>NC_091621.1:67246915-67549945 GCF_027580195.1 Bos mutus | reverse complement strand
CTAGGTCCCAAATTTGTAGATGATGGCAAAATTTTGACTGAAAAGCAAACTGTGAGTCAGATACCAATGTGAGTAAGGAGGCCTGATCAGAGGAAGATGGTATCCTGGGGAAGATGAGAGGATTGGTACAGCTACATAATATCAGCCTCAAAGAAGCGTTGATGGTGTTTGTGGTTCCTAGTCCTTTAAGTGCAAGATGTGAAAGTGAAGGGAAGAGACCAACTGATTTTCACAGGAAGAGATATAAATTGAGATAGCTTTGCACATACAGGGATAATCTGAGGCAGGAAACAACAGAGTCCTTGACCTTGACCTTGAATACGTCCAAGAAGTAGTCATGAAGTTTTTGGCAAAGACAAATAGGTGAAGCAGAAGGAGTGCCAGATAGAACCTCTAAAAGATAATCTTCTTTGCTGCTTATTGCATTGTAGTTTTCTCTAGCTTATTGGGATAGGCTCTTTAAGTCTACTTGGAAATATGTAGATGTCTGGATATGAATCAGAAGCCAGATCTATGACATTTCTCAATGTTATAGATCAGATCAGATCAGTCACTCAGTCGTGTCCGACTCTTTGCGACCCCATGCATCGCAGCACGCCAGGCCTCCCTGTCCATCATCAACTCCCAGAGTTCACTGAGACTCAAGTTCATCGAGTCAGTGATGCCATCCAGCCATCCCATCCTCTGTCATCCCCTTCTCCTCCTGCCCCCAGTCCCTCCCAGCATCGGGGTCTTTTCCAATGAGTCAACTCTTTGCATGAGGTGGCCAAAGTACTGGAGTTTCAGCTTTAGCATCATTCCTTCCAAAGAAATCCCAGGGCTGATCTCCTTCAGAATGGACTGGTTGGATCTCCTTGCAGTCCAAGGGACTCTCAAGAGTCTTCTCCAACACCACAGTTCAAAAACATCAATTCTTCGGCACTCAGCCTTCTTCACAGTCCAACTCACATCCATACATGACCACAGGAAAAACCATAGCCTTGACTAGACGAACCTTTGTTGGCAAAGTAATGTCTCTGCTTTTCAATATGCTATCTAGGTTGGTCATAACTTTCCTTCCAAGGAGTAAGCGTCTTTTAATTTCATGGCTGCAGTCACCATCTGTAGTGATTTTGGAGCCCAGAAAAATAAAGTCTCAATGTTATAAGGATGGAGTAAAAGTGAAAGGAGTTATTATAGGTGGCCTAGCTATTCTGGTTGTATAATATAGAAAAATCAACATCCATTTGATGCACTCTGGCCATTGTTCCATGGACAATATACAGACTATATGAGTCTGCATATGGAGAGCTTTGAAGAGAAGAATCTACCTATAAGCTGTAATTGCTTGATTGTCAGTCCATGGAGCTGGAGTCCCTCCTTTATGGGCAAAGTGGCAGGCATTGAAAGTTTACATCACACTGGAACAGTATAGATCTCTTATAAAATTTGAATAATGGTCTTCTAATGGACTTCAAGTTGGGCATGGGAGTAGTTTACCCATTGGACCACCCAGGCAACATGGGTGGAAGGTAAAAGTGAAGTCACTCAGTCGTGTCCAACTCTTTGCAACCCCATGGACTGTAGTCTACCAGGTTCCTTCATCTATGGGATTTTCCAGGCAAGAATGGACATATATCCTGTCGGTAGCAATAAACTAAAGATATGACCAGATGTGAGTCTAACAAAAGCTCCAGAGGTCAGTGTTCAGAGTCATAACTTTGTCTCAGAGAACCACTGGGCTGCTTCTCAGCAAAGGCAGGTGTCTAAAGACTCTACTATCATCTATTTCTTCAGGCATTGCCAGGAAACCTATGAAATTTCAATGTACTTTGCTAATTATACTTATCTGTTGTTTTCTTCTAATCCAGTCTAGTAATTCCAATTGCAGTTGTGGACTTGTACAGAAGGAGTGCCAGATAGAATCTCTAAAAGATAATCTTTGCTACTTATTGCATTGTGTTTTTCTCTAGTTTATTGGGATAGTCTGTAGATTCAGACTCAGACTGCTTTAGGTTAAACTTTTTAGAAACTCAGAACAAGGGGAAGATTAACATGAAAGCTTGGCATTTCTGACTACCTAATATAAATATCTTTATAATCTTATCTTCGAAAAAGAAGGCCCACTGTATTCTAGCACAGTGTGAATTTATTTATTTTGATTAAATAATATGTTTATTTACATATTTATTTGCCTTTTCAGAGTTATTCCAGGCCAGAGTTATCAGACATTATGGTCACAGGGTCATTGGCCTATGCTCCAGGTGTTTAAAGGCCATCTTTATAGCGAGTAGCTCTGCACTGGGACAGGAAAAAAGCTTCCCCCATCCCTGGTTTTACAACAGGATAAGCTCTTTTGTGTTGGAGGCATCTGTTTCAGTGCAAAAGGATTAACACAATAAAAGTAGTGGAGGATATTAGATAAAGGTGATTAGATCAATTCTTGGATTTCTTGAAGGCTAGTATTCTGGCTGGGATCCAGACAAAATCCATTTCCTCCTTGAAATGGTTTGATTGTAGAACAATCTTTTGCAACTGCATGGACTGGAGCCTGCCAGGCTCCTCTGTCTGAATTCTCCAGGCAAAAATACTGGAGTGGGTTGCCATGCTGTTCTCCAAGGGATCTTCCTGAACCAGGGATTGAAACCAGGTCGCCTGCACTGCAGGGAGATTCTTTACTGTTTGAGCTATCAGAGAAGCCCTAGAGCACTACATGATCTGCAAATAACAACAGATCTCTGTATATCCTTGATGGACTTGAAAGTTTGCCATCCAAAGATATCAGATAGTTTTTGAATGTCTATTTCCAAGGTTTGTCCTTCTTCTAAATGGCCCAGATGGCCAAGGACTTAAATGCCTAATGTTTGTTTTTATGACTTGCAACTATACACTGAGTAAATAGCCTTGTTTAAATAGCCACAAATAATGACCCTCTCCTCACTCAAAAACGTATTTTCCCCATTTATCTTCTACTTTTTATTTTAAATATTTTAAACTATGCTTCCCAATTCATACCTGTTTCAGGCTGCCATCCTAACTTGGGCTTCCCTGGTGGCTCAGATGGCAAAGAATCTGCCTGCAATGCAGAAGACCTGGGTTCAATCCCTGGGTCCAGAAGATCCCCTTGAAGAGGAAATGGCAACCCACTCCAATATTTTTGCCTGGAGAATCTCATGGTCAGAGGAACCTGGCAGGCTATGGTCCATAGGGTTGCAGAGTCGGACACGACTAAAGCGACTTAGCAGTTTCCTAACCTAGCTCTGGGCAATTGATGTAATATTTTTTAACTTCTCCCCTGTGCTCTGTACAATGGATTAAACCAACTTTCTAAAATCCCATTTTCCTTTATTGCTTGTTTATACACTTATATATTTTTCATGATTACCTCAAAATAATCCATGTAGCTGGATCTTTGGGATAATAGGCATTTCAGGATTTTTCAAATGCTCCAAAAAATTAATATATCATTCATACATAGCTTTGTGTATATTTATGCCAACCAGAAAGCAATTAGTTATGAAGCATTCTATAACATCCACTTTTTAAAGGAAAATTTTGCTACAAACTAAAATGGAAGAAGCTTTAAAACTCCCTCAAATTTAAATTACAACACTTTGTTTAAGAGTCATGGGAATTAGTTTCAGAAGAGACTATTTCTAGGGAGAAAAAGGGGGAAGATTATATATCCAATTTAAGTACTTTCTTGAGTCCCTTTTTTAAATGAAATCACCTTTATAAATTAACTAAAAGTCCAGTAACCATATTATTTAGATAACATGAAACTTGAGACTTTTTCTAATAAGATGTTTCTGCTTTCTTGTAGAAGAGGTCTGTCAAGAAGGCCTTATCAACGAGGATTAATGTGTTCTCAATGTGACGGCTATGACAGATGCACAGATTTTCTATGCAGTAAGCTAAAGAAAATAACTGAAACATGAAAAAATTCCATAATGCATTGAATGACAAGAAAATGAAGTGGTGAACACTTGTCTTTCATTGTCATGTTAATATTGTTCCTTAGATCAGAAAGGTTTTGTTATATTATCAAAGGTGGTATCAAACTGTATCATCTTTAGACTTTTTTAAACTGCACAGCCTTTTCTGCCCTCTCTAACTCTTATTCCTGCCCCTAAGGACATACTAGAATATCTGAAAGAAGGAATGAGAACTAACAGTTTTACTCTGAAGACAAGCTTTGCATCTAATTCCTGAAATATCAGCCTGTTTGAGAATGACTGCTCTAAAGAATAGGATATTCTAAAACATTTATTAAAAAGAGAAAAGAAGTAAAATAGCAAATGGTTAATATAATAGCCTTTTACTTTTGTTTTTTCCCCCAAAATATTCAGAAGATAAAACTAGAAAATGTTTTATTAATACATTTTTCTTTTCATTTTTCTAAATATAAGAGCATATAACCCAAGATGCTTACAGGAATGTAGTAGGGAGTAAATTCAGACAGGGGCATATTATCTTTTGTGTTAAAGAAACTAGTGCTGGAGTTACCCACTGTAACATTTCTTCCCTTGCTTCATCTGAATCAAGATGCAAAACCTTGCCTTTCCTCTTCCCTTTTTCTTTCTCTTCCTGGGAATATCCAGACCTAAAACCGTTGCATAGGTCAGAAAGGGGTAGGCATCCACACAGACGGAGACATGTTAGCACCTAAGCAAGAAGGCAGGGAATCCATACATGATGCAGCGGGCATGAGGAGAGAGCCGAAGCGGGGTGAGGACACATGGGGTAGCAAGAAGACAAGGAATTCATACATGATACAGTGGGCATGAAGAGAGAGCCTAAGTGGGGTGAGAACACATGGGGTACGGCCATGTGTGGAGAGCTAGAGCCCTCAAGGGCTGAGGTGAGTGTGCCTGCTGGAGATCAGGCTTGGAGCCCCTCATCAGAGTAATGGCATGTCCATGCAGAGTGGCTCACTCTGCGGTGTCACAGTCCAGGCATGGTGGGGACAGATCCACCCGGGGTGGGAGGGAGATGCCTGGCAGTGTGTCAGAGTCTGACCAGGTGAGGAAGGCATCCCTGGAGGTCTGGGCTGGACCTGTGTGGGAGCCCAGGCAGAATGGGGAGAAGATTCACATCTAGGGCTGACCTGAAGAGAGGGTGTTAAAAAGGAAGCAGCTAAGGGGGCCTCTGCATTTGAGGGCAATCTCCTCACACTAGGTATCAGAGTCCAAACTAGGTGAGGAAGCTTTTAATGTTGGGGGAGGTGGCTTGGCATGGGAGGGGTCAGAGTCCTAGTGGTGTAAGAAAGGAATCCATATGTTGGAGAAGCCCAAAGCTAACTTTCAGAGTCTGAGCAGGGTGGGAGAAGGATCCAAGTAGAGGATCAGCCTGCCCATTGCCAGATTAAATGCTGGGCATCCAGAGGAGGAGGGAGAGAGATGGACTGAGTGTTTGAGGTTGGTAGATGGAAGCTATACATTTAAAATAGATAAACAACAAGGTCCCAATGTATAGCACAGGAAACTGTATTGAATATCCTGTGATAAACCATAATGGAAAATAATTTATATATGTGTTTAACTGAGACACTTTGCTGTACCACAGAGATTGGCACAACATTTAAAATCAACTGCACTTCAATTAAAAATTTTGAAATGCTAGGCATCCAGTTAAATTTGAATTTCAGAAAAATAAAAGTATTTTTAGTATAAATATATCCCAAATATTACATAGGCTATTCTTATACTAAAATATGTCTGTTGTTTTCTGAAATTTGAATATAACTAGGCATCCTATATTTTTATTTGCTGAATCTGGCAACTCTACCACCCCAATGTGGAGTATCAGAGTCCAAGCAAGAAGAGGGAGTAGAAGCAGTGATGGGAGATTAGAAGCATTTTGGAAAGTGAAAGTGAAAAAAAAAGAAAGTGAAAGTCTCTCAGTCAGTGTCTAACTCTTTGCGACCCCATATGGACTGTAGCCTGCCAGAATCCTCTGTCCATGGAATTCTCCAGGCCAGAATACTGGAGTGGCTAGCCCTTCCCTTCTCCAGGGGATCTTCCCAACCCCGAGTCAAACCCAGATCTCCCACATTGCAATCAGATTCTTTACCATCTGAGCTACCAGGGAAGCCCAGAAGCAATTGGAGGATAGATCAAATAAGCAAATAGATTAAGGATAATGGAGCAGATTTCTCACTGTCAGAGGATGGCATATGAATATGTAAAGGAGGAAAACAAGCCCAAATCTTTTGGTGATGATTTGGATGATTTAGAGTTACTGGAACTTAAGAGTTTCAATAAATATAAATAAACATAGACATAAATATTTATATATGTATGTATCAACATACATTTATTCCCTAGCTCTGAGACAGCCTTGGAACAGTGTCCTCTCAGCCCTAAAGCAACGGGGGCTTCCAAGGTGGCGCTAGTGGTAAGGAACTTGCCTGCCAATGCAGGAGATGTAAGAGATGCAAGTTTGATCCCTGGGTGAGGAAGATCCCCTGGAGAAGGGCATGGCAACCCACTTCAGTATTCTTGCCTGAAGAATTCCATGGACAGAAGAGCCTGGTGGGCTACAGTCTGTGGGGTTGCAAAGAGTCGGACATGACTGAGTGATGCAATGAGCACAATAGTACTCAGACCTTGGTTTCTAAATTCCAGTCCACACTAAAGGGAGCCAGGACTCTCTGGAGAAAGGTCAAATTCCAGGGCTGGGGCAGGAGAAACATTAAATAAACCCCAAACATCTTTTTCTACCTGAAAGCAAGGAAGTGCTCAAAGAATGGTGGAGACATGTAACATAAAGGACACAGAAGCCATCTTAAAGGGCTTTTACTGGTCAAACTGGGACAATTTGAGCACCAAAATAAGGATAATAGTAGTCAATTATAACTCACTGGATAAAACAGGATACTATAATTCATACTGATATAAATTAATAAGTGACTAAAAGTTGTATGAGAAACAGTTTATTTGCATAGTTCAGAAGTAACTCCTCATAGAAGTACTTCATTAGGGGTAAAGACTAACTTCACGATGGAGGAGCCTGGCAGACACAACCTAACACAATGGTCAAAGTGAATATCAGCAGCAACAGGAAGTATCAAAAACAAAACCCTCCACCACCTAAGAGAATTCAATGAGGAGAGCATGTCATCCATCACCTGTGTGGTATTCCTACCAAAGATGCATAACCTAATCCAGCCACAATGAAGCACCAAATAAATCAAAATCCAGATTTGTTTAAAAACTGGGGATAGATAGATACATAGATATCTAAATAAATCAAAATCCAGATTTATTTAAAAACTGAGAATAGATAGATATATACATATTTAAAGAAATAACTAAAAACTTCAGAAATAGAAATTCTTGAATGTGCATACTATAGAATGTAAATTGAGATAGCCACTATGGAAAATAATATGGAAGTTCCTCCAAAATTAAAAATACAACTAATGTGTGTGTGTGTGTGTGTGTACACATGCACACTCAGTCATGTCTGACTCTTTGTGGCCCCGTGGACTATAGCCTGTCACTCTCCCCTGCCTGTGGAATTTTCTAGGCCAGAATAGTAGAGTAGGTTACCATTTCCTACTCCAGAGGCTTTTCCCAACCCAGGGATTGAACCCGCATCTCATGTATGTCCTGTATTGGCAGGCAGATTCTTTACCACTGCACCACCCGGGAAGCCCTACAACTACCATCAGTTCAGTTCAGTTCAGTCTCTCAGTCGTGTCCAACTCTTTGCAACCCCATGAACTGCAGCACGCCAGGCCTCCCTGTCCATCACCAACTCCCTCTATTGAGTCGGTGATGCCATCCAGCCATCTCATCCTCTGTCGTCCCCTTCTCCTCCTACCCCCAATCCCTCCCAGCATCAGAGTCTTTTCCAATGAGTCAACTCTTCACATGAGGTGGCCAAAGTACTGGAGTTTCAGCTTTAGCATCATTCCTTCCAAAGAACACCCAGGACTGATCTCCTTTAGAATGGACCGGTTGGATCTCCTTGCAGTCCAAGGGACTCTCATATGATCCAGCAATTCCACTTGTAGGTATTTATCCAAAGAAAATGAAAACACTAATTTGAAAAGATACATACACTGCCATGTTTATTGCAGCATTATTTATACTAGTCAAGATATGGAAACAACCTTAGTGTCCATTAGTGGATAAATGGATAAAGAAAATGTGATATATATGCACAATGCAGTATTATTTATCCATGAAAAAGAAGGAAATCTTGCCACTTGTGACAATCTGAATGGACTTTGAGAGCATTACATAAAGTGATTTAAGTCCGAGAAAGACAAATACCATATGAGCTCACTTGTATGTGGAATTAAAAACAAACAAACAAAAAAACTTGCAGCTATGAATAGATTAATGGTTGCCAGAGGTAAGTGAATGAAATGGATGAAGGGGGTCAAAAGTACGAAATTCCATCTCCATTTATAAATAAGTCATAAGGATGTAATAATGAACATCATGGTGACTATAGTTTATAATACTGTATTACATATTTGAAAGTTGTTCAGAAAGTATATATTAAAAGTTCTTAAGGAAAAAATTGTGTAACTATGTATACTAATGAATGTAAACTGGACTTATTGTGGTGATCATGTCACAAAATATACAAATGTCAAATCATTATGTTGTGTGTTGTAACAAATGATTTATGTCACTTATACTTCAATTTTAAATAAAATAAAATAAAACCCTTGTAAAGAAAAAAGGTATATACTACGTGCCAGAAAAAGTGACAGAAGGTAGTCACCATCTGGACATTGCCTAGTAAGTAAGAAGAAAAAAAGAATCCTTTAAGCATCTAAGAAAAAATGTAAAATCATTTATTAAAGAGTTTAACAGTCAAACTCTTTTTTGAAGAAAAGAGAAAAAATAGCCACTCTAAGTATTCTGACAATACAGTGTTCAGAATGAGAAATACGCTGTAAACTCTCAGGTAGTGAAAATAAGAGAAGGTGCCACGAAAAAGCAGAGGAAAATAGCTAAAATGTCAGGGAAGCAGACTCTGAAGACCTCTTAGCCTGGGACACCAAAATAGGTGATTCTCAAAAGCTCACCAGAAAATTGCTGCAATTCTCAAGAATCTTTGAGAAAGTTCCCACAAACTGTCTCAGTGTTCAGCAGCAAAGCAAAACTTTCCCATTCTACCGAAGAGGTAACTGAATCTCAAATCCATTCAGGTCTCTGGCCAGCAGCCACTTCTGAAGAATAATGGTCTCTCCTTCTTTCAAATAGTCCAAATTTCACTAGCAGTCTTGTCTTTGGCAAACTCAAACCTAAAGCTTTGGAGCTTTCCCAGTGGCTTAGCAGCAAAGAATCTGCCAGCAGTGCAGGAGATGCGGTCAGGAAGATGCCCTGGAGGAGGAAATGGCAACCCACTCCAGTATTCCTGCTGGGAAAATGCCATGGACAGAGAAGCCTGGTGGGCTGCAGTCCATGGATTGCAAAGAGTCAGACACGACTGATATACTTATGTGATAGTAATGCCATACTGGCAACTGACAATCCTGCAGAGAGGAGAAACATCCAGACCAGCCTCAAACTTTTCTACAATAGCAGTAAAACCTAAGGGTCAGTGGAGTGATGCCTACATTGTCCTTAGTACAAGTGTCAGCCAGGAATTTGTATAGAGCCCAAACTTTCATATATAAGCAAATAGACATACTGTGGGAATATGCAGTAACTTGTGGCATATAGTTCTCATAAGCACTTCAATAAACTACTAGAGAATGACTTTCACCAAAAAAGATAAATGGTAAAGCAAAACACTGCGCTGAAAGAACTATCCTCAAGCACTGAATCTTAATTGATAGACAAAGATTAAAACAAACCTGAAGGTTATAATGATAAAACAAACTGTATGGGTAATAAAATCTGGTGATATACAAATAATTTAATTCATAAAACTTGGCAAGAGAAGAGAGAGGTAGAAAAAATGTGCTTAATTTCATCATCTTTTATAGCCAGGGGTCAAAACATATTATTTACAGATGATAAATCAAACAATAGCAATGTTAGTAAATTTAATGTATTTAAATCAAGTACAAAAGTAAAAGAAGAATGTAATCAACGAAAATTAGTGATGAGAACTAAAGATACAAAGAAATGTACTAATTGCATCATTGCTCAAAATAAGCAATAAATACACATACACCAAAGGGCTTCCCTCATAGCTCAGTTAGTAAAGAATCCACCTGCAATGCAGGAAACCCGGTTCAATTCCTGGGTCGGGAAGATCCCATGGAGAAGGGATAGGCTACCCACTCCAGTATTATTGGGCATCCTTTGTGGCTCAGCTGGTAAAGAATCTGTCTGCAATGCAGGAGACATGGGTTCGATCCTTGGGTTGGAAAGATGCCCTGGGAAAGGGAAAGGCTACCCACTCCAGTATTCTGGCCTGGAGAATTCCATGGACTATATGGGGTCACAAAGAGTTGAACACGACTGAGCGGCTTTGACTTTCACTTTCACACAAAAGGAAGTAGAGAAAATACATACAGACTGTACTGTAAAAAGGGTTTTTTTGTATTTTGGCCACACTGTGTAGCATGTGAGATCTTACATGCTGCCCTACCAGGGACTGAACCTTCAGTAAAGTGTGGAGTCTTAACCACTGGACTGCGAGGGAAGTCCCAGTAAAAGATTTTCTAAAATAGAAATTAGTTCATAAAATATGAAGTAATAAATAATACCAAACACAGAAGGCTAACATAGCTTCAGAAATCCAACAGATAACTTCAGTTCATCTCCAAGGTGCCTGAGGAGTGATTTCTAAATTTTCCTCTAAGATTTGCATCATTGCAAGACAAAGCCCTGGTTGACATTAAGGTTCAGTTCAGTTCAGTCGCTCAGTCATGTCCGACTCTTTGCGACCCCATGAATCGCAGCACGCCAGGCCTCCCTGAGTTCACTCAGACCCACGTCCATCGAGTCAGTGATGCCATCCAGCCATCTCATCCTCTGTCATCCCCTTCTCCTCCTGCCCCCAATCCCTCCCAGCATCAGAGTCTTTTCCAATGAGTCAACTCTTGCATGAGGTGGCCAAAGTACTGGAGTTTCAGCTTTAGCATCATTCCTTCCAAAGAAATCCCAGGGCTGATCTCCTTCAGAATGGACTGGTTGGATCTCCTTGCAGTCCAAGGGACTCTCAACAGTCTTCTCCAACACCACAGTTCAAAAGCATCAATTCTTCGGCACTCAGCCTTCTTCACAGTCCAACTCTCACATCCATACATGACCACAGGAAAAACCATAGCCTTGACTAGACAGACCTTAGTTGGCAAAGTAATGTCTCTGCTTTTGAATATGCTATCTAGGTTGGTCATAACTTTCCTTCCAAGGAGTAAGCGTCTTTTAATTTCATGGCTGCAGTCTCCATCTGCAGTGATTTTGGAGCCCCCAAAAATAAAGTCTGACACTGTTTCCACTGTTTCCCCATCTATTTCCCATGAAGTGATGGGACCGGATGCCATGATCTTCGTTTTCTGAATGTTGAGCTTTAAGCCAACTTTTCCACTCCACTTTCACTTTCATGAAGAGGCTTTTTAGTTCCTCTTCACTTTCTGCCATAAGGTATCTATGGGTAAAACTGCATTTGTCCTTCCAGTCTCCTTCCTAGTGGAATCTGGGAGTGATTGTTTGAACTTCTCTGCCCAAATGAGCAAAGGAAAGGAAATTTATTTCCTGAAACACATTGTGATAGCACTGGGCTAGATAGCAAAAACAAGGAGTACCAGGCTCTGCAGTTAACCTTGCCATCTGTGAGATGAAGAGCAACCAAAAGCTTCTGAAAATAAGAATTAAATGAGGAAAATGAATAGATTCAGAGGACTAATTTTGAATGATATTGGGGGGTGTGGGGACAAGAAAGATTAAAAATAAGATAACAGAATATTAAATTAACTGTACTTCATTTTTTAAAAAGGATGTTATGGAATTCTAGAATGTTGAAGCTGGAACAGTCTTTGGAAAGAAGAAGTGAAGTGCTTTATATAAGCTGACAGGATGATTAAGAAACAGAATAAGTACTGGAATCCATACCTCTTCTTCCTATACTTCCATGCTTTCTCTAGCAGACCAGGAGAATCTACTGAAAGAAATATGTTATACCTTACAATTGGCTACTGGTTGAAGGGGGGACATCAAAGATGAGGGTATGGTACCTGAAAACTAGAAGAATAACATTATTATTGTTGGGGAAAATATCTTATATTCTAGAAAAATAAGAAATTTTATGTAATTCTTTATGAACTTTCTTTTTCTTTCTAGGCAATGCAGATCGTGACCAAGCCATATGTATGTATTGTTGTCCTTTATTTCTTGAACGATTCAACTACTTCATGTGAAATCCAGCTTTCAATTACTTCTTTATTTACAGATTACCGATATTGGTATCCAAGATGGGAAGTACCCCGGCCAATTGTGTGTAATCCACTGTGCTTATTGATTTTATTTCTAAGAATGATGTGTTTTTCACTGAGTGCCACAATTGTCTTGATAATACAGTCTTATTTTCCAAATATATTAGTGGAAGAAGAGATGGTTTCTACCCCTGTGGAAACTGGGCCAGCAAAAGAGAAGGGAAAGAAAGAGAAGCAGGTGGAGGAGGAAGAAGAGAAAGAAGAGGAGGAGGAGGAGGAGGGAGAGGAGGGGGAAGAGGAGGAGGAGGGAGAGGAGGGGAGGGGAGGAGGAGGAGGAGGGAGGAGGAGGAGGAGGAGGAGGAGGGGGGGGAGGAGGAGGAGGGGAGGAGGGGGAGGAGGAGGGGGGAGAGGAGGAGGCAGAAGAGGAAGAGGACGAGGAGGGAAAAGAGGAGGGATAAGACTTAACACTGTCATAGGATAAAATTGTAATATAAAAAAAGACAAAAATTAAAAAATGAAATAAAAAACACTGGGAAAAAACCCCACTGAGCTTTAACAAAAAATAATATGCACAAATCACTACCGTAATACCTTTTATCCCCTTCTCTTTCCCATATTTATTGAAAAAATTTAAATTTGAAAAACAAACAAAAAAACATGTATTTTGTAATAAGCACTATAAACCAAGTTCTTGCACACGAAGAACAAATAAAGACATGATGACAGAAAATACTAAAAAAGATTTGACCAGTCTAATTAATCTTAAGCTTTCACTGTATTATTCTGATAAAAGATGAAATTTCTACTTTCTAAATATGTTTCTATCTCTGTATTTTAAATATTTTTAAATGGGTTAAAAAATTTCTCAAGTATTAAATAAGATTATACATGTAATGTGCTTAGGACCATTCCAAGTTCAGGACAACCATTTGATAACTTTTGATTGTGTTGTTTTTATCACTCCTATCATAATTGTTACTCGTGGTGGTGATGGTGGCGATACTTTCCATGTGTTATCAAGACTTCTAATATCATTATTTATCTTTGTAGTACATGTGTTTAGAATGGTGTAAGTGGTATTTGTACATGCTATTAGCAGACAAATTTTTTATTTCTACTTCATGCTCAGTATTTCAAAAGCTTTACTGTAATTCTTTACTAGACTATATAATTTGTTGACACAAAGGGCTAATAAATGTCAAAAGTTTAATTAGTTGTATCAAAGCAATCTGCCTGCTTCCAAATTTGTGTTAAAAATAAAATAAAATTTTTATAATAGTTATCTACTTATTATATATAGTAAAAGTTCATAAGTTAGTAATATAAATTAATTACTTACCACTTGTAGTACTAATAAATGAACTGAGTAAAAATACCAAACATAAGCAAAATACATCAAATGGTGTAAACTTTTTATTTATTAACTGTATTATATTAAAAGTGAAAGTGAAAGTCGCTCAGTTGTTTCCGACTCTTTGTGACCCCACAGACTATACAGTCCATGTAATTCTCCCGGCCAGGATACTGGAGTGGGTACCCTTTCCCTTCTCCAGGGGATTTTCCCAACCCAGGAATCAAACCCAGATATCCCACATTGCAAGAGGATTCTTTACCAGCTGAGTCACAAGGGAAGCCCATTATATTAAAAACCTGTTCTTAAATGGGACTTGAGAATTATACAAAAAAGCAATGAATTTGCTTGTTGTATTTGATAGTTTATATTTAATAGTTTCTGCTTTTTTGCTTATTCGTTTCACTTGCTTTTTTGTTATATAAGAATTCAGCATTATATACATAATTTATATATATTATAATATATACTAGTTAATTAACTAACTAGTATATATTATAATATATATAAATTATTATATATATATATATATATATATATATATATATAATAAATCACAGTCACTGTTAAAAATTATATCATGTAAATCTACAGTTAAATTGGGGCTTCCTGGTGGCTCAGTGGTAAAGAATTTGCCTGCCAATTTCCAATCCCTGATCCAGGAAGATCTCCTGGAGAAGGAAATGGCAACCTACTCCAGGATTCTTGCCTGGGAAATCCCATGGACAGAGGAGCCTGACAGGGCTACAGTCTATAGACTTGCAAAGAGTCAGACACCACTTAGTGGCTGAGCAACAACAAAAATTATGTTGATAACAAGTGTAATAGATATACTTGTCACATGGTTCTAAGTCACTTTGTGGGAAGGGACACCAAATCCTCTAAGAGAAACTCAACACTGAAAAAGAAAAAAAAAAAAAATATATATATATACTAGTTAATATACAATTATGTATATATATGTTTATATATAGTTTTATATATATATATGTATATATAATTTCCATTAAGTCAGCATCTTTTCTACCCAGCCTCCTGAGAAAAAGCCTAAGGTAGGAAAAAGAACTGGTTCTCCACAGTGATTTTCAGTTCAGTTCAGTTTAGTCACTCAGTCGGGTCCAACTATTTGAAACCCCATGGACTACAGCACACCAGCTGCGCTGTTCTACACCAAATCCCAGAGCTTACTTAAACTCATGTCCATCAAGTCAATGATGCCATCCAACTATCTCATCCTCTGTCATTCCCTTCTGCTCCCACCTTCAAACTTTCCCAGCAACAGGATCTTTTCCAATGAGTCAGTTCTTCCCATCAGCTGGCCAAAATATTGGAGCTTCAGCATTAGTCCTTCCAATGAATATTCAGGAATGGCTTCCTTTGGGATTGACTGATTGGATCTCCTTGCAGTCCAAGGAACTCTCAATAGTCTCCAACACCTCAGTTCAAAAGCATCGATTCTTTCGCGCCCAGCTTTCTTCATAGTCCAACTCTGACATCCATACATGACTACTGGAAAAACCATAGCTTTGACTAGACGGACCTTTGTTGGCAAAATAATATCTCTGCTTTTTAATATGCTGTCTAGGTTGGTCATAGCTTTTCTTCCAAGGAGCAAGCATGGTTTAGTTTCATGGCTATAGTCACCATCTGCAGTGATTTTGGAGCCCAAAAAATAAAGACTGTCACTGTTTCCATTGTTTCCCCATTTATTTGCCATGAAGCGATGGGACCAGATGCCATGATCTTAGCTTTTTGAATGTTGAGTTTTAAGCCAACTTTTTCCAGTCTCCTCTTTCACTTTCATCAAGAGGCTCTTTAGTTCCTCTTTGCTTTTCTGCTATAAGGGTGGTGTCATCTGCATATCTGAGGTTATTGATATTTCTCCCAGCAGTCTTGATTCCAGCTGATGCTTCATCCAGCCCGGCATTTCAGATGATGTCCTCTGTATATAAGTTAAATAAGCAAGATGGCAATATACAACCTTGACGAACTCCTTTCCCAATTTGGAACCAGTCTGTTGTTCCATGTCCAGTTATAACTGTTGCTTCTTGACCTGCGTACAGATTTCTCAGGAGGCAAGTTAGGTGGTCTGGTATTCCTATCTTGAAGAATTTTCCACAGTTTGTTGTGATCCACACAGTCAAAGGCTTTGGCATAGACAATAAAGCAGAAGTAGGCATTTTTAGGGGAACTTTCTTGCTTTTTCGATGATCCAACAGATGTTGGCAATTTGATCTCTAGTTACTCTGCCTTTTCTAAATCCAGCTTGAACATTTGGAAGTTCACAGTTCACATACTTTCGAAGCGTAGCTTGGACAATTTTGAGCATTACTTTGCTGGTGTATGGGACAAGTGCAATTCTGCAGTAATTTGAACATTCTTTGGCATTGCAATTTTTTAGGATTGGAATGAAAACTAATCTTTTCTAGTCCTGTGGCCACTGTGGAGTTTTCCAAATTTGCTGGTATATTGAGTGCAGCACTTTCACAGCATCATCTTTTAGGATTTGAAATAGCTGGAATTCCATCACCTCCACTAGCTTTGTTCATAGTGATGCTTCCTAAGGCCCACTTGACTTTGCATTCCAGGATGTCTGGCTCTAGATGAGTGATCACACCATCGTGGTTATCTGGGTCATGAAGATCCTTTTTGTATAGTCTTCTGGTATCTTGCCACCTCTTAATTTCTTCTGCTTCTGTTAGGTCGATACTATTTCTGTCCTTTATTGAGCCCATCTTTGCATGAAATTCTCCCTTGGTATCTCTAATTTTCTTGACGAAATCTCTAGTCTTTCCCATTCTGTTGTTTTCCTCTATTTCTTTGCATTGATGGCCGAGGTAGGCTTTCTTCTCTCTCCTTGCTGTTCTTTGGATCTCTGCATTCAAATGGGTATATCTTTGTTTTTCTCCTTTGCCTTTCACTTCTTTTCTCAGCTATTTGTAAAGCCTCCTCAGACAGCCATTTTTCTTTTTTGCATTTCTTTTCCATGGGAATAGTCTTGTTCCCTGTTTCCTGTACAATGTCACGAACCTCTGTCCATAGTTCATCAGGCACTCTGTCTATCAGATCTAGTCCCTTAAATCTATTTCTCATTTCCACTGTATAGTCATAAGGGAATTTGATTTAGGTCATACCTGAATGGTCTAGTGGTTTTCCTTACTTTCTTCAATTTATGTCTGAATTTGACAATAAGGAGTTCATGATCTGAGCCACAGTCAGCTCCTGGTCTTGTTTTTGCTGACTTTATAGAGCTTCTCCATCTTTGGCTGCAAAGAATATAATCAATCTGATTTCGGTGTTGACCATCTGGTGATGTCCATGTGTACAGTCCTCTCTTGTGTTGTTGGAAGAGGGTGTTTGCTATGACCAGTGCATTCTCTGGGCAAAACTGTTAGCCTTTACCCTGCTTTATTCTATACTCCAAGGCCAAACTTGCCTTTACTCCAGATATCTCTTGACTTCCTACTTTTTCATTCCAGTCCCCTAGGATGAAAAGGACATCTTTTGGGGGGTGTTAGTTCTAGAGGGTCTTGAAGTTCTTCATAGAACCATTCAACTTCAGCTTCTTCAGCATTATTGGTCAGGGCATAGACTTGGATTACTGCGATATTGAATGCTTTGCCTTGGAAATGAACAGAGATCATTCTGTCGTTTTTGAGATTGCATCCAAGTACTGCATTTCAGATTCTTGTTGACTATGAGGGTTACTCCATTTCTTCTAAGGGATTCTTGCCCACAGTAGATATGATGGTCATCTGAATTAAATTCGCCCATTCCAGTCCATTTTAGTTTGCTGATTCCTAAAATGTCAATGTTCACTCTCGCCATCTCCTGTTTGATCACTTCCAATTTACCTTGATTCATGGACCTAACATTCCAGAATCCTATGCAATATTGTTCTTTACAGTATCGGACCTTGCTTCTGTCACCAGTCCCATCCACGGCTAGGTGTTGTTTTCACTTTGACTCTGTCTCTTCATTCTGATAGTGTACAGTGAATGGCATCAGATTCATGATCTCCGAAGAAGATTTAGCTTCGCGACCAGGGACCAGGATTGATCACTCAGGAGCTTTTGTGTAGCAGAGTTTTATTAAAGTATGAAAGGGACAGAGAAAGTTTCTGACACAGACATCAGAAGGTGGACAGAGAGTTCCCCCCTCATTAGTCTAAGCTAAGGAGTTATGTACTTTTTAAATTGGTTATTACAATAAATCAAAAATCTCAATATTGTAAAAATTTTACCATACCCACTCCCACAATTTCTTCACTTCACTTCAAGACCAGTTTTTGAGCTTCCCTGGTGGCTCAGCTGGTAAAGAATCCACCTGCAATGTGGGAGACCTGGGTTCGACCCCTGGGTTGGGAAGATCCACTGGAGAAGGGAAAGGCTACCCACTCCAGTATTCTGGCCTAGAGAATTCCGTGGACTGTATAGTCCATGGGGTTGCAAAGAATGGGACATGACTGAGTGACTTTCACTTCACTTCATATCACTCCCACAATTTACATTTTAAGGTAACAAGATTAGAACTTAACAATAGAAAGATCTTACCAGACCACTCCCATAATATACATTCTAAAATATCAGGATTAGCCAGAAGGTTTTCAGGAAGGAGAAAGTGTCCTCAAGCTTAAAGAAAAAGACATTTTATGTGACTAAGACTAAGGAATGTAGAGGGGAAAAAAATGTTTGTCCTTTCCTCCTCCTTGAGAACTCCAGACCCCTATTTCCTCTTCAAGAGCCCCAGACTCCCCTCTCCTCCTTGGGGAGCCTCAGCTTCCTATCAATCTGCCTAGGAATTGACCCTCTCAATTCTTTCTGAGTTATTTCTCCATTCTTCTCCAGTAGCATATTGGGCACCTACCAATCTGGAGAGTTCACCTTTTAGTGTCATGTCTTTTTGCTTTTTTATACTGTTCATGGGGTTCTCAAGGTAAGAATACTGAAGTGGTTTGCCATTCCCTTCTCCAGGGGACCACATAGATTTTATTGATTATTATTCTTTTATTTATGGGCCATTTCATAGTTTCCAAAGTGCTTTACATAATTATTTAATACTCAAAGCCACTCTCTATAGTTGGTGTTGCTTCTACTTTTAAACTAAGGAAACTGCATTTGCGAAGTGGTTCACTGAGCTCCGCCGTGGCAAAGGTCATGAGGAAAGAGGCTTGGCATACGCAAGGCGGGATCGAGCCTCAGGAGTCCCCCTGGAAATTCTTGAGCATCTACCCCCAAAACCAGAAAGCCTACTTTCTGCTTTGTGCTCTCACCTACACCTCTGACTTTACGGGGGGCTGTCCCCCATTACCTCTCTCTGAAAAAAGAGTTAACTTACAGCTCCAGTTAAGAAAGTTCCTGAGTGTGATAGCGTTTCAACCTACAAACTCCTTTGGAAGTCCTCTAGCCTGCCTGAATACGTTTTTCCGGCCACATGTGATTGCTCAGAGCCTCCCAACTGTGAGAGGGATGAGATGTTCTAAACTGTCTAAATACAGATTCTTTTGAGTAGTTAAAAGATTGATTAGAAATTGTATTGGTGAAGGGTTTTTCACTTGTTGGGCCAATGTTTGCTGCTAAGTCTCCATATCCCTTACCTGCTGTGTCCCTGGCAGTGTATTGATTAATATAATTGGTGTAAGTAGTAGCTTTAATGTTTGTAACCTTGGACCCTTGAGTTAATTCTTTTTCTTGTTATAGCCCACCATACCTTTGCCCTATAGGAATGCAACTTTATCTAATGCTTTTGGAGGGTGGCGCCTGACTTTAAAATAATCACCTTTAGAGAAAAATAAGTTTCTTAAAATGTCAACAGGCCTCCGGGCCTGAAGATGATGCAAATCACCTAAACTTTTGCATATGGTAAGTTTGCAGGAAAAAAGCCTGGCTTACCGCATGACTCTACCCCTTCCCCCATTATCCTTTATGCATAACTTAAGGTATAAAAACTACTTTGGAAAATAAAGTGCGGGCCTTGTTCACCAAAACTTGGTCTCCCCGTGTCGTTCTTTCTCTCACCTTCTGGCTGAATTATTCAGCCTCTTTTCTCCACTGAATTTCCTCACTGAGCTATCCTTATTTAACCACTCTATATCCTTAATTAATGTTTAATTAAGCAATTGTTTCCTGATCCTCACCGACGCCGTCCCCGCTTCGAATTCCCTGGATCCACCGGGGCTGGACCCCAGCAGTTCACTCTAGGACTGAGAACAAATTGATTTCTGAACATTCTGATGCATTTGTAAGTAAACATTCTTCAGGATACCATGTTCTATTCCCACTGTGACAAACCTGATATGTATCTGTGTATGTAACGTCCACTCTTCTACATCTACTCTTCAACATATTCTCTGGTGATTTCATGGAGTATGATTGCTGTAGGCCAGGGCTTCTTAACTGGGGGCAATTTTGCCAGCTCACCACCCATGACATTTGACAATGTCTAGAAACATTTTTGATGGTTATGTCACGTGAGTGTACGTTCCTCGGTTCTTTGTCTCGTCACAACAAAGATTTGGAGGGACAGACATTAAAGCCCTCGGCACGTCACAGCTCTTACGTCTTGGACAAACCGTGCTACAGCTCTTAAGCAAATCAGTGTTACAGCTCTATTTTATTTAGAAGATAGCAGGAGAATCCAAGACTCGAAGAGAAGAGAGTGGAGGAGTGCGTGGGGAGGGAGAGGGAGGGGGAGGAGGAGGGGGAGTGGGGGAGAGAGAGAGAGAGAGCGCGCATGCGTGCGCGCAGGCACGCGGGAGATAGTCTGTGAGAAAGCGCTTTGGCTCCTCCTTTTATATGTTTTTTCCTCCACCTGGGCCTGCCCTATGCAAATTGGGCTTAGCCAGGAGTGCTGTTTGTTCTGCCTGAAGTTTTCACTCTGGTCCTCAGACCTTCCTTTGGCCTTCCTTGTCTTTTAGCCACCACCATTTTGGACTCCTTTTCCCTATTCTACCTACCTAACAGTTACAACCAGGAAGGTGCTGCTGGTATCTATGGTTAGAGGCCAGAAATGCTGCTCAGCATCCTAAAGTGCACAGGCAGCCCTCGCAGCAAAGAATCATCTGGTCCAAAATGTTAACAGTGTCATTTTGTTATTGTGATTCTGGCTCCCGAGTTTGAGTGATGGTCCACTGACCACGGCTGCATCCAGTCATGGTCTTTGGTTTGGGGGTCCAGGCAGACATTTGAGGCAGGTCCTCATTGCTGGCTAAAATTTTAGTGTGTGAGGCTCTGAGGCTATATAGCATACCACATGGAAAGAAAGATGAAATCCAAACGGAGAGAAACAGGAAAAGACTGTTGGCTCTGGTGTCTAGTTTCATCCCACTGTTTCACATGAACCGTTTGTTTTGTTTTTTTCAGAATATATCCCAATTCCATTCAGTAGATTTTTCTATTTTATTAGGTTATTTCAAATTCAATTTCTCTAACTGTATCAACTGAAGGACATTCTTACTACAAAGTTATTTTAATTAAGGTTTTCTTTATTTGAAATAGCATGAACAAAAACTCAATCCATAGATGTTCTTCATATCATCATGTGGTCAAAGGAATAGTTTCATCTTAAGTAGCATTTCCCATATCTTTTTTTTTTTTTGGCCCTCCTAGAACCACACAGCCTATGTACTTAGAATGCTTGTTTTTATTTTTAATATGCAAGCCACAGGTGAACTCCTTCAGCTAGCTCAAGGGATTATTAGTCTGAATCCCAGAGATGTGTGTGGAAATTACCCTTGTTCTGTTTCCATGGCACAGAGTTCAGGAATGTACTTTAACCAGATATTCTAGCACAGATAGGCTGGGGTGATGGATGAGCATTTGATTCCTTATTAAAGCACTGTGTATTCCATTCAGCACTATAAAACTAAAAATACAGAAATGCTCCTGACCCTGGTAAGGTCATCTCCAGCAAGTGTCTATACAGCACTATGTCCAGGTATACCCCAGTAGATGACTAGGCCAGAAGAAAACAGATAGACTTCTAGTCCTTCCGTCATTTATATTTAACCTCTGCAATCATACGTCTGCTGGTGAGGCTTAGCACTAGGAAGTTTTCACTCTTTGGTCCTGGAGAATGTTGCTGCTCTCTGCCATATATCCTAAAATTCTTTTGTGTCATTTACGTGAGTAAAAACTGATGTTCTCAAGTGTTTGCGCCTTGTTTATCTGTCAGTCCATTACATTGTTATTACAGCAGTTGTGCAGAGTGGCAGCCAGTGGAAATGACACAAAGACTTCATGTCCATATGGATTTTTTCTGTAGGGAAAGCTCTCAGATAATAAAGGGGACAGAGACGATATTGTGATACCAAGTTGGTTTTCTATTTGCCCTTGATTTGACTAAGGGCTTGAAACAGAGTGTGAAAAACTCAGTACACTTAGTCAATAAATATTGACAAAATGTTAGTGATCCAATGCTATCTTGAGTCCTCCACTTAAATGGCAGTAGGAGGATACGTGACCTTGAAGATAAGTGATATCGGTGATTTTACTATTGGCTGTTGAAAACGTAATTCCATGCAGTAAACTTGCTCTCATAAAATTGAATTCAGTAGTTCATCTATATTAATACTTACATTACCTAGACCTATTAAATATTTGGGTTTCCCTGATGTCTCAGGGGTAAAGAATCTGCCTGTAATGCAGGAGATACGGGTTCGATCCCTGGGTCGGGAAGCTCCCCTGGAGAAAAACTCCAATATTCTTGCCTGAGAAATCCCATGGAGCCTGGAAATCCCTGAGCCAGAGGTCCATAAGGTTGCAAAAGAGTCAGACACAACTTAGCAACTAAACAACAACAATTGAAATGTATGCCAAGTTCCTAAATACAATGGTGAGGATCTGAAAGTGGCTTACATTATGTAAATAACTACATTTATATAGTATAGTCTTGGCATAACAGGGTGCTATGATGATTGTTTTAGAAGCCATGACTCAGATTAAAAACAAAGCTGATTTTTTTATGAAAGCAGAGATGTAATGAAGAAAAAACAGTAAAATGGGAGCCTATGAAGTTCTGTTTCTGAATCTTGGTCAAGAGTGAGAGTTGCTGAAGCTTTGTGAACATGGACGATCTAAACTTACATTTTCAGAAAATGGCTGGGAATTCTGTTATTGCAATTCAAGGGAGAAAAAATCCTGACTCACTTTGGATCAACAGTGATATGGCAGACCATTAGTGGACCTTGTGAAATGCAGTATACTCCAAGAGAATGATTCTCAGGCCTATCCTGTTTTCCCACTGGAGAGACTAGTCTTACTGCCTGATCATGCCCTTCTTGGGAAGGAGTCTCAGTGTACTGTGTGTTCTTATCTCATATTAATAACACATATCTAAATACTTTTTAATGGCTGCAAAAATGTCCACTGTGTGAATGCTCTTTTTATTACCTGTCTCCTTTTATTGGATGTTTGTGTTCTTTCTGAGACATTACACGGATAACAGTGGCTATTGGTGTTCCTGCTCAAAAGAGTTTCCCTACTACTTGTTCAGTTCTAATTTGATGGGGACATGGGAGAAAGTTCTTCCTTTTTGTTCCATCTCCACATAAGTCCCATTAAGAAGGGCTAACAAAGTCTAGTGCTGTTCAAGTGTAAGATTTCTCCAAGT
Organism: Bos mutus; assembly: GCF_027580195.1. Lineage (NCBI taxonomy): Eukaryota > Metazoa > Chordata > Mammalia > Artiodactyla > Bovidae > Bos > Bos mutus. The sequence goes on along the minus strand of NC_091621.1, from coordinate 67,526,654 downwards.
GACCAGTTGATAGTAGAAGACAGCAGGTCCTAAGTCCCTTCTGCTTTGCTCACTGGTCTCCTCTGGACATTTCTCCAACTCCATTTCATTTTGATTTGAAATGTTATGCACTTGAAAATGCTGAATTTAAAAAGTTATACAGATTTCTTTACTGTATACTATAGGAATTCTCTGAGACTTTAATAGACTAAATGTGAATTAGGGATCTTTGAATCATGTGTAGAATATGAAGAGTTTTTCCACCCTTCTTACCATCAAGTACTTTCTCACATATTTTCTTCTCTGTTTTCAAGAAAATATAGTTTGGTAAAAAATGCTACCATATATTAAATTCTTATAAACATTTGCAATTTTTTGGACTCTATTTTATTTCTGATCTGTCTGGTTAGGTTATTGGTAAGAAATGGATTATACTGAGATGATGGTTAACTTTATGTGTCAACTTGACTGGGCTAAGAGATGCCCACATAGCAGGTGAAACATTATTTCTGGGTGTTTCTGTGAGGGTTGGAGGAAGAAATGGCAACCCACTCCAGGATTCTCATCTGGAAAATTCCATGGACAGAGGAGCCTGGCTGACTATAGTCCACGGGGTTGCAAAGAGCCGGACACGACTGAGCAACTTCACTTAAGATGATGTTAACCAAGAGGCCTAGGGGTACCACAGCCATCTCACCTCCTCCCTTCCTCAACACACTCCCTCGCTGCGTGAGAATTATGGAGGACAAAGAAACTCTTTAACAAAGACTTTGTCCCCAAGTTCCCATTAAGGAAGCGGAGTGAGCATGATTAAGCCATATCCAGCTATGACCTGTGCACTTTCTCACTTCAATACGTATCCCTGGATCTCAGGATTTGCCACTAGATAAACTGAAATCCACATCAGCTAGTTACCAGAGGAAACAGAAGCAAACAAACAGCATATGTATATCCCAGGCCTATCCTATATGAGTAAAGATGGAAGTGCTACAAACTCCAGAAGGAGATGTCCCAAGCATGGAAGAAAAACAGAAAAGAAATCACACCCATGGGTATTAGGACTTTTTTTTCCCTTTGAATGCTCTGTTCCAAATAACAGTGCAATGACATATGATTAATGAAGTTTAATATTCCTGCTCAGGGTGGAATAAGAGGACTAGAATGAATATGAGGAGTTTGAGGTCAATTTATTCATTCTGAAACTGGTAAGATTCTTCTTATTCTTACTATAGTAATCTAGTACATTTTCTCAGCTCTGTCAGAGGACTCTTTCCTTGTCCTTTCTTTTTTCAAAATATTTTTTTGCTATTTCCAATCTTCTGAATTGGGATTATATTGTCAAGTTACAAACAAACCTCACTGGTATCTTTCATTGGGATTATCATTATGATGACTGTTGTTCAGTTGATCAGTCATGTCCATGACTCTATTCAATTTATATTAAATTGAATTATATTAAATTAGGGAAAATTGACACCTCTCAATGCAGTTTTCCAACTATTTTTGCTCTCCCTCTCAATTTCTTTTCCACTATGTTTTCTGTTTCTTCCTTGAGGCCTTCTTCCCCACATTTTTTGCATTTTCCTCAATATGCCTGCTGTCTTGATATTATACATTCCTGTATTATAACTAGATAATATAAGCATATGTATACATTTGACCGCAGCTTAATAGTCTTATAATTTATGCATAATTAGCACTTCAATAAAAGTTAATGGTCTCAATTAATAGTTTTTTTAATGTCAAAGGGACTTTTGAGTAAAAGTTATTCTGTACCTATTTTAATGCTAAATTTATTATTTATACTCTAATAAACAAAATTATGAACATCAGTTTTATTAAACACATATTAAATATTTACCTCTCCTTAAAAAATACGTTATAATTGCAGCCTTAGGTGTTCTGTTGAACTATTTATATAACATAAAAGCAAGAAAAAACAGTATTTTTGTAAATATAATAACTTAAAAACTATGTCCTATTGTAAAAATGTCAGTACTTTGAGTTTAATTATTTCTTTACTATTTGTACTTCTGATGGCTTTACAGGGGTATAATAATGTTTATGTTGCCACCCTACCAGCGTGATACCCAAGGAAACTTTCCTCTAAGCAGGTTCTATTTTATTATTGTCCTCTCAAGTTCCGGAACTCAAGAATTAACATCCCTCAAATCTAAGCTGGAGACTGCATTAGCTTCCCAGGGCTGCTGTCACAAAACACCACAAACTGGGTGGCTGAAAACGAGAGAACTTTATTCTCTCACGTTTTTGGAGACTAAAAGTTCCAAGTCGACGTATAGGTTGGGCCGTCCTCCCATTGAAGCCTCAAGGAGATTAAGCGTCCTTTCCTCTCCCAGCGTCTAGCAGCCCAGGTCATTCCCTGCCTGTGGCAGCATGACTCCCGTCTCTGCCTCCGTCTTCATGTGGCCTCGTCTCTCTTTGCCTCTGTGTCTTCACATGGCATCCCCCTTGCTGTATCTCTTCCCCATTTCTAATTAGGACACTAGTCATATTGAATTAGGGTTCATCCGAACAAGCTCATCCTAACTTGATGATCTGCAAGCGCCCCATTTCCAGATGTCATTCTGAGGCTTATGGGCTTAGGGCTCCCACATAGCTTCTGAAGGGGCTCAATGCAATCCGTAATAAGCCCTTTAACCGGGGCTGCTGAAATCTCTCTGAATAACTTCTGTTAAAGTTGCTTTTATCTTTCAGCCTCCTACACAAAGGCAGAAACTAACTAGCTTCATCGTATCCCCAGTCTGATAAAGGCACCATTCCTTCCTGCCGTCTTTTTCTTCATGCCTGGAATGTGAATGTGAACCTACTGTTGGAGCGGCTGTCTTGTGACCATGAGATAAGAAGCATGAGTAGAAAGGCCACATGCTAAAGATGATTGAGCAGCAAAATAGGAAGAGCTGGAATTGTGTTGCTACTGCACCAGCTTTGGACTCCCCACCTTTGGACTTATTATTATGTTAGAAAAAGTATAGCCCATTGTAGTTAAGTCACTGGAGATGAGCTTTTGTGCAACCCTCCCTCTTTTCAAAAACAACCTCAAAACAAAACAGCTGTGTTAGTGGACTGCTTCCCCTGGGCTAACTGCTTATGCAAGCTTAATGAAGTAAATCATGTTTATCAGTGATTTAGTATTGGGACACCTCTGCAACTCAAGTAGCTGGCATCTTAATTTAAATAACAAATAGTATATGTTTTAGTTCTGGTTTTTGTTTTCTTTCTATTTTAAATCAAAGTGTGACCTCGTCTATTTCCTCACCTATTCTTGAAGTTGACAGTGACAATCTTGCGGTGGCAGTATCCTCCTCACAGGAGAACTCTTCAGTAGCAACTCACTTATTCACTTGTCTGACTTCATCTTTGCTGGCTCTGATTCTAGATGTCAAATGGCCTCAGACACTGCCCACTGACAAGTTCCCTGTTTTGGTTTCTGATTTGACAGCTTAAATTTCTCCATCCTTTCTCTATGCCTGGTTCAGCTTTCCAAACCAGATGTTGGCTGAAGCTTTTAACCCAGTGGCATCCTGGCTGAGCTTACCTGCAATAAGAGAGGCTGATCAAAACAAAAGAGAGAGAAAATGAAAATCACCAATATCAGGAATAAACAAGGGACACTGCGAGAGATTTCGGGAAATTAAAAGAATGATAAACGGACGCGAGTAACTTTTTGTCACTAGATTCAACAATTTAGATGAAATAATCAAATTCTTGAATGAATCCACTTCCAAAACCAACAAAAAAATGAAGAAAAAAAATTGAAATGGACTCCTATCAAAAATTATGAGAGGTCTGGGACTGTATCCTGCCATCAAGTTAACAACTTAGTCAAGGATACTTAGAGAAAATGTAATACTTGTGGGTCAGAGACAAAAGAAAACACTTTACTCACAACAATGAAAATAAAGCATTTAAAAACAATTTTGTTTCTTTAATTTTATTTATATGAAAGATCTACATATGCATACTGTGGCCACTGATGAGTTTTCCAAATTTTCTGGCATATTGAGTGCAGCACTTTCACAGCATCATCTTTCAGGATTTGAAATAGCTCAACTGGAATTCCGTCACCTCCACTAGCTTTGTTTGTAGTGATGCTTCCTAAGGCCCACTTGACCTCACATTCCAGGATGTCTGGCTCTAGGTGAGTGATCACACCATCGTGATTATCTGGGTCATGAAGATCTTTTTTGTACAGTTCTTCTGTGTATTCTTGCCACCTCTTCTTAATATCTTCTGCTTCTGTTAGGTCCATCCACCTTCTGTCCCTTATCGAGCCCATCTTTGCACGAAATGTTCCTCTCATTTTCTTAAAGAGATCTCTAGTCTTTCCCATTCTGTTGTTTTCCTCTATTTCTTTGCATTGATCACTGAGGAAGGCTTTCTTATCTCTCCTTGCTATTCTTTGGAACTCTGCATTCAGATGTTTATATCTTTCCTTGTCTCCTTTGCTTTTTGCTTCTCTTCTTTTCACAGCTATTTGTAAGGCCTCCTCAGACAGCCATTTTGCTTTTATGCATTTCTTTTCCATGGGGATGGTCTTGATCCCTGTCTCCTGTACAATGTTATGAACCTCCATCCATAGTTCATCAGGCACTCTGTCTATCAGATCTAGTCCCTTAAATCTATTTCTCACTTCCACTGTATAATCATAAGGGATTTGATTTAGGTCATACCTGAAAACATCTATTTCTGCTTTATTGACTATGCCAAAGCCTTTGACTGTGTGGGTCACAATAAACTGTGGAAAATTCTTCAAGAGATGGGCATACCAGACCACCTGACCTGCCTCTTGAGAAACCTATATGCAGGTCAGGAAGCAACAGTTAGAACAGGACGTGGAACAACAGGCTGCTTCCAAATAGGAAAAGGAGTACGTCAAGGCTGTATATTGTCACCCTGCTTATTTAACTTATACGCAGAGTACATCATGAGAAACGCTGGGCTGGAAGAAGCACAAGCTGGAATCAAGATTGCCGGGAGAAATATCAATAACCTCAGATATGCAGATGACACCACCCTTATGGCAGAAAGTGAAGAGGAACTAAAAAGCTTCTTGATGAAAGTGAAAGAGGAGAGTGAAAAAGTTGGCTTATAGCTCAACATTCAGAAAACGAAGATCATGGCATCTAGTCCCATCACTTCATGGGAAATAGATGGGGAAACAGTGCAAACAGTGTCAGACTTTATGTTTCTGGGCTCCAAAATCACTGCACATGGTGACTGCAGCCATGAAATTAAAAGACGCTTACTCCTTGGAAGGAAAGTTATGACCAACCTAGAGAGCATATTCAAAAGCAGAGACATTACTTTGCCAACAAAGGTCCATCTAGTCAAGGCTATGGTTTTTCCTGTGGTCATGTATGGATGTGAGAGTTGGACTGTGAAGAAAGCTGAGCGCTGAAGAATTGATGCTTTTGAACTGTGGTGTTGGAGAAGACTCTTGAGAGTCCCTTGGACTGCAAGGAGATCCAACCAGTCCATTCTAAAGGAGATCAGTCCTGGGTGTTCTTTGGAGGGAATGATGCTAAAGCTGAAACTCCAGTACTTTAGCCACCTCATGCGAAGAGTTGATTCACTGGAAAAGTCTCTGATGCTGGGAGGGATTGGGGTAGGAGGAGAAGGGGATGACAGGATGAGATGGCTGGATGGCATCACCAACTCGATGGACGTGAGTCTGAGGAATGCCGGGAGTTGGTGATGGACAGGGAGGCCTGGCATGCTGCAATTCATGGGGTTGCAAAGAGTCGGACACTACTGAGCAACTGAACTGAACTGAACTGAACTGAATGGTCTAGTGGTTTTCCCTACTTTCTTTAAGTCTGAATTTGGCATAAGGAGTTCATGATCTGAGTCACAGTCAGCTCCTGGTCTTGTTTTTGCTGACTGTATAGAGCTTCTCCATCTTTGACTGCAAAGAATATAATCAATCTGATTTTGGTGTTGACCATCTGGTGATGCCCATGTGTAGAGTCTTCTCTTGTGTTGTTGGTAGAGGGTGCTTGCTATGACCAGTGCATTATCTTGGCAAAACTCTATTAGCCTTTGCCCTGCTTCATTCCGTACTCCAAGGCCAAATTTGTCTGTTAGTCCAGGTGTTTCTTGACTTCCTAATTTTGCATTCCAGCCTAGAGGAGCTAGGCTTGAACTTCATGTTCAAGGTCAGGTGGGGAGGCCATGAAGAGATACCCCTCATCCAAGGTAAGGAGCAGTGGCTGTGGTTTGCTGGAGCAACCATGAAGAGATACCCCACGTCCAAGGTAAGAGAAACCCAAGTAAGATGGTAGGTGTTGCGAGAGGGCATCAGAGGGCAGACACACTGAAACCATAATCACAGAAAACTGGCCAATCTGATCACACGGACCACAGCCTTGTCTAACTCAGTGAAACTAAGCCCTGCTATGTGGGGCCACCCAAGACGGGCAGGTCATGGTGGAGCGGTCTGACAGAATGTGGTCCACTGGAGAAGGCAATGGCAAACCACTTCAGTATTCTTGCCTTGAGAACTCCATGAACAGTATGAAAAGGCAAAATGATAGGATACTGAAAGGGGAACTCCCTGGGTCAGTAGGTGCCCAATATGCTACTGGAGATCAGTGGAGTAATAACTCCAAAAAGAATGAAGGGATGGAGCCAAAGCAAAAATAATACCCAGTTGTGGATGTAACTGGTGATAGAAGCAAGGTCTGATGCTGTAAAGAGCAATATTGCATAGGAACCCGGAATGTCAGGTCCATGATTTAAGGCAAATTGGCAGAGGTCAGACAGGAGATGGCAAGAGTGAACATCGACGTTCTAGGAATCAGCAAACTCAGATGACCATTATATCTACTACTGCGGGCAGGAATCCCTTAGAAGAAACGGAGTAGCCATCGTGGTCAACAAAAGTCTGAAATGCAGTACTTGGACGCAATCTCAAAAACGACAGAATGATCTCTGTTCGTTTCCAAGGCAAACCATTCAATTTCGCAGTAATCCAAGCCTATGCCCCAACCAGTAACACTGAAGAAGCTGAAGCTGAACGGTTCTATGAAGACCTACAAGACCTTTTAGAACTAACACCCAAAAAAAAGATGCATACTTTAAGAAATCAAATAATCCTATAATGCCTGTAAGAAAAACATAACATAGTTACCCAGAACCACAACTAACAAAACATGTTTTAGAAGATGCTTTAGCAGTGAAACTCCCCCCGCCCCGCCCCCCCAAAAAAAAGCCAGGAAAAAAAATTCAAAGGAAGCAGCTAAATTGCTTTTGAAATCACCATTTCCTTAGGGTACAGCAAGTTCAAGATAATTTCCTTCTCAGAAGTGAGAAATTAACTAGGCTGAAATGTGTAGCTATGTGAATAGTGCAAACTTTGGATAAGTCTCAATGCTATAAGATTACATTGGCTCCATTATCCCTTTGACCATTTATACCTTGTATTCCTACATGAAAACATCACGTCATATTTAGATGCCTAACAAATTTAACTCATGAATAACTAAATCTAGCAGCATTACTCAGCATAATGTAAGCACTACACAGGCACTCATCTATTAATATTTATTCATTTCTGGATGTTTATTGATTTAGAAAGTACATTTATATCCTGTTAGAATTTATAGTGATTTTTAAAACGTAGCCATGTCAATTATTTTAGGATAACTGTACTGTATCAGAAAAGGACTGTTTAAGGAAAACATGTTAAATGAGGACCAAGAATTCAAAATAAAATGTGGGAGATTATTTAAATGGAATTTTCTTTTGAAGAATGAAAGTGTAAGGATTAGGTGTTAGCGATAAGGAAATAGGAATGCTCGAATTGGAAGTAACATATGTAAGTTTATTAACAAATTTGTGTCTGTTATGCCTGCTGTAGGCCTATATCACCTGGTAACTGTAGTGACTTGAATGTGAACACTTGAATAATAAGGATGCTATATTTTAACTGTTATGCAAGAATCTGTTAGGACAGAATCTATAGACCCTTCTGACTTGAAGTGAACTAGCATTGTCACCAAGTTCTAATTTTAATCTCATGTTGATAAAAAAATAGAATTTATTATATATTTGGAGAATTATAAAAAATAAAATATTCTTGTAATTACAGTTTTATACACAGAGTTCCTAGGTAATAATATTCCTTAACTCTATCAGTGCATACTTCTGTGTTAGTATATTCATACTGAACATCATTACTTAATGATGTTACTTACTTAATGAGGTTATTTACTTAAAACATCACTGTCTAAAGAAGTAAAAAGCAACCACACATGTTATTTTGAATTTTCTTGTAGCTACATTAAAAAAAAAGTAAAAAGAAACAGGTGAGATTAATTTTAATAATAAACCTTATTTAATCAACATATTCAAAATATTGTCATTTCAACACATAATCAATATTAAAAGTATAAAGGAATGTTTTTCATCCTTCATTTCATACCAAGTCTTTAAAACTGGATGTGTGTTTTACATTTCCAATACTTCTGTTTAGTTAGCCACATTTCAAGTGCTCATTAGCCCCATGTGGCTAGTGGTTCTAACTCTATAAAGCACAGATTGAAAGACTGAGCTCTTACAAGTGCTGTAACTCCAAAGCTCATCTTTTCCAATAGCCAAGTAGGCATCTGTTTACTTCGTATGATTTGAGGTGGAGATTCTGAATTAGAGGTGTATTGACTGAAGGTGAACCCTCCAAATTCACATGCTGAAGCCCTAACCCCCAATTTGATGGCTAGGAGGTAATTACTTTAGGGAAGTAACTCGGGTTAGATGAGGTCATGAAGATGGGGTCCCCAGGATGGGATCAGTGTCTTCTCTCTCTCTTTTTCTCCCACTCCAGCATGTGAGGACACTTTGAGAAGGTGACCCTCTGCAAGCCAGGAAGAGGGCCTCACCAGGAGCTGAATCAGCTGGCACCCAGATGGTGGGACATCTCAGTCTCCAAAACTGTGAGAAATAAAATTCTTCTGATTAAAACACTGGGAAGAGTTGATTAAAAGCAGTGATGAGTTGTTATGGTGTGGACATTCTAATGCACACCAAGGTGTGTGAGTCATCCGTGTAAAGAAGAGAGATAAACCTGAGTTTAATTCACTTCTTTCATTTACTAACTGTGTGAACTTGAGCAAGTTACTTAATGCTGGCCCCCAAATGTGGCTAATAATACACAGTTTCCAGGACCATAATGAACTAAACATTAACTGAGAACATGCCAGGTCACACTATGCCGTACTGCAGAAAGTATAAGGTGAAGGGTCGTGGATCTCTGTCTTGTCAATGGACCATAGTGAACTGACAGAAGATAGATGCCTCTTGGACTAAGAAGAGCATAGTCCAGCATGCAGTTATTAGGCTTCCCCAGTCTTGGGTGGTACAAAAGCTAAAGGCAGAAAATAAAGACGCAGTGCCATAATAACTGCTCACCAGCTCTCTCAGCCTCTCCACATAGCATCTGATTTTCCCGCACACAATTTGCAGTGTGTACAGAGATCTTTGCTCAACTAGTAAGAAACTAGTAGCATAACCACTGAAGTGTATGAGTCATTCTCTGAGGTCACCCCAGCAGAGAGGCCCTGAAGGAACTTAATGGAATACACAGTAAGAACTTCTCTCTTGCCTTACAAAACCAGAACAGCATTACTCCACAGAGAAACAGAAAAGGAAGTACCTGGCAGCTTTTTATGCTGAAGTTGAGTTAACTCATATTTGGACTATTTATCAAATTAAGAAGCACAAAGAGGACGTGAACCTTCAGTAAATGTTTCTTCTCTGAAACATGTATGCTAAAGAAAGTGTTTAGAAATGTTTGTAGATAGACAATTGCAGCTTTGTTTGTGCTGTAAGTCACTTCAGTCAAGTCGACTCTTTGTGACCTTATGGGTTGTAGACTGCCAGGCTCCTCTGTCCATGGAATTCTCCAGGCAAAAATACTGGAGTGGGTTGTCATGCTCTATTCCAGGGGATCTTCCCAACCCAGGAATCAAACCCATGTCACTTACATCTCCTACATTAGCAGGCGAGTTCTTTACCACTAGCACCACCACTCTCAGTTATGAGAGTTTAAAAATGTATGTTACTCAGTTCTTATCTTAACATCATCTTTGAATTCATACTTTTAAAAGTAGTCACTCTGTTTAAGTATGAAGAGAATTGATCCCAGTGCTAACTGTTTGTCTTCTGTCTCTCTTGTCATATAATACAATCAAAGGCAAAATTTAGAAATTCCACTGTGGACTTCTTTTTGAGCAAAATATGCATCAAAGTCAGCTAAAGTTGAGATGATAAGCTAAAATCTAGTGTAGAAAGGAAGACAAAACAGGAAGTAGTCAAATATGCATATTGATAAGACACTCTTCCTGACCAGACTCTTAGGCAAACTTCTCTAAACCCTGTTCCTGGTGGAGGGCCTTGACTTTGCACACTTCCCTCCATCCTTGTCAAATGTGCTTAGCTCAATTTCGGGAAAAATCCTACCAAATCAGTTTACAGAAAATTTCTGCCACTCTTTAGATCTGATTGCTCTTAATAACTCATCAAATATCTCCTCTCCCACCCTTGAACTTGATCAGTCTGGCCTGCTACTAGTAATTTTCCAACCTCCACATCCCTCCCCACCACACCAACTCTGTTCCTTGGCTATAAATTTTGGCTGCCTTGTTCTGAACTGAACCCAGTGCTAAACTGAAGTCTCTTCGTGAATGCAAAATAATGTCCATCAACAGAGGAATGGATAAAGAGATGTGGTACATATAAACAATGGAAAATTACCGAGCCATCAAAAAGAATGAAATAACACCATTTGCAGCAATATGGGTGGAACTAGAGATTGTTATACTGAGTGAAGTCAGAGAGAGAAAGATAAATATCATATTATATTGCTTATATGGGGAACCTGATACAAATGAACTTATTTATAAAACAGAAACAGATTCACAGACTTAGAAAATGGATTTATAGTTACCAGGGTAGAAGGGTGGGAAGAAGGGATAGTTAGGGAGTTTCGGATTGACATGTACACACTGCTATATTTAAAATGAATAACCAACAAGGACCTACTGTCGAGCACAGGAAACTCTTCTCAATGTTAAGTAGCAATCTAAATGGGAAAAGAATTCAAAAAAATGATAGATATATGAATATGTAAAATATGATTCAATCTCCAATAAGAAAGGGTAAATTAAAACAACAGAAAAAAACTAGTTTCTTTTCCCCTATTGCAATAGTTTCTGAATTAAATCTATCTTTACTGCCTTAACTAGTGTCTAGCTCTGGTTCTCTTTGACAATATGCACAAACAGGTACATATAACACATAGCTCTGATGTTCAAGATACAATCTGGTCCTTACACAAATCAATCAATGTGATGTGCCATATTAACAAATTGAAAGATAAAAACCATATGATAATCTCAATAGATGCAGAAAAAACCTTTGGCAAAATTCAGCACCTATTTATGATTAAAACTCTTCCAAAAAATGGACATAGAAGTAACCTACCTCAACAAGTAAAGGGCATATATGATCAGCCTACAGCAAACATTATTCTCAATGGTGAAAAACTGAAAGCATTCCCCCTAAGATCAGGAACAAGACAAGGGTGTCCACTTTCACCACTATCATTCTACATAGTTGTGGAAGTCCTAGCTACAGCAATCAGAGAAGAAAAAGAAATAAAAGAATCCAGGTCGGAAAAGAAGATGTAAAGCTCTCAATGTTTGCAGAAGACATGATACTGTACATAAAAAACCCTAAAGATAGTATCAGAAAATTACTAGCGCTAATGAGTGAATTTAGCAAAGTAGCAGGATACAAAATCAATACACAGAAATCACTTGCATTTCTATATACTAACAATGAAAAATCAGAAAGAGAAATTGAGGAATCAATCCCATTCACCATTACAACAAAAGAATTAAATGTCTAGAAATAAACTTACCTAAGGAGACAAAAGAACTGTACACAGAAAATTATAAATTACTGATGAAAGAAATCAAAGATGACATAAACAGATGGAAGGATATTCCTGTTTCTGGTTAGGAAGAATCAATATTGTGAAAATGACTATACCAAGAAATGCAATCTACAGGCTCAATGTTCAGTTCAGTTCAGTTCAGTTCAGTCACTCAGTTGTGTCCGACTCTTTGCAATCCCATGAATCACAGCACGCCAGGCCTCCCTGTCCATCATCAACTCCCGGAGTTCACCCAGACTCACGTCCATCGAGTCACTGATGCCATCCAGCCATCTCATCCTCTGTCGTCCCCTTCTCCTCCTGCCCTCAATCCCTCCCAGCATCAGAGTCTTTTCCAATGAGTCAACTCTTCCCATGAGGTGACCAAAGTACTGGAGTTTCAGCTTTAGCATCATTCCTTCCAAAGAAATCCCAGGGCTGATCTCCTTCAGAATGGACTGGTTGGATCTCCTTGCAGTCCAAGGGACTCTCAAGAGTCTTCTCCAACACCACAGTTCAAAAGCATCAATTCTTCGGCACTCGGCCTTCTTCACAGTCCAACTCACATCCCTACATGACCACAGGAAAAACCATAGCCTTGACTAGATGGACCTTTGTTGGCAAAGTAATGTCTCTGCTTTTCAATATGCTATCTAGGTTGGTCATAACTTTCCTTCCAAGGAGTAAGCGTCTTTTAATTTCATGGCTGCAGTCACCATCTGCAGTGATTTTGGAGCCCCAAAAAATAAAGTCTGACACAGTTTCCACTGTTTCCCCATCTATTTCCCATGAAGTAATGGGACCGGATGCCATGATCTTTGTTTTCTGAATGTTGAGCTTTAAGCCAACTATTTCACTCTCCATTTTCACTTTCATCAAGAGGATTTTTAGTTCCTCTTCACTTTCTGCCATAAGGGTGGTGTCATCTGAATATCTGAGGTTATTGATATTTCTCCTGGCAATCTTGATTCCAGCTTGTGCTTCTTCCAGTCCAGCGTTTCTCATGATGTACTCTGCATATAAGTTAAATAAACAGGGTGACAATATACAGCCTTGATGAACTCCTTTTCCTATTTGGAACCAGTCCATTGTTCCATGTCCAGTTCTAACTGTTGCTTCCTGACCTGCATACAGATTTCTCAAGAGGCAGGTCAGGTGGTCTGGTATTCCCATCTCTTTCAAAATTTTCCACAGTTTATTGTGATCCACACAGACAAAGGCTTTGGCATAGTCAAGAAAGCAGAAATAGATGTTTTTCTGGAACTCTCTTGCTTTTTCCATGATCCAGTGGATGTTGGCAATTTGATCTCTGGTTCCTCTGCCTTTTCTAAAACCAGCTTGAACATCAGGAAGTTCACAGTTCACATATTGCTGAAGCCTGGCTTGGAGAATTTTGAGCATTACTTTACTAGCATGTGAGATGAGTGCAATTGTGCGGTAGTTTGAGCATTCTTTGGCATTGCCTTTCTTTGGGATTGGAATGAAAACTGCCCTTTTCCAGTCCTGTGGCCACTGCTGAGTTTTCCAAATGTGCTGGCATATTGAGTGCAGCACTTTCACAGCATCATCTTTCAGGATTTGGAATAGCTCAACTGGAATTCCATCACCTCCACTAGCTTTGTTTGTAGTGATGCTTTCTAAGGCCCGCTTGACTTCACATTCCAGGATGTCTGGCTCTAGGTCAGTGATCACACCATCGTGATTATCTGGGTCATGAAGATCTTTTTTGTACAGTTCTTCTGTGTATTCTTGCCATCTCTTCTTAATATCTTCTGCTTCTGTTAGGTCCATACCATTTCTGTCCTTTATCGAGCTCATCTTTGCATGAAATGTTCCTTTGGTATCTCTGATTTTCTTGAAGAGATCTCTAGTCTTTCCCATTCTGTTGTTTTTCTCTATTTCTTTTATTGATCGCTGAAGAAGGCTTTCTTATCTCTTCTTGCTATTCTTTGGAACTCTGCATTCAGATGTTTATATCTTTCCTTTTCTCCTTTGCTTTTCACTTCTCTTCTTTTCACAGCTATTTGTAAGGCCTCCCCAGACAGCCATTTTGCTTTTTTGCATTTCTTTTCTATGGGAATGGTCTTGATCCCTGTCTCCTGTACAATATCATGAACCTCATTCCGTAGCTTATCAGGCACTCTATCTATCAGATCTAGGCCCTTAAATCTATTTCTCACTTCCACTGTATAATCATAAGGGATTTGATTTAGGTCATCCCTGAATGGTCTAGTGGTTTTCCCTACTTTCTTCAATTTAAGTCTGAATTTGCCAATAAGGAGTTCATGATCTGAGCCACAGTCAGCTCCTGGTCTTGTTTTTGCTGACTGTATAGAACTTCTCCATCTTTGGCCACAAAGAATATAATCAATCTGATTTCGGTGTTGACCATCTGGTGATGTCCATGTGTAGAGTCTTCTCTTGTGTTGTTGGAAGAGGGTGTTTGTTATGACCAGTGCATTTTCTTGGCAAAACTCTATTAGCCTTTGCCCTGCTTCATTCCGTATTCCAAGGCCAAATTTGCCTGTTACTCCAGGCGTTTCTTGACTTCCTACTTTTGCATTCCAGTCTCCTATAATGAAAAGGACATCTTTTTTGGGTGTTAGTTCTAAAAGGTCTTGTAGGTTTTCATAGAACCGTTCAACTTCAGCTTCTTCAGCATTACTGGTTGGGGCATAGACTTGGAGTACTGTGATATTGAATGGTTTGCCTTGGAAACGAACAGAGATCATTCTGTCGTTTTTGAGATTGCATCCAAATACTGCATTTTGGACTCTTTTGTTGACCATGATGGCTACTCCATTTCTTCTGAGGGATTCCTGCCCACAGTAGTAGATATAATGGTCATCTGAGTTAAATTCACCCACTCCAGTCCATTTCAGTTCGCTAATTCCTAGAATGTCGACATTCACTCTTGGCATCTCTTGTTTGACCACTTCCAATTTGCCTTGATTCATGGACCTCACATTCCAGGTTCCTATGCAATATTGCTCTTTACAGCATCAGACCTTGCTTCTATCACCAGTCACAACCACAACTGGGTATTGTTTTTGCTTTGGCTCCATCCCTTCATTCTTTCTGGAGTTATTTCTCCACTGATCTCCAGTAGCATATTGGGCACCTACTGACCTGGGGAGTTTCTCTTTCAGTATCCTATCATTTTGCCTTTTCATACTGTTCATGGGGTTCTCAAGGCAAGAATACTGAAGTGGTTTGCCTTTCCCTTCTCCAGTGGACCACATTCTGTCAAATCTCTCCACCATGACCCGCCCATCTTGGGTTCCCCACAGGCATGGCTTAGTTTCATTGAGTTAGACAAGACTGTGGTCCTAGTGTGATTAGATGGACTAGTTTTCTGTGAGTATGATTTCAGTGTGTTTGCCCTCTGATGCCCTCTTGCAACACCTACCATCTTACTTGGGTTTCTCTTACCTTGGGCGTGGTGTATCTCTTCACGGCTGCTGTAACAAAGCGCAGCCATTGCTTCTTACCTTGGATGAGGGGTATCTCCTCACCACCGCCCTTCCTGACCTTCAATGTGGGATAGCTCCTCTAGGCCCTCCTGTGCCCGCGCAGCCATGGCTCTTCTGCCATATGGATGGTGTCATCTGCATATCTGAGGTTATTGATATTTCTCCCAGCAATCTTGATTCCAGCTTGTGCTTCTTCCAGTCCAGCGTTTATCATGATGTACTCTGCATATAAGTTAAATAAGCAGGGTGATAATATACAGCCTTGACGTACTCCTTTTCCTATTTGGAACCAGTCTGTTGTTCCATGTCCAGTTCTAACTGTTGCTTCCTGACCTGCATACAGATTTCTCAAAAGGCAGGTCAGGTGTGATCCGTATCAAATTACCAATGACATTTTTCACAGAACTAGACAAAAAAATTCACAATTCATACGGAAGCAAAGAAGACGCCAAATAGAAAAAAGCAGTCTTGAGAAAGAGGAATAGAGTTGGAGGAGTCAAGCTTCCTGACTTCAGATGATACTGCAAAGCTACAGTAATCAAAACAGTATGCTTCTGGCACAAAAACAGAAATATAAACCAATGGAACAAGATAGAAAGCCCAGAAATAAACCCATGCACCTACAGGTACCTTATTTTTGACTGAGGAGTCAAGAACATGCAATGGGGCAAAGACAGCCTCTTCAATAAATGATGCTGGGATAACTGGTCAGCTACATGTAAAAGAATGAAATTGGAACACTTCCTAACACCATACACAATGATAAACTCAAAATGGATGAAAGATACAAATGTAAGACCAAAAGCTATAAAACTCTTAGAGGAAAACATAGGCAGAACACTCGATGACATAAATCAAAGATCCTCTATGACCCACCTCCTACAGTAACAGAAATAAAACCAAAAGTAAGTAAGTGGGACCTGACTAAATGTAAAAGATTTTGCACAGCAAAGAAAACTGTAAGCAAGGTGAAAAGACAACCCTCAGAATGGGAGAAAATCATTGCAAATGAAACAACTGACAAAGGATTAATTTCCAAAATATACCAGCAGCCTCATACAACTCAATGCCAGAAAAACAACCCAATCAAAAGTGGGAAAAAGATCTAAACAGACATTTCTCCAAAGAAGATAAACAGATGGCTAACAAACACATGAAAAGATGTTCAATGTCGCTCATTATTAGAGAAAGACAAATCAAAACTATAATGAGATATCACCTCACATCTGTCAGAACAGCCATCATCAAAAAGTCTACAAACAATAAATTCTGGACAGGGTGTGGAGAAAAGGGAACTCTCTTGCCCCGTTGGTGGGAATGTAAATTGATACAGCCACTATGGAAGATAGTATGGCGATTCCTTAAAAAACTAGGAACGAAACCACTATATGACCCAACAATCCTACTCGTAGGCAAATACCCTGAGGACACCAAAATTGAAGAAGACACATGTATCCACTGTTCTCTGCAGTACTATTTACAATAGCTAGAACATGGAAGCAACCAGATGTCCATCAACAGATGAATGGATAAAGAAGTTGTGGTACATATACACAGATGGAATATTGCTGCTGCTAAGTCACTTCAGTCACGTCCAACTCTGTGTGACCCCATGGACGGCAGCCCACCAGCCCCCCCGTCCCTGGGATTCTCCAGGCAAGAACACTGGAGTGGGTTGCCATTTCCTTCTCCAATGCATGCAAGTGAAAAGTGAAAGTGAAGACGTTCGGTCGTATCTGATCCTCAGCGATCCCATGGACTGCAGCCTTCCAGGCTCCTCCATCCATGGGATTTTCCAGGCAAGAGTACTGGAGTGGGGTGCCATTGCCTTCTCCAAGATGGAATATTACTCAGCCATAAAAAGGAACACCTTTGAGTTGGTTCTAATGAGGTGGATGAACCTAGAACTATTATACAGAGTGAAGCAAGTCAGAAAGAGAAAGATAAATATCATATTCTAATGCACATATACAGAATCTAGAAAAATGATACTGAAGAATTTATTTACACGGCAGCAATGGAGAAACAGACATAGAAAACAGACTTATGGACATGGGGAGAAGGGAGGAGAGGGTGAGATGTATGGAGAGAGTAATATGGAAACTTACATTACCATATGTAAAATAGATAGCCAACGGGAATTGGCTGTATGGCTCAGGAAACTCAAACAGGGGCTCTGTATCAACCTAGAGGGGTGGGATGGGGAGGGACATGAGAAGGAAGTTCAAAAGGGAGGGGATATATGTATACCTATGGCTGATTCATGTTGAGGTTGGACAGAAAACAACAAAATTCTGCAAAGCAATTATCCTTCAATAAAAAATAAATAAATTATAAAGATACTATATGGTCTTAATGTCCATATGATAATGATGGAAGTGCAAATTAGTACAAGTTCTGAGGGTAATTGGACATTCTCTATGTGCAATCTTTAAAACACTCATATCTTGTTACTCAGTAATTCTATTTCTATGAATCAATCCTACTATGTATGGCTTATATATAAAGATATCCACAGCAACATTATTTATAATAAAGAAAAACAGAAAAGAATCTGAATGCCTAACAATAATTTGTTATGTAATGTTATGAGGCACTCAGAATGATTTGAGGAAACATTGTACAGCCCTCAAAATCTTTATGAAAAGTCATAATGACCAAAAATACACTTATGAAATAGTGGTAAGTAGAGAAAAAAAAAACAATATACTAAATTGCATGAAATTATGCCCACATTTAACAAATTTCTGCATATGTTGTTGTTGTTCAGTCACTAAGTCATGTCCGACTCTTTGCGACCCGATGGACTGCAGCATGCCAGGCCTCCCTGTCCTTCTCTATCTCCCGGAGCTTGCTCAAACTCATGTCCATTGAGTCAGTGATGCCATCCAACCATCTAATCTTCTGTTGTACCCTTTCCTTCTGACCCTCAGTTTTTCCCAGAATCAAAATTATGCCCACATTTAACAAATATCTGAATGTGTATTTTACATATACATTAAAAAAACATATATATGTATGTGAATGTATCTATATGAACACAAAACACTGAAAGAAGTACACCAAAAGGGTAACAGCTGGAGGGCCTCTTCTGAGGCGGACTGATAGGTGTTGGTTTTCCTTTTCAAAAAGCCAAGATTCCTGGGAATTCTCTGTGGTTCAGTAGTTAGGGCTTTCACTGCCCACGGCCTGGATTCAAGCCCTGTTTGGGAAGCTAAGATCCCACAAGCCACTAGGCACTGCCGAAAAAGAGTCAGGATTCTTTGACGGATACAGAATAAGCCACTCCGACAAGATTAGGCAGAGAAAGTATTTATTACAGCAAATAATGTAGCTGACAGAATGGACAAGGGTGCTGTAAAAACAGTCCTAGAGCAATGTCCAGATCTGGCTGATTCTGTGTAAGAAATGCTAGCAACAGGATTTTTCTACAGCTGCTGGCTGTCAGGAAGTCTAGAAAGCTACTGCTAAACTGTACCCCCAGAAGCTGTACATGTCTGGTGCCACACTGCCAGTAAAAATGGGAACAATGCGGAAGCAGCTCCCACGTGTTACTCATCTCCAAGTGATCAGAGGGTTGATACATAACTGACCTAAACCATAAAAGGACAATTCTGACTGCTGGAAGGAGAACATAATGCAGGGGCAGGGGAGGAAGCAAGCAGACTGCTGGGGAGATCATCACCATATTCCAGGTGAGAGGTAAAGATTGACGGGTGAGAAGTGGTTGAACTCTGGGTGTATTTCAAGGGTGACTCCTAGATCTTGACCTGAGAATTTGGGGGCCTCAGCTGTAGCATAACTGAGATAGGAAAGATCGTAGGTAGAAATCATAATCGAACTATGTGCTGGGGTGTCCGCAGTGCAGAAAGTCAAACTCTGATGACAGGTGTTTGCGGCAAACTTCCTGGTGGCTCAGACAGCAAAGCGTCTGCCTACAATGCGGGAGACCTGGGTTCAATCCCTGGGTCGGGAAGATTTCCTGGAGAAGGAAATGGCAATCCACTCCAGTATTCTTGCCTGGAAAATCCCATGGACGGAGGAACCTGGTGGGCTACAGTCCATGGGGTTGCAAAGAGTCGGACACGACTGAGTGACTTCACTTTCACTTTCAAGGGTTTATTGCAAGTTGACTTTGCAGAGCTGTGTGGTCTTATGTAAGGCAGTTGTGGGCAATTGACAGTGAAGTGTGAGTTACTAATCTAATTTGATATGGTTTGCTCTGCTTGAGGAAGAAAACACTGGTACCTTGGGAGGAAGCAGTCTACATTGTTGTCAGCTGCCTCTCTCCCTAATCAATTTGATCTGTTGGTCTCCAACATTTGTACCAGCTGCTGCTGCTAAGTCACTTCAGTCGTGTCCGACTCTGTGCGACCCCATAGAGGGCAGCCCACCAGGCTCCCCTGTCCCTGGGATTCTCCAGGCAAGAACAATGGAGTGGGTTGCCATTTCCTTCTCCAATGCATGAAAGTGAAAAGTGAAAGTGAAGTCACGCAGTCGTGTCCGACTCTTTGCGAGCCCATGGACTGCAGCCTACCAGGCTCCTCCGTCCATGGGATTTTCGAGGCAACAGTACTGGAGTGGGGTGCCATTGCCTTCTCCGATTTGTATGAGAGCAGATGTCAAATGAAGTCTTTCTCTTGAAATGTGTACCCAAGGCTCAAGCCCCTGAAGTCTGGTCGCCATCTAGGTAGTGGGGGAGGGCTTGGTATGGTCCCTTTCAAGGAGATCAAGAGCAGTCTTTGTTCTTACAGGTTCCAAATCAGAAGTGTGGGGGAAAATTCAGAACCATTAGTTTGGAGAATCCAGACATCTGAGGAAATTAGAATTCAAGATTCAGTCCAGTTTACAGGTACATACAAAGTCTCAAAGACAAAATTAACAGGATTAGAATCTAATAGAAAGATACAAACATAAATTTTCTCTATACTATCATCCCCATTTTTTATCAAAAATAATCCTAGTAAAACTAATTTGTTTTCACTAAAGTTAGCCTGATAATTTATAATGACTATATAAGATCTTTTTAAGACTGCTTTGCTGAAGCAAGGTGCTGGGTTGACTTTTCCAAGAAGCTTTATTGGCTCCATAAGTGAAAGTGAAAGTGAAAGTGAAGTCATTCAGTTGTGTCCTACTCTTTGCGACACCGTGGACTGCAGCCTACCAGGCTCCTCTGTCCATGGGATTCTCCAGGCAAGAATACTGGAGTGGGTTGCCATTTCCTTCTCCAGGGGATCTTTCCAACCCAGGGATCAAACCCAGGTCTCCCTCGTTGCAGGCAGACGCTTTAACCTCTGAGTCACTTTATTGGCTCCATAAAGCTAACCTCAATTCCTTAAAGCTGTCTGGTCATATCTGAGTTTATGCTTCTCTCTCTCGAGTATGACAATCCAGTCAAACCCTTGGTAATTAAACCACTTGGGTCATTTCAGGGGCTCTGAAAAGTTCTGGTACTGTGGTCCTTTATGTCTCAGTGCAGAAAAGAAATCAGAGGGAGGCAAAGTGATAGATAAGAAGTGATTTATTAGAGCAGAATGCTTGTGAGGTTTACAACTGCCACGCCCTGAGAACTTACCAGGCTATAGTTTTAAAATCAAAGGAAAAGTGGGGAGGGGAGGAGGCCTTTGTCTTTCTTTTTTTTTTTCTTTGTCTTTCTTGAGCAGAAGTCATGCTTTCATTAACAGCTCCTCCTCCTGATTGAGCAGAGGCGTTTTCTTTTCCGCACATGTTGAAGTTAGGTCCACAAAGTATCGTTTATCATGTGTGCAGAGAGCATGTCCCAGGGATCATTAACTTCCTGAGCTCACTGGGCAGGATGTGGGTCATGCCACCATTGAGTTATTGTTTGGGGTCACGTCTCATGCTTCCTTTGCGTGGTTTCGTTGCTAAGCAAGCCCGCTTGGTTGTGTGGTAAAGCAAGCCTGCTCTCTCGAGCCATCGTTTAACTTACAGGTAAACTTTTCTACTTATAGGCCCCTGATGGGATTAACTAATCACCTACTTTGTCCCTTTACTCTGTCCTTGTCAGTAATACAGCAAATATTTCCAACTGTGTCCTGTTAGAAAAGACCAGATGCTTAATGAACTTATGCAAATAACTTAACTCTATTGCCATGAAAAGAATACTTAAGGGTTTCCAAATTCAAGAGGGATCAGGTAGAGAGAAAAAGTAAATATTTCATCTTTGTTTACTAGGGTATACTTTACCAAAATGCTGCAAGACATAGATAGCTTGAGAGAAGTTTCCTTAACTTTGGAAAAGCATAATATAAAAGAACTGGCAAAGTTTAAAACAAAATGTCATAAAAATTATAATCGTCCTCCCAGTTTGCTCAGTCTGATGTAATTAATACTTGTTCTGCTTGAATCTAGTTTTTTCATTAGTTCTGGCAAGTTTAACCCAATTTAATTTTATGATCTTAACCTTCACAGAAGCCAGTACCTGTCAAAATCCTTTCCATGAATTTCTCTGAAGATGAAATATTTTTGCAGAAACACTTTTACAAAAGCACCTGAGTAAAACAGTAACTTTCTGTAAATGACAAAAGACTTTGAGTGCATTATAATGGAATTTGGAGGGTATTTTGTTTTTTCGGTGACACATGTTTATGATAATATCTGATCAATTCTCCCTAGGTGGTTGTTCACTTGCTCTCTGTACATCCCCTGCTCTATCAGTCTCTGCTTTACCTTCACCCTACTCACAGGACTGATCTTTCCTCTTGCTGCTAGATCCTAATCAGTGCATGCCTACATACTTGCCCCAGGCCCAGACTATGATAGCTCTAAAGATTAGGAATACCTTATCCAAAGGACAAAAAGAGGTGCTCCTCTGCTGGTTTCCCTGGTAACCAAAGAGCCAACCTGAGGTCAGTTCCCTTTATAACTGGTAACTTCTCCTCCTCCCACCAATCCCTCACCATCCCATAGCAAAGACTACTGCCATGTCTTGCCTTCTGTCTGTCACACAGGGTGGAGTATTGCTCCAGGATTTTGCTTCAGACATGTAAGATCCCCCTTTAAAGAATGTCTCTGTCACTGACTCTGAAATAAGGAAGAAATCTTGTTTGCTATTTCAAGTTAATCATGAAAGTAATGTTGCTTATCAGCTTGAATTATACAAAATAGCCCGCCTCTGGGAACTTTGCCTCTCAGAAAACATCATGGCCAGGCCCAGCTGTGAATGACTGCAGGTGCAAAGAAATGAACACACTCCCTCCGGAGGCTGGTGGGAACTAGGAAATGCTCGACTTCACTCCCCCGCCTTTCAGCAGAAAGAGGTCTGAATTCTAACTCAGGCAAGATGGTCCTGTGAGACAGGAGCTCACCATTTTCTCTCTGCTGGTTCTCCAAATAAAGTCACCATTCCTTGCACTAACAGTTCCTCTTTTGATTTTTTTGCCCTGTTCTGTGACAAGCAGTACGAGCTTGGACTAGGTAACAAATGTTGGTACAGCCAGCCAGAATCCTTGCTACTCCTTGGCTAGCCAGCCTGGCTTGGGAATTTTCTGGTAAGCTCCTAGCAGATGCCAGGACCTCCTATCCTGAGGATCTCATCTTCAAAATCCCCCAAAGCAGCACTGGCTGCCCCCACATTTGGCAGCGGGAACAGGGCAGTGGTATCTCTTTAAACTTTAGTTCCCTCATTTATTAGTTTTTTGGTCATGCCATGAGGCATGCGGGATCTTAGTTCCCCAACCAGGGAACGAGCCCATGCCCTCAGCACTGGAAGCACGGAGTCTTAACCACTGCACTGCCAGGGAAGTCCCTGGCAGGTGGAATAAGGAATCAGCATACGGGAGCGGCCACAGGCTTCATACAGAAGGGCAGGTCACTCCGGTGTTTACAGATAGAGATTTTATTTACTCTCCATTTGGGCCTTTTTCTTCAGACTGCCTTTACTTGAGTTGGGTATCCTGTTGGAGAGTGGAAAGAGTTGCTGGACTTTTACAGCTCGGTTTGTGACCTGGTTTATCTGTTTCTTTGGATGCTAGGATTTGTGTGTGCAGTTTGTGTTTTGTCTGTCTTGAATTTCTGTCTTTGAAAACACATAATGTTTCTATGATCTCTAAAGAAAGCCTTCTAAGGCACATTTTGGATAAGTGACCTGATTACAGCTGTGAACATGGGTGAGATGAAGATGCTATATTGTATAATAACAACGTGTGACCACAGTACTTGTTAGGATCTCTACAAGTGGTTTGGGCAGGATTATGTGAGGACCCTGTGGGATGCGTACTGATCTTCTTGCTCAGTTATTTATGTTGCTTATGGTTTCCTGTGTCATTGGTATCTGTAAAACCCAAGACCAAAGTTGAGGGTTTATTTAGGATTTTCTGTTTGACTGTGCTCCTTTAGGTCCTTTTGAGGTTTTCATTTTATTTTGTTTAGTATGCTTTCTCCATGCGTTCATGTCAGTCGCTCAGTTGTGTCCGATTCTTTGTGACCCTAGGTACTGTAGCCTGCTAGCCTCCTCTGTCCATGGGGTTTTCCCAGCAAGAATACTGGAGCGGGTTGCCATTTCCTCCTCCAGGGTATCTTCCAACCCAGGAATTGAACCCACATCTCCTGCATTGCTTGCGGATTCTTTTCACTGAGCCACCCAGAAAGCATGTTTCTTCATATACACTCAATTTAGTTCTGTGATATTTAAAATATTTATTGATGTCACATGGAGGAAAAGAACAGGAAAAAAACAAAACAAAACCTGTTCTTATCCCAGAGTGAGACATTTCCAGGAAGAAAGTCTCCAGTTGGTTCCTAAAAATCAGCTAAAACTACAAATAGAAATGGACATGCCTTTCCCATGTTGCTGCTGCTGCTGCTGCTAAGTCACTTCAGTTGTGTCCGACTCTGTGCGACCCCATAGACAGCAGCCCACCAGGCTCCTCCGTCCCTGGGATTCTCCAGGCAAGAACACTGGAGTGGCTTGCCATTTCCTTCTCCAATGCGTAAAAGTGAAAAGTGAAAAGGAAGTCGTTCAGTCATGTCCGACTCTTTGCGAACCCATAGACTGCAGTCTACCAGGCTCCTCTGTCCATGGGATTTTCCAGGCAAGAGTACTGGAGTGGGGTGCCATTGCCTTCTCCGAGATTGCCTCTAGGCTAACATAGAAACAATAAAAGCCTCTCCTGTGGCAGAAACAGGAACCTGAAGGGAAGAAGCCTGGGAGCTTCCTTAGACTTGAGACACCAATTCCCCATAGAAGCCCCACTTAAAACTTACAGAGAAAGAGCCCGTTGTCCTTCCTGATGTCTTCCATCAGGACAGCTTGACATCAGAGTCTAAAAATAACCCCAGAATTGCTTTAGAACCTCCCAAGGTGGGAACTCAACACAGAGGAAACTGCCCCACCAAGGACTGGAAAATAGACTTTACTCAAATGCTTTGAGCTGCAGGAAATTTTGGACAACCTTCTAGTGTTTGTGGATTCTTGTTCAGAATGTGTGTGTGTGCTTTATGGTTGAGTTGTGTCCGACTCTTTGTGACCCCATGGACTGTAGCCTGCCAGGCTCCTCTATCCATTCTCCAGGCAAGAATACCAGAGTGGGTTGCCATGCCCTTCTCCAGGGGATCTTCCCAACCCAGGGATCGAACCCAGAACTCCTGTATTGTGGATTCTTTACGATCTGAAGCACCCTCCTCCAGGGAAGACCAAGAATACTAGAGTGGGTAGTCTGTGCCTTCCCTAGGGGATCTTCCCGACCCAGGAATCCAACTGGGGTCTTCTTCATTGCTGGTGGATTCTTTAACAGCTGAGCTACCAGGGAAACCCTTTTTTTGGATAGTGAGAAGCATATCCCACTGGACAGAAAGTCTGAAGTCATTAAAGTCCTCTGAAGAGAAATTTGGGCTTCCCTGGTGGCTCAGAGGTTAAAACGTCTGCCTGCAATGCGGGAGACCTGGGTACCATCCAAGGGGTCACAAAGAGTCAGACATGGCTGAGCAACTTCACTTTCACTTTTCAAGAGAAATTATCCCCTGATTGGGGTTAAGGCATTGAAACTACTTTCATCCCAGAGACCACAATCAACAGGAAGAGCTATGAAACTGAATTATACATTTAAAAAGGAACATCTCTAAAACATGTCCAGACTAAAGTAACTTGGGATGAGGCCTTCCCGGTTGCCTGACTACAGATCGGTGGGTCCAGGAAGCAGGCTTCAATTAAGCCGCTTTGAAATACTATATGGTAGGCCATTTCCAGGTGTCTGCCCAAGCAAGAGAATCCATAGACACTCTAAGACAGTGGTCCCAACCTTTTTGGTACCAGGGACCAGTTTTGTGAAAGATGATTTTTCCACAGATCGGGGTGGAGGGGTAGGTTTAGGTGATGATGCAATTGATGGGGAGCTGCAGACACTCACTGGCCCAGCCCTCACCCACGCTGTGCCACCTGGTTCCTAAAAGGTGGTGGACCAGTCTATAGCCCAGGGGTTGGGGACTGCTGTTGTAGGATACCCAGCAGTTGCCTATTATATTAAACTTTGGGCATAATACTAACCTCTTCATGAGTTTGCCTCCAACAGGTCTGCCTATCTACATGAAGTAGATGGTAATTTCTCTGTAGCTGGAGTAAGAGTCAATCAATTTTTTTTGTTTATGTCTAACTAAATAGCATAGGAATTTACTACATGTATTGGGAACTGGAACTCAAGCCCCAAGTTCAACTATGAATTAGACAACTAAGTGCCAAGAGGATTCATCTGCTTCAGGTAGTTGTAGCTAAAAAGGAACAGACTAAGACTAAAGAATATTCATTACTTCCATTCAGCAGCAAGTAGACAGAAAGTTTATCGCCCCTTTCCCCACAAGATGACGGAATGGGCATTGATAGTAGGAAATTGTAATAGGGACAAATGTTTTGTATTTCAAGTTAATCACCAAAGGGCTTTTGCCTATCAGCTTAAGTTATACATAAGGGTCCATCTATGAGAACTTTGCCTCCAAGTAATGAGCATTAGGGGCTTCCCAGGTGGCGCTAGTGGTAAAGAACCCAGCTGCCAATGCAGGAGACATAAGAGACTTGAATTCAATCCCAGGGTCCGGAAGATCCCTGAAGCAGGACATGGCAACCCAGTCCAGTATTCTTGCCTGGAGAATCCCATGGACACAGTCCTTTATGGAGGGCTACAGTCCATAAGATCACAAAGAGTCAGACACAACTGAAATGACTAGCACAAATGCACGCAATGAGCATTAAGCAAAAATACCTTTGTTTACCTCACAAAACTCCCTGACCAGGCCCATCTGTCAGACAGGAAGACATGAACATATCACCTCTGGAGGCTGATAGGAACCAGGAAATGCTTGACTTTACTCCCTCCCCTTTTTGTATAAAAGAAACTTGAATTTTAACTCAGGCAAGATGGTTCTTTGAGACACAAACACACCATCTTGGTTTTCTGGCGTTCCAGATGAAGTCACTATTCCTTGCCCCAACAACTTGTCTCCCAAGTTGGCCTGCCATATGGTATACAACAAAAAAGAAACAGTGAGCAGTATAACTTAGACTGGGTACAACTCTGGGCTCTTTCTTTGGTCTTGAGGCTGCACAAGTACAGGGCTTGCAGGCCTGTGGATTGCAGCCTAATAGACAGTAACTGAAATTAGGTCTAACAGTATTCAGTTGAGCCACTCAGTCCTGTCTGGCTCTTTGTGACCCCATGGACTGCAGCATACCAGGCTTTCTTGTCCATCATCAACTCGCAGGGCTTGCTCAAACTCATGTCCATCCAGTCGGTGATGCCATCAAACCATTTCATCCTCTGTCATCTCCTTCTCCTCCCACCTTTGATCTCTCCCAGCATCAGGGACTTTTCCAATGAGTCAACCCTTTGCATCAGGTGGTCAAAGTATTGGAGCTTCAGCATCAGTCCTTCCAATGAATATTCAGGGTTGATTGCCTTTAGGATTGACTGGTTTGGTCTTCTTGCAGTCCAAGGAACTCTCAAGAGTCTTCTCCAACACCACAGTTCAAAAACATCAATTGTTTGGCATTCAGCTTTCTTTATGGTCCAATTCTTACATCCACACATGACTACTGGAAAAACAAAAGCTTTGACTAGATGGACCTTTTTTGGCAAAGTAATATCTCTGTTTTTTAATATGCTGTCTAGGTTTGCAATAGCTTTTCTTCCAAGGAGCAAGTGTCTTAATTTCATGGGTGCAGTCACCATCTGCAGTGATTTTGGAGTCCAAGAAAATAAAGTCTGTCACTGTTTCCACTGTTTCCCCATCTGTTTGCTATGAAGTGACAGGACCAGATGCCATGATCTTCATTTTTTGAATGTTGAGTTTTAAGTCAACTTTTTCACTCTCCTCTTTCATCTTCATCAAGAGACTCTTTAGTTCTTCTTCACTTTCTGCCATAAGGGTGGGGTATCTGCATATCTGAGGTTATTGATATTTTTCCCAGAAATCTTGATTACAGCTTGAGCTTCATCCAGCCCAGAATTTCACATGATGCACTCTCAGTTCAGTTGAGTTCAGTTCAGTTGCTCAGTCTTGTCCGACTCTTTGCGACCCCATGAATCGCAGCACGCCAGCCCTCCCTGTCCATCACCACATCCATCAAGTCAGTGATGCCATCCAGCCATCTCATCCTCTGTCATCCCCTTCTCCTCCTGCCCCCAATCCCTCCCAGCATCAGAGTCTTTTCCAATGAGTCAACTCTTCGCATGAGGTGGCCAAAGTACTAGAGTTTCAGCTTTAGCATCATTCCTTCCAAAGAAATCCCAGGGCTGATCTCCTTCAGAATGGACTGGTTGGATCTCCTTGCAGTCCAAGGGACTCTCAGGAGTCTTCTCCAACACCACAGTTCAAAAGCATCAATTCTTCGGCGCTCAGCCTTCTTCACAGTCCAACTCTCACATCCATACATGACCACTGGAAAAACCATAGCCTTGATTAGACGAACCTTTGTTGGCAAAGTAATGTCTCTGCTTTTGAATATGCTATCTAGGTTGGTCATAACTTTCCTTCCAAGGAGTAAGGGTCTTTTAATTTCATGGCTGCAGTCACCATCTGCAGTGATTTTGGAGCCCAAAAAAATAAAGTCTGACACTGTTTCCACTGTTTCCCCATCTATTTCCCATGAAGTAATGGGGCCAGATGCCATGATCTTCGTTTTCTGAATGTTGAGCTTTAAGCCAACTTTTTCACTCTCCTCTTTCACTTTCATCAAGACACTTCTTAGTTCCTCCTCACTTTCTGCCATAAGGGTGGTGTCATCTGCATATCTGAAGTTATTGATATTTCTCCCGGCAATCTTGATTCCAGCTTGTGCTTCTTTCAGTTCAGTGTTTCTCATGATGTACTCTGCATCCAAGTTAAATAAGCAGGGTGATAATATACAGCCTTGATGTACTCCTTTTCCTATTTGGGAAAAGGTCTGTTGTTCCGTATCCAGTTCTAACTGTTGCTTCCTGACCTGCATACAAATTTCTCAAGAGGCAGATCAGATGGTCTGGTATTCCCATCTCTTTCAGAATTTTCCACAGTTTATTGTGATCCACACAGACAAAGGCTTTGGCATAGTCAAGAAAGCAGAAATAGATGTTTTTCTGGAACTCTCTTGCTTTTTCCATGATCCAGTGGATGTTGGCAATTTGATCTCTGGTTCCTCTGCCTTTTCTAAAACCAGCTTGAACATCAGGAAGTTCATGGTTCACATATTGCTGAAGCCTGGCTTGGAGAATTTTGAGCATTACTTTACTAGCGTGTGAGATGAGTGCAATTGTGTGGTAGTTTGAGCATTCTTTGGCATTGCCTTTCTTTGGGATTGGAATGAAAACTGCCCTTTTCCAGTCCTGTGGCCACTGCTGAGTTTTCCAAATGTGCTGGCATATTGAGTGCAGCACTTTCACAGCATCATCTTTCAGGATTTGGAATAGCTCAACTGGAATTCCATCACCTCCACTAGCTTTGTTTGTAGTGATGCTTTCTAAGGCCCGCTTGACTTCACATTCCAGGATGTCTGGCTCTAGGTCAGTGATCACACCATCGTGATTATCTGGGTCATGAAGATCTTTTTTGTACAGTTCTTCTGTGTATTCTTGCCATCTCTTCTTAATATCTTCTGCTTCTGTTAGGTCCATACCATTTCTGTCCTTTACTGAGCCCATCTTTGTGTAAAATGTTCCTTTGGTATCTCTAATTTTCTTGAAGAGATCCCTAGTCTTTCACATTCTGTTGTTTTCCTCTACTTCTTTGCATTGTTCGCTGAAGAAGGCTTTCTTATCTCTTCTTGCTATTCTTTGGAACTCTGCGTTCAGATGCTTATATCTTTCCTTTTCTCCTTTGCTTTTCGTTTCTCTTCTTTTCACAGCTATTTGTAAGGCCTCCCCATACAGCCATTTTGCTTTTTTGCATTTCTTTTCCATGGGGATGGTCTTGATCCCTGTCTCCTGTACAACATTATGAACCTCCATCCATAGTTCATCAGGCACTCTGTCTATCAGATCTAGTCCCTCAAATCTATTTCTCACTTCCACTGTATAATCATAAGGGATTTGATTTAGGTCATACCTGAATGGTCTAGTGGTTTTCCCTACTTTCTTCAATTTAAGTCTGAATTTGGCAATAAGGAGTTCATGATCTGAGCCACAGTCAGCTCCTGGTCTTGTTTTTGCTGACTTTATAGAGCTTCTCCATCTTTGGCAGCAAAGAATATAATCAATCTGATTTCGGTGTTGACCATCTGGTGATGTCCATGTATAGAGTCTTCTCTTGTGTTTTTGGAAGAGGGTTTTTGTTATGACTAGTGTATTTTCTTGGCAAAACTCTATTAGTCTTTGCCCTGCTTCATTCCGTATTCCAAGGCTAAATTTGCCTGTTACTCCAGGTGTTTCTTGACTTCCTACTTTTGCATTGCAGTCCCCTATAATGAAAAGGACATCTTTTTTGGGTGTTAGTTCTAAAAGGTATTGTAGGTCTTCATAGAACCATTCAACTTCAGCTTCTTCAGCATTACTGGTTGGGGCATAGACTTGGAGTACTGTGATATTGAATGGTTTGCCTTGGAAACGAACAGAGATCATTCTGTCGTTTTTGAGATTGCATCCAAGTACTGCATTTCGGACTCTTTTGTTGACCATGATGGCTACTCCATTTCTTCTGAGGGATTCCTGCCTGCAGTAGTAGATATAACGGTCATCTGAGTTAAATTCACCCATTCCAGTCCATTTCAGTTCGCTGATTCCTAGAATGTTGACATTCACTCTTGCCATCTCTTGTTTGACCACTTTCAATTTGCCTTGATTCATGGACCTGACATTCCAGGTTCAAGCAGATTAAGAGGACAAAATCAAGTTTAATATGTACATATGGGGAATGCACAAAGCATAAGAAACTGCAAAGATAGAAGGCAAGGTGAGGTATATAAGTCATCTTGGACCTAGGAGAAGGAGGTAGAGGTCTAAGACTTCTAGGAGAAGTAAGATAATCCACATGAAGACAAAAAGAGTTAATGCATGATCAACAAGTGTTTGCTGGGCTATCTAGAGACAGTGGGACTCAAGAGAGGACAGTGATCAAACAGACCTTGTTATGTTCTTTCCTGTCTACCATACCTAGCTTACAATATACTGTAGTTATTTATCAAGCTCCCGGAGATGGTAAAGGACAGGGAAGCCTGGCATGCTATAGCCCTTGGGGTGGCAAAGAGTCCACAATGATTGAGTGACTGAACAGCACCAAGAGTTATCTATGGTGATAACTCCTTCCTAGAATGGGACTTCTATCTGAAAGTCTCTAGGCAATTAGAAGGACAGTCAAATGTTCTTTCTGAGTCTTTTGGGCCTTGCTTGTTTTCAGTATGAATTAATCTGCATGCCAGATATGCATCTTGGGGCAGCCTTCCTGGAACCCCATCAGTTCCCTCTAATGAAACTTCCTTAATAATTTCATATGTAAAAAACTGACCTGGTGACTGTACAGAAAAAAGTAAGTAATAAATTGGTAAAATTGCAAAGAAAGAAAAGAACATAGATTAGAATGATACTGTTGTTCAGTCACTCAGTCACGTCTGACTCTTTGCAAACCCATGGACTGCAGCACGCCAGGCTTCCCTGTCCATCGCCAACTCCCAGAGTATACTCAAACTCATGTCCATCGAGTCAGTGATGCTATCTCACCATCTCATCCTCCATCATCCCCTTCTCCTCCTGCCTTCAATCTTTCCCAGCGTCAAAGTCTTTTCTAATGAGTCAACTCTTTGCATCAGGTGGCCACAGTATTGGAGCTTCAGTATCTGTCCTTCCAATGAATATTCAGGGTTGGTTGCCTTTAGGATTGACTGGCTTGATCTCCTTGCAGTTCAAGGCATGCTCAAGAGTCTTCTCCAACACCACAGTTCAAAAGTATCAATTCTTCGGTGCTCAGTTGGACCATAAAGAAGGCTGAGTGCTGAAGATTTGATGCTTTTGAACTGTGGTGCTGAAGAAAATTCTTGAGTCTCTTGGACAGCAAGGAGATCAAACCAGTCGATCCTAAAGGAAATGAACCCTGAATATTCACATCCATACATGACTACTGGGAAAACCATAGCTTTGACTAGACGGACCTTTGTTGGCAAAATAGTGTCTCTGCTTTTAAATATGCTGTCTAGGTTGGTCATAGCTTTTCTTCCAAGGAGCAAGCATCTTTTAATTTCATGGCTACAGTCACCATCTGCAGTGATTTTGGAGCCCAAGAAAATAAAGTCTGTCACTGTTTCCATTGTCTCCCCATCTATTTTCCATGAAGTGATGGGACCGGATACCATGATCTTAGTTTTTTGAATGTTGAGTTTTAAACCAACTTTTTCACTCTCCTTTTCCACTTTCATCAAGAGGCTCTTTAGTTCTTCACTTTCTGCCATAAGGGTGGTGTCATCCACCCTGGGGTGGTGCATATCTGTGGTTATTGATATTTCTCCCAGCAATCTTGATTCCAACTTGGGCTTCATTCAGCCCAGCATTTCTCATGATATACTCTGCATATAAGTCAAATAATCAAGGTGACAGTATATAACCTTGACATACTCTTTTCCCAGTTTGGAACCAGTCCTTTGTTCCATGTCTGGGTCTGTTGCTTCTTGACCTGCATAAACATTTCTCAGCAGGCAGGTAAGGTGTTCTGGTATTCCATCTCTTTAAGAATTGTCCACAGTTTCCTGCAATCCACATAGTCAAAGGAGCTTCCAGGTAGAGCTAGTGCTAAAGAACCCACTTGCCAATGCAGGAGACATAGAGATGTGGGTTCCATTCCTGGGAAGGGAAGATCCCCTAGAGGAAGTCATGGCAACTCACTCCAATATTCTTGTCTGGAGAATTTCCATGGACAGAGGAGCCTGGCAGGCTGCAATCCATAGGGTTGCACAGAGTTGGACATGACAGTAGTGACTTAGCATGCATGCATGCACACAGTCAAAGGTGTTAGCATAGTCAGTGAAGCAGAAGTAGACGTTTTTCTGAAATTCTCTTGCTTTTTCTATGATCCAGTGGATGTTGGCAATTTGATCTCTAGTTCCTCTGCTGCTGCTGCTGCTGCTGCTGCTGCTAAGTCGCTTCAGTAGTGTCTGACTCTGTGCGACCCCATAGATGGCAGCCCGCCAGGCTCCCCCGTCCCTGGGATTCTCCAGGCAAGAACACTGGAGTGGGTTGCCATTTCCTTCTCCAATGCATGAAAGTGAAAAGTGAAAGTGAAGTCGCTCAGTCATGTCCGACTCTTCGCGACCCCATGGACTGCAGCCCCACCAGGCTCCTCCGTCCATGGGATTTTCCAGGCAAGAGTACTGGAGTGGGGTGCCATTGCCTTCTCCTCTACCTTTTCTAAATCCAGCTTATACATCTGGAAGTTCTCGGTTCATATATTGTTGAAGCTTGAAGGATTTTGAGCATGATTCTGCTAGCATGTGAAATGAGTGCAATTGTATGGTAGTTTGAACATTCTTTGCCATTGTCCTTCTTTGGGATTTGAATGAAAACTGAACTTTTCCAGTCCGGTGGCCACTGCTGAGTTTTCCAAATGTGCTGGCATATTGAGTGCAGCACTTTCACAGCATCATCTTTTAGGATTTGAAATAGCTCAGCTGGAATTCCGTCACCTCCATTAGCATTGTTCATAGTAATGCCTCCTAAGGCCCACTGGACTTCATACTTTAGGATGTCTGGCTCTAGGTGAGTGATCACACCATCGTGGTTATCTGGGTCATTTAGATCTTTTTTGTATAGTTCATCTGTGTATTCTTGCCACTCCTTCTTAATATCTTCTGCTTCTGTTAGGTCCATACCATTTCTATCCTTTATTGAGCCCATCTTTGCATGAAATGTTCCCTTGGTATCTCTGATTTTCTTGAAGAGTTCTCTAGTCTTTCCCATTCTACTATTTTCCTCTATTTCTTTGCATTGTTCACTTCAGAAGACTTTTTTATCTCTTCTTGCTATTCTTTGGAACTCTGCATTAAGATGGATGTATCTTTCCTTTTCTCCTTTGCCATTTCCTTCTCTTTTCTCAGCTATTTGTAAGGCTTCCTCAGACAACCATTTTGCCTTTTTGTATTTCTTTTTCTTGGGTATGGTTTTGGTCCCCGCCTCCTGTACAGTGTTATGAATCTCTATCCATAG
Organism: Bos mutus; assembly: GCF_027580195.1. NCBI lineage: Eukaryota > Metazoa > Chordata > Mammalia > Artiodactyla > Bovidae > Bos > Bos mutus. The sequence continues at coordinate 67,492,641 of NC_091621.1, read as the reverse complement.
TTCTTCAGGCACTCTGTCTATCAGATCTAATCCCTTGAATCTATTTTGTTGCTTCCACTGTATAATAGTAAGGGATTTGATTTAGGTCATACCTGAATGACATAGCGGTTTTCCCTACTTTCTTCTATTTAAGTCTGAATTTTGCAGTAAGGAGTTCATGATCTTAGCCACAGTCAGCTCCTAGTCTTGTTTTTGTGACTGTAGCTCAGATCATGAACTCCTTATTGCAAAATTGAAGATAAACAAACAGAAAATGAAGTTGAACAAGCAGAAAAGAACCAACTGGGCAACGTTTCTCCACATCCTGTTACATAAGTTCCCCAACCCTGGGACTGAAAGGTTTTTGCTATAAGTCACGTGCAATGCCAGGATTCATGGCCTCTGGAGGACAGGAATTCGATCCAGTGCCAGAGACAAGGATTGCTTGATTGCTCTTGATTGCTCAGAGCTTACTGTGTAATAAAGTCTTTTTAAAGTATATAGGAGACAGAGAAACCTTCTGACATAGACATCAGAAGGGGACAAAAAGAGTGCCCCCTTGCTAGTTTTTAGCAAGAAGTTACATACCTTCTAGCAAGCTGCTAATTAGAGGAAGGAAACACCTCAAAATTGAGATTTACACCAGGCCCCTCCCCCACAACATGCATTTTGAGATAGCACGGGCACAGGATGAGTCATCCCTGGCCACAAAACGACTGGCACGAATCTTGAAGAAACCAGATTCCCAAGCAAATACATAGTTCATTAATATAGCTTAAGAAAACATTTCCAAGAAAAGCACAGTGGTTAACTCAAGGTTTGAGACAAAGTTCAGTTCAGGTGGAACCAGATGTCACCATGACAATGCAGGATTAGAAGAGAAAAGAAAAAGCCGTCTGCCACTTGTAGTGAATTTGCTCCTGCCACTGGAGACCTCTGACTTCCCTACTGAAGCTATTAACACTCTCAGGACTTTGTCCAGAAAAACTGTTAAACTTCTTTTAGCACATGTAAATTAGATATTATTTGCCCTGCTGGATTCACAAAAAGCGCTATTTTTCAACAGTGATTGCACAAGGTCCTCCTTGCTGAATATCAGTGCATTTAGGGCACGTTGATTTTAGAGTACCACAAAGGCTAAGCTAGTAACTTCTGAGTGTAGTATTTTCAAGGTTTGCATAGCAGTATTGAAGTCTTTTTCTATTAGTGTGAAAAGATTTTTAAGACTGCTTTTTCCAATGTACAGTCTTTAAAGCTTGGGAATAAGATCCTCGGTGCTGAAAAGACCTTGAAATTGTGATATATGGCAGATTCTCTGTGATTTCTCAGCTAGTGTGCTTATCTGGCACAAGTTTATGAGCAAAGTAACTTTTGTTTATAATTTGGCTGGCATTTGCGGTGCGGTATTTGGTCACAGAAGGACCCTGGCATCCAAACCCACATCATCCTGAACATTTAGGTGGGAACCTTTACACATGTGGTTGTCACATTAAAAAGACAAGAGTGGTTTACAAACAAGGTTAGCATGTTGTGGTTGTTATTGTTGTCGTTCAGTCAATAAGTCATGTCTGACTTCTTGCAACCCCATGGACTGCAGCACGCTAGGCTTCCCTGTCCTTCACTATCTCTGAGCGTTGGCGAAGTTGCTCAGTCATGTCTGACTCTTTGCGACCCCATGGACTCTTCACTCCATGGAATTCTCCAGGCCAGAATACTGGAGTGGGTAGCTGTTGCCTTCTCCAGGGGATCTTCCCAACCCAGGAATCAAACCCAGGTCTCCTGCATTATAGACAGATTCTTTACCAGCTGAGCCACCAGGAAACTCTGAGTTCACTTAAACTCGTATTCATTGAGTTGATGATGCCATCCAACCATCTCATCCTCTGTTGCCCCCTTCTCCTGCTGCCCTCAATCTTTACCTGCCTTAGGGTCTTTTCCAATGAGTCAGCTCTTTACATCAGGTGGCCAAAGAATTGGAGCTTCAGCATCAACATTCTAATGAGTATTCAGGACTGATTTCCTTCAGGATTGACTGGTTTGATCTTGCAGTCCAAGGGGCTCTCAAGAGTTTTCTCCAGCACCACAGTTCAAAAGCATCAGTTCTTCAGTGCTCAGCCTTTCTTATGGTCCAACTCTCACATCCATACATGATGACTGGAAAAACCAAAGTTTTGACTATATGGACCTTTGTCAGCAATGTGACGAATGGGTTTTAATACACCATCTAGGTCTATTATAGCTTTTCTTCCAAGGAGCAAACATCTTTTAATTTCATGGCTGCAATCACCATCCACAGTGATTTTGGAGTTCAAGAAAATAAAGTCGGTCACTCTTTCCATTGTTTCCCCATCTATTTGCCCTGACGTGATGGGGCCAGATGCCATGATCTTAGTTTTTTGAATGTGTCTATGAGATCTAATTCCTTGAATCTATGCATCACCTCCACTGTATCATCATAAGGAATTGATTTAGGTCATACCTGAGTGGCCTAGCTGTTTTCCCTACTTTCTTCAGGTTAAGCCTGAATTTTACATTAAGGAGCTTATGATCTGAGCCACAGTAAGCTCCAAGTCTTGTTTCACTGACTTATATAGAGTTTCTCCTATAGAGAACCTTATATAGAGGTTCTCCATCTTTGGCTGCCAAGAATATAATCAATCTGATTCTGGTACTGACCATCTGGTGATGTCTATGTATAGAGTCCTCTCTTGTGTTGTTGGAAGTGGGCGACCATTTTAAGTGGTGCTAAGGACTGACGCTAAAGCTGAAACTCCAATGCGAAGAGTTGACTCATTGGAAGAGACTCTGATTCTGGGAGGGATTGGGGGCAGGAGGAGAAGGGGATGACAGAGGATGAGATGGCTGGATGGCATCACCGACTCGATGCACATGAGTTTGGGTGAACTCCGGGAGTTGCTGATAGACAGGGAGGCCTGGCGTGCTGCGATTCATGGGGTCTCAAAGAGTCAGACACGACTGAGCGGCTGAACTGAACTGAGCTGATAGTGTCCAAACACCTCCATTCTCCATGTGCTCCTGTCAGTCTGTGAGAGAGAAAGCGAGAAAAAAATAACTGATATAAGAGGTCGATAGTTTGGTTTTGGCAGCTATAAAGCTTATTTGTCACCTAACCAAGTAAGTTTAGATTTTTGATCCACCCAAATATAGTTTATGGTTTGGGGCAGCCTTATCATGGGGACAGCTGCAGTAGCCCAAAGTATACAAGGGTCTTTATTTTTTTTTTTTGGTTGTGCTGGGTCTTAGTTGTGACATAAGAGATCTTGTATCTTCCTTGCAGAATGCAGGATCTTCTGCGGCAGGTAGGATCTAGCTCCCATCCCAGGCCACCTGCACTGACGGTGCGGTTTTAGCCCTGGACCGGGGAAGTCCGGCAGGTGACTTTTGAGACAGCCAGGACATGTGGTGATTTGACAGACATTTGTGCCCAAAAGGGAGATGCTAGAGTCCCTTACAACTTCCTTAGGAGACTCAAAGATTACACCTGTGGAATCAAACCACACAATTTGCTTTGCGATTTTGTCCTGGTAGGTTACCCAGGAAAGAGACAGTGTCATGTTCGTTTTCAAAGCAAAAGGAAAGCTTTTCACCTGTTATCTTTATCTGGATAAGGGACAGTCCTTGGGCTTCTGGAGTTTTTCTGGGGCCCAAACGACTCACTAAAGAGAGGCAGAGTGGTGGTTTTCTTGTGGATATCGTACCCGGCCATCATCCCCCTTCTGTACTTGGCCCACTTTGTGTTCACAGTAGTAGGAACAAAGACTAGTGGAGGCTATTCTGCACTCCCTGGGCGTTGACATGATCAGTAGACTGATTAGTTTACATGGCCAGGCTTCGGTAAGTTAGCATAAGGTTTACCCCCTTATGAGAGGGTTAGTAAGAGCAAGACACAAGTTGAAAATGAGCCCACAGTGGAGACTTAGTGGACAAATAGGATAGAAAGAGAAAAGCGTTCTCCAGCTAGGCTTCCAATAAATGCTTAGTATGCATGGAGAAAGGATTCATTGATACGAAAATGGGGTTTTCTGTTGTTTTTTCTCTTTAGTGGGTGTATACAGGGAGTCTTAAAAGCAGGGATGGGAAAATAAATGAAAGTGAGGTTTCTTGATGTGTGATCTTGGGAAACTGTCCGCTTCATGATGCTGGCTACTTCTGGGACCTGGGAATTGGCCCTGGAGATCCTTAAACTGATCTGGAATATCTGTCTCCTCCAGCTGTCTTGAGAGGGATGTTCTGGGCCTGTTTTGGCATGGTTTACGTGGATCCAAGAGGGTTCTCCTTTGGGGAGCAGTGTAGGTGGTTCTTAGTACCTCATAAGGTCCTTCCCATGGAGATAACACCACGTGTTCTCTTCTAAAGAGCTTGATGTACACTTGGGCTCCTGGTTGAAAGAATGGCGAGGCTTGTCAGTTGGCAGAGGTCAAGCCCTGTGACCTGTTGGCAATATGTCTCAAGTACACTCATTTTTGAACATAGCTAATCATAACTAATCAGATTGTTCACTTAAGTTCCCATCATCTTCACTTAACCCAGAAGTGGAAGGTTTAGAGATGCCAATTGACATTGGGTATCCAGAGACCATTTCAAAAGGGTTCAATCCATGTGCCCTATTCGGAGTATTCTGGCTCTTTAAAAGGGCCATCAGCACAGATTCTGGCCATTAAAGTCCAGTTTCTGGATCTTTCCTAAAGTTTTTTCTTGTCTAGATTTTCACATTCCACTCTCCTTGACAACTGAGGATGATATGGAGCATGAAATTTTAAAGAGTACCCCAGAGTTTTTGCAAGCAAGTGGTTTATGTTTGTAAAATTAGCTCCTCGATCTGATTTAATCCATAAAGGAATGCCACAGTGAGGAATAACCTCAGTTATGAACGTCTTTACCACATGTAAGTCAAATAGGATTCAGTCCATCCCTGAAACATGCAGATGGCAGCAAAATAGTGAAAATAGCCTAAAGCTGGGGGAAACCCATAAAATTCATTTGGAGTGTCCCAAAGGAGAAGTGGCATTAGAGGATTTCCTGGGATATCCCAGGAATTTCTCAGAAGTGTGGGGAGGTTTACAAGGAGTGAACAGGGAAATAATTTGGTCAGAAATTTTATGGATGCCGAGGCAAAACCAACTTTTTTGTTCCTTATCTCTCCCCCATCTGCACATTTATCTCACTTGATGGGATATCAGTCAAAAGATTAAAGGAAAAGAGGCTACAGAAAGTCCATTTGACCTGATGTATCCATCTGGTAATTTTTTGGCACCCTTTTGTGTTCATTTGTCTTCTTCAGACTGTGGGACATTTGCTTAATGGTTGATAATATCAGTCAAGAATAAAGCAAATGGGGACACTTTACACCCTCCCAGTGTCATGCTGAGAGCTTTGTACTTTTTTCTCTAAAATAAATCCTATTCGCTTGCTACTGTGAAAAAAATAAAAGAATAAAAGCAATGAACCTATGGTTGTTGTCGGGGAAGGGTCGGGGGAAGGGATAATTAGGGAGTTTGGGATGGACATGTACACGCTACTGTATTTAAAATGGATAATCAGCAAGGTCCTACTCTATAGCACAGGGAGCTCTGCTCAATATTATGTGGCAGCCTGGATGGGAGGGGGGTTTGGGGGAGAATGGATACACGGCCAGGGCTTCCCCCATGGCTCGGTGGTAAAGCATCTGCCTGCCAACATAGGAAACTTGCAGGAGACAAGGGTTCTATCACTGGGTAATAGAAGGAAGATCCCCTGGAGGAGGAAATGGCAACCCACTCCAGTATTCTTGCCTGGAAAATTCCATGGACAGAGGAACTTGGAGGTAACAATCCATGGGGTTGTGAAGAGTCGGACACAACTGAGCGCACATACCCTATATCTGAAGTAAGGACTTCAATTGTTCCGTGTGATTTAAATGGTCAAGTCCCTTTGCTGTCCACCTGAAATTATCACAACATTAATAGTTAATCAGCTATTACTCCAATATAAAATTAAAATTTTTTTTAATAAAATTTTTTTAAATTGGGTAGAGAAGGAATAAGGGTGTCCATTTGGAGCTTGATGTTTGCTGCTACTGCTGCTAAGTCACTTCAGTCATGTCCGACTCTGTGCGACCCCATAGACGGCAGCCCACCAGGCTCCCCTGTCCCTGGGATTCTCCAGGCAAGAACACTGGAGTGGGTTGCCATTGCCTTCTCAATGCATGAAAGTGAAAAGTGAAAGTGAAGTCGTTCAGTCGTGCCCGACTCTTAGCGACCCCATGGACTGCAGCCTACCAGGCTCCTCTGTCCAAGGGATTTTCCAGGCAAAAGTACTGGAGTGGGGTGCCATCGCCTTCTCCAAGCTTGATGTTTAGCAACCCCTTTAGCCTGATCATTTTCTTAAAGATATAGCACTTCCTTGGTATGAGCTGAACCATGAACAGTAGCAGTTTTAGAAGGGAGATGATATCTTGTAATAAGGAAGCCAGCATATGGCCATTACCAGTAAGAGTATAGCTACAGAGGTTAAGAATTCATATTTCCAAATGTGCCAAGAGGATGACTTGTCCAAAAGCACATCTGAAGTCTGTGAATAGTGGCCATTTTCCCTTCTGCTGGGGTACAAGCTCCAGGAAGAGCTATGAGTTCAGCAGCCTGGGCCGATTGTTACTGTGGCTAAAGAAGAAGCCTCAGGAGTCTCAGAGGAGAAACTGTGGCATCACCAATTAGTATGTTTCCCCAGAAATCTCATTGACAGTCACCACCACAAAATAGAAGTCAGTCTGGGTTATCTAAAGGGGTGTCTGGGAGAGCAACTTATGGCTTTGAGACCATTTCTGCAGCTGCAAAGCAATCACGTGGGGGTAGAGCAGGACTCCCTATCATCAGGGAGGGGTAGGGAAGTTGCTGAATTCAAAAGTATTAGCAACCATGTGAGAGGATGAAAGATCCAGCACGTGAGTAGTCTGTCATCACGGAGAGGTGTTACATCCTGTGAACTTAGAGACTAGCTGACCCCGCCTGGGGAGCGTGGAGATGAAGTGGGGAGCCTAGCATATGCGTTCTGGCTTTGTCAATCAAGGCAGCGGCTGCAGCCACCCATGTAAGCAAGAGGGCACACTTGACTCCACAGGATCTGATTGCATGAGAAACAAGCTTTAGGATGTGTCTGAGAGACAAACATTGCCCTAGCATGCCTGCAGCAGTCCCACTATTTTCATGACAATACATTGCATTAGCTAAGAAGTTTGTTTGGGTTTTTCCATAATATCTTGCAGCAAAACCCGAATGAACTTTTGGGCCAACAGTAGATGAACAAGATTGTCAAAAGCCAGGAATTCAGAGCATGGACAAAGCTAAGGTTGAAGTTTCAAAGGAGATTATTGCCTTCAAAGAGCCAGGAAATAGGCTCTGGACTGTTATCTGGGGGGAAGAGCATACAGAGGTTTAGCAAGGGCTGCAAAAGTAGGAATCCATTGGCAGTTGTAGTAGCCAGATGCCTCTAAAAATTTACATAACTTTTTTTTTTTTCATTTGGTGGTGGGGGATCAACAAAATCAACTCATTCCCATCACATTCACCACTGTGAGTGAATTCTAGGTCCAGTGATGATGTTTACCAGATATTCTAACCACAGTGTGCTGATTTGACTCCAGAAAAAATGTTTTTAAGTATTTTGCAAGACATTTAATGAAATAAGAGATATGTTTTTATTTCACCACCAGAACCTCTTTAAAAATTGAGACTATTATTTCTGGAGATTCCAGAATTTCCTTTGGAAACATCCTTCAACTCAAATGAAAGTCTGGTGTAGTCTCTTAAAAAATCCATGTTGCAATAGGTGCTCTGTCACTGAGAATCACCGAAAAGACAGGGTTAAGGCCACAAAATGAGCCACAAACCATATATGGAGAAATGGTTTTCTGCAAACTTGTGGTGAACTCATGTTTTGCTTTCCGTTTTCTCAAAGCTGAAGTCTGCTGTGCTTTGCAAAGCTGACTCACACACCCTTGGAACCTACAGTGTTTCTGGATTCCAGCCCCTGGGGCACCATGTCAGACAGTCTGAGCAGGCGAGTCACATTTGCTGTGACAGCCTGGATGCTCTCCGTGGTCTCCAGTTCTTCCGCTCCAGCAAATACTTTGCCAGATATCGAAAACGAAGATTTTATCAAAGACTGTGTTCGAATGCACAACAAGTTCCGATCATCAGTAACTCCAGCAGCCAGTGATATGCTGTACATGGTAAGAAAACTTCAGTGCTTGTGGCCGAAGTCAGTCAAAAACAAGGGATGTGGATTGCTTTGGGTGGTGAATGCTTGGTAACCCTGGGATCATTTTCTTCTGTGATGAAATTGTGCAGTAGTTTCACCACCTCTGATCAAAGCAAACCCAGTTTTGCTCTGCCTTCTCAATTCTTGTTATAAGGAAGTTCAGCTAGTATGTTTTACTTCTCTTTTAGGGCACTTCCTTTCCTCGGGTCTCAGGTGGAATTTAGTTCTCTCTCTCTCTCTTTTTTTTTTTTTTTGGTCTGTTAATTTTTGTGAAGTTTTGTTGTTTCATTGTTCAACTTCTTTTGTTATTGCTGGCAGAGTGCTGGCTTTCTCAGGAGGGCAGCAGGGGATCCAAGGGAAAGGCTAGGATTTTCATCAGGCTTGAGTTTAAATCCTGGGTCTATGGTTTTGGCCTGGTTTTTAACCTCTTGGAGCCTGTTAGTAGAGGGGCTATTTGGGGTATGAAAATTGCAGAAAATATGTGAAACCAGCATATATTATTTTGCAACATAATTGGCCTTGAGTGAGATGTTGGTCTGTGTCACTCTCTTTGATTCTAAATTCCTTGATACCAGATTATCATGTCTCCCACGAACCCTAGTGAAAACTTAAAGACTATAATACGATCCTCCACAAGTGGGGGAACTCCGTCTCTATGGTCCTTCTCCTTTCCGGACGTGGCACCTCGCCTCCCACGCAAATTCCCGCTCTGGTTGCAGTGTTGTGTGAATTGCAGGCTTGACCCTCCTACTCTTTCCTATTTATTTCTGCAGACATGGGACCCACTACTGGCTCAGATTGCAAAAGCATGGGCAAGCCATTGTGAGTTTGCACACAACAAACGGTTGAAACCACCCTACAAGCTGCACCCAAATTTCACTTCACTGGGAGAAAATCTCTGGACTGGGTCTCTATCCATTTTTTCTGTGTCTTCAGCCATCACAGACTGGTATGACGAAGTTAAATACTATGATTTCAAGACTCGGAAATGCAACAAAGTCTGTGGCCATTACACTCAGGTACGTATCTGACCTAAATTCTCTAGAAATGGTCATCTCATGGGTGAGGGGAAAACTGGAATCTGATGTGAAGAAAATAGAGTATACTAATGTCCCCATCAGAGGAGGCGATGGCACCTCACTCCAGTACTCTTGCCTGGAAAATCCCATGGGCGGAGGAGCGTGGTAGGCTGCAATCCATGGGTTCTCGAAGAGTCGGACACGACTGAGCGACTTCACTTTCACTTTTCACTTTCATGCATTGGAGAAGGAAATGGCAACCCACTCCAGTGTTCTTGCCTGGAGAATCCCAGGGACAGGGGAGCCTGGTGAGCTGCCGTCTATGGGGTCGCACAGAGTCAGACACAACTGAAGCGACTTAGCAGCAGCAAGCAGTGTCCCTACAAATATGAGAGAATAGGGATGACAGGCTGTCTTCAAAAATAAATAAATGGAACAGAGTTCAATACCAGAGGAAATGGTGCTTGAAGAGTGTATGACGTGGACAGACATTAAAGGTGAGGCCCACCAATCTGGACAGCCTTTGATTAATTCTGATAACACCCTTCTGCCCATGGTACTTTGTTCCCTTGTGAACAATCAAAGGGCCTTACGAGTGAGTAGATTTATTTCCAGGCCCAGGTGTTGCAGTGGTAAAAGAACTGCTTGCCAATGCCGGAAACACAAGAGACATGGATTCGATCCTTGGGTCGGGAAGATCCCCTGGAGGAGGAAATGGCAAACGGCTCTAGTTTTCTTGCCTCAAAAATGTCCATGGATACGGGAGCCTGATGGACTGCATACAGTCCATGGGGTTTCAGAGTCAGACACGACTGAACAACTGAGCACACACGAACAAGTCCTCTAGGAAATTTGAGGTAGCTGTTCGGGGACTATAAAATTAGGAGAAGTAAGCCTCTCAGACAGAAACATCAACAAGAACTGGCTCTTCTTTATCCTCGTAGTCTTTCAAACAGGGACTAAATATCTATGATGTAAAGAGGAAGAAAAAAACCCACAGTCCCAGCCTCAATGGAAAGACCAACATGAAAACTTGTACAGACAATCCTGCAGCTATCCTGCCCACAAATCTACAGTATAAGTCTTGATAGCTACATTCAGAGTCTCTCAATGAGATTGTTTTTTAAAAAGTCAAGCTGTTTTTGGCTTCCTAATCCTAACTCATATTTGCAGCATGATGGAAACAAATCCCTAGGAGGCATCTTCTACAGTCTTTTTAATATACTGCCTCCGTATACTGGCCACATCTTGTTCATTTACTTTTATTTTCTGTCAGTCCTTGACAAATAACTAAAGGCAGTGAACCTATGTATGACTGATTTTAATGTAGAAAAAAACTGTTGAAATGATGAAAGTGAAAGTGGCTCAGTTGTGTCCAACTCTTTGTGACTTCATGGACTATACAGTCCCTGGAATTCTCCAGGCCAGAACACTGGAGTGGGTAGCCTTTCCCTTTCCCAGGGGATCTTCCCAAACCAGGGATCGAACCCAGGTCTCCCACATTGCAGGTGGATTCTTTACCAGTTGAGCCACAAAGGGAAGCCCAAGAATACTGGAATGGGTAGCCTATCCCTTCTCTAAAGGATCTCCCTCAGACGAGAATCAAACCATGGTCTCTTGCATTGTAGGCAGATTCTTTACCAACTGAGCTATCAGGGAAATAATGTCTGAGAGCAAAAACATTTCTAACAAGCCAGTGAAGGTGCAACAGTAGATGTTTTTGTTTTTTTATTTCCATGTTTATTTGGCTGTGCTGGTCTTAGTTGCAGCGTGCAGGATCTTCTGTCTTCACTGCAGCATGCAAGCTCTTGGTTGTGGCATGTAGGATCTAGTCCTCTGACCAGAGATCAGGACCCCAACCTCCTGCGTTGGGAGCAAGGAAACTTAGCCACTAGGCCACCAGGAAAGTCTGAAGGTGTTTTTAAAGAGCCAAATATTCATAGAAAAAGTCTCAATATATTTCAGTCGTAAAAAAGATTCTGATTGCATTGGTCTCGTTATAGGTGAAACACATTTGGCACAGTTACAGGCGATTGTTATGATGAAAGGGAAAGGGCTGATTTCAGGAGCTATCAAATCATCAGTAGCCTTGGTCTCTCTCTTGGAAATATAAATAAGATCTCCTCTAGACTGAACCATTAATTTTGGCTTATGTTAACCAATGAATTTAACCAGAAAACAAGTTTCACTGGATTCCCCAAATCCCTAAAGGACAAGAAAACTAGATCCAGATTGCCTACAGTGTCATGTGGTGCTATTATGCATCGGGGTGTTAATCTCCAGAAATCACTGTCAGTTTGAAGGTGCTGACTCTCAATATTTAAGCTTCTCACCTATACCAAGTACTTTGTAAAGTATGGGTCACATATTTTAGTTCAGACTCCTAAGAAACAGAGCCTGACATAACAGTTTATTTGCAAGATTTTATTAGACTACAATCGCAGAGAAGTGGGAGGGAGGAGAAATGGGGAGCGTGGTGGGAAATGAGGGCCACATTTGGGAATGGCCCCCAGCCCTTGTTGTTCTCATTCAGTCATTCAGTCGTGTCTGACTCTTTGCGACCCCATGAACTGCAGCACGTCAGGCTTCCCTGTCCTTCAGTATCTCCCAGAGCTTGCTCAGACTCATGTCCACTGAGTCAGTGATGCCATCCAACCATCTCATCCTCTGTCGCCTCCTTCTCCTCCTGCCCTCAGTCTTTCCCAGCATCAGAGTCTTTTCCACTGAGTCATCTCCTAGCCCTTAGGAGTTGACTTTCTTTGGGAAAAGACCTGTGTAAGTGGATGTGTTACATCATATGGCTAGTGCAGTTCGAAGAAGCTGACAATATGCCATGTGAGCGATGCGGACAGAGCAGCTTACTTGGCCAAAGGGAAGCATGGAGACATAGGACTTGTTCACACAGCAGGAGATATATGAGTGGTTCTGAAACTGAACAAGACTGTCAAATGAAAAAGAATGCAAAGAGAATGACAGGCAAAGTTAACAAGATAAAGAAGATGTACAATGTGCACAAATGAGCTTGGTATTTCAGAAAAATGGCAAGCAACCTAGCCTGTCAAATACATAATAATCCAAAGACTGTTAAATTGACAAGACTCCTAAAGTTTGCAGATTAAGAGACAACTTCATGTCCATCATTCTAGGAAGACAATACAGGAGGAAACTTCATTATACATCACAGAGAACTAAGATTTCAGAGATGGCCCTCCCCAGATTAACTGAACTTAATTGTAAATTTTCCTCTTGTAGCTAGGAGGGGAAAGGAGGGCTAGTATTTGGGACATAAAACAGTTCCTAAATCCACTTCTGTGTAGAAAGGTAGCAGAGCCCAAACTGAGTGATCCTAACCTGCTCTTTTAAAAAGACAACTACAGTCTTTGCCCACCTCGGATGATGGAGAGGCAGTCCAGGGCCTCCCTGGGTCTGGGAAGATGCAGCACCAGCAACTACTGTTTTAAGTGAATACATAAAATATATAACCTTTTAAGGTATGTAGCTCTCTGCATTTAAGATCTCATTCAACTCTCACTATACACTTCTAAGAGATGCTGTTATCCATAGATGGATAAACAGTCTCAGACAGATCAAGAAGTCGTTATCCCAGTGCCATTTAGCTAGTAAGAGGAAGAGTCGGGAGTCAGATATGATATGCTGCAAAGATTAAAAAATATAATGTGTGTAAATCACCTAGTAAAGTACTATTGTTTAGTAGTCATTGAACAAAGTTTAGATTTGTTCCATGAGTTATTTTTCCACCAATTATATTGGAAGAAGGCTCTGACAGCTTGGTCAAAGAATTCCTGTTTTTATCCTTGCAAGAAACCTTGCTAGGGTGTTCAGGATTACTCAGCTGCCATTTTAAAATCATGCTGGAAATGACCTTGAGTGGGTATTTCTAACTTCCCACTTAGCCTCGTCTGTTAGATTTTGGTTGGTGAGCAGTGGCTTACAGAGTAAAGGCAATAGATAAAGATTCGTTATTACTTCATGAAAGTGTGTTATTTCTGGACACGTTAACACTTTAGTTCTGTCTTCACTAGAGATAAATTTGAACTGTGGAAGAATTTGGCTATATTCATATGGAACATTATTCAAATTAGATATTTTGTTGCCAACAGATTTGCTCGAAGTTTCTGAATGCTGCTAAGTCACGTCAGTCGTGTCAAACTCTGTGCGACCCCATAGATGGCAGCCCACCAGGCTCCCCCGTCCCTGGGATTCTCCAGGCAACAATACGGGAGTGGGTTGCCATTTCCTTCTCCAGTGCATGAAAGTGAAAAGTGAAAGTGAAGTCACTCAGTCGAGTCCGACTCTTCATGACCCCATGGACTGTAGCCTACCAGGCTTCTCCATCCGTGGGATTTCCCAGGCAAGAGTACTGGAGTGGGGTGCCACTGCCTTCTCCTAAGTTTCTGCATAGTTAGATTTAAATAGCTGGGAAGGCAGCAGCTCAGGTTTGATAGTTCTAACAGTGTCCACTAGAAGGCACTATTGATCTCATTTCTGGTTTTATTCCCCCCACCCCACCCCTGACACACACACCTTTAAATTTTAATTTTTACACCCTTGAAGAACTGATGGAAAGTACGATGTCTCAGTTTGTGTGGCTGATTTTATATATGTTGTATATTATTGATAATAAGTCAGATGAACTGAGACTTGAAAGGAGAAGGTAAAAGGGAATTGTCAAGATGAGACATGCCTGCTCTCACTTGGCTGAGTTCCCCAGAGGCGATGTTTTTGTTAAGTGTAAATTCCTAATTCTGCTAAAAAGGAACACACTCCGGAAGCATCTTGTTTAGGGCATGGACCGTCTTTGTACTTCGTGGTCAAGTAGAATTAGGTTCCACCCCTCATCTATAAAAATCGGGGCAATGCCTATTTATTGATTTGTTATGTGATTACATGTGCTGAACACTATCGTGGCGCTAGGGAAATTCTCAATGTGTAGCTCTTATTTTTTAATTTTTGTTTAACATATTAAAAGAAATGAAAACATGCAACCAGAATCTGCCTGATAAAAAAATTTTCAAAAGTTTTAAAGCAAAACAAAATTAGTCAAAAGAGAATAAAACATGAACATTTGCTGAGAGCTTGCTATGTTTCAGAAGCTGTTTCAAGTGCTTTCTTCTAAGCCCATTTAAATTGTCACAATAAGCCTATTGAGCACCTTTGTTATCCTATTTAATAGACAAGGAAGCTGAGATCTAGGTCACACACTGAGTGGCTGAGGTGGAATATGAACTTGGTCTTTGTAGTCCTAGAGCCTACAAAGTTGAACCCCAAACCTGGATGCCCATGAAGCTATTAAAAAGAGACCAACATGAATGGATAAATAAACCTGATATATCCTGCAGTATTATTCAGCAATGAAAAGGACAGTGACTCTTCATGAATTGAATAACATAATGGATTTCAAATGCTTGTACTTAGTGAAAAAAGTCAGACTGAAAAGTCTACATTTAAACTGATTCCATTTATATAATATTCTGCAAAAAAGCAAAACTACAGAAAACAGATTAGTGATTGCCTGGGAGTAGGGATAAGAACTGACCACAAAGGCACACAAGGGAGCTTTGGGGGAAATGTTCTAGATCTTGAATATTGTAGCAGATGCACAACTGCACGCTTTTGTCAAAATTCATAGAACTATGCACCTAAAAAGATGTCTTTTATGTTAACTACAACCTGACTTAGAGACCAACAGGCTTCCCAGGTGGCATTAGTGGTAAAGAACCCACCTGCCAATAATAACAAGACAAAAAAAATAGCATATAGCATTAAAGGTGTGTGGGGGAGGAATACAAAGATTAAGACTACTCAAGATACAGCACTATCAAGAGGTGTTCGAAGACAAAAGGATAAAAATATAAAACGTGAGACTCAGGTGATAGTTCATACAACATTGCCAGTTACCATGAAATAAGAATTCCCCTGAGGAACTTGTTAAAATAAGCTTTTTTAAAAAACTTTATTTTTATTGGAGTACTGTTGCTGTTCAGTTGCTCAGTCCTGTCTGACTCTTTGCAACCCCATTGACTGCAGCGTGCGGGGCTTCCCTGTCCTTCACTATCTATCTCCTGGAGTTTGCTCAGACTCATGCCCATTAAATCAGTCATGCCATCCAACCATCTTATCCTCTGTTGTTCCCTTCTCCTCCTGCCTTCACTCTTTCCCAGCATCAGGGTCTTTTCTAATGAGTCAGCTCTTCACATCAGGTGGCCAAAGTATTGGAGATTCAGCTTCAGCATCAGTCCTTCCAATGAATATTCAGGACTGATTCCTTTAGGATCGACTGATTTGATCTCCTTGAAGTCCAAGGGACTCTCAAGAGTCTTCTCCAACACCACAGTTCAAAAGCATCAATTGTTTGGTTCTCAGCCTTCTTTGTGGCCTAGCTCTCACATCCTACATCCATACATGACCACTGGAAAAACCATATCTTTGACTATATGGATCTTTATCAGCAAAGCGATGTCTCTGGTTTGTAATAGCTTTTCTTCCAAGAAGCAAGCATCTTTTAATTTCATGGCTGCAGTCACCACGGGCAGTGATTTTGGAGCCCAAGAAAATCAAGTCACTGTTTTCATTATTTCCCCATCTATTTGCCATGAAGTGATGAGACTGGATGTCATGATCTCAGTTTTCAGAATGTTGAGTTCTAAGCCAGCTTTTTCAGTCTCCTCTTTCACCTTCATCAAGAGGCTCTTTAGTTCCATTGCCATTAGGGTGGTGTCATCTGCATATCTGAGGTTGTTATGATATTTCTCCCTGCAATCTTGATTCCAGTTTGTGCTCCATCCAGCCCAACATTTCCCATGAACTGCTCTATGTAAAAGTTAAATAAGTAGGGTGACAATATTCAGCCTTGACATACTCCTTTCCCAATTTGGAACCAGTCCATTGTTCCATGTTCAGTTCTAACTGTTGCTTCTTGACCTGCATACAGGTTACTCAGGAGGCAGGTAAGGTGATCTGGTATTCCTGTCTCTTTAAGAATTTCCCACAGTTTGTTGTGATCCACACAGTCAAAGGCTTTAGTGTAGTCAATGAAGCAGAAGTAGATGTTTTTCTGGAATTCCTTTGCTTTTTCTATGATCCAGCAGCTGTTGGCAATTTAATCTCTAGTTCCTCTGCTTTGTCTAAATCCATCTTGAACATGTGGAAGTTTTTGGTTCACATATTGTTGAAGCCTAGCTTGAAGGGTTTTAAGCATGATCTTGCTAGCATGTGAAATGAGTGCAATTGTGCTGTAGTTTGAGCATTCTTTGGCATTGCCCTTCTTTGGGATTGGAATGAAAACTGACCTTTTCCAGTCCTGTGGCCACTGCTGAGTTTTCAAAATTTGCTGGCATGTTGAGTGCAGCACTTTCACAGCATCATTAGAGTATAGCTGATTAAAAATGTTATGATAGTTTCAGGTGACAGCAAAGGGACTCAGCCAGACATAAATATGTATCCATTCTTCCCCAAACCCCCCTCCCAATAACAAGTTTTTTAGGCTGAATAATATTCCAGATTGTGTGTATATATACACCACGTTTTCCTTAAGGAAATGCTGTCATTTGCAACAACATGGACAGATCTAGAGAGTATTGTGCTAAGTAAAATAAGTCAGAGAGAGAGAAACACCATATGATCTCACTCATGTGTGGGATCTAAAAAAATAAGCACTTAGAAAACAGATCGGCAGTTGCCAAAGGGGGCAGGTAGGAGAAATGGGTGAACAGGGTCAAAACTTGCAGTTATAAATAAGTCCTGGGGATGTAATGCGTAGCATGGTGGCTACACTTAACAATCCTGTATTGTGTATTTGAAAGTTGCTAAAAGAATGTGAGAAACACAGTCACCAGCCCAAAACCAAGGGATGGACTCGGAGACACGAAGCACAGCAAAAGCAAAACTTCTACTGAATGTCTTGCAAGAGCCGGTGTCTGGCGGCAGGCACACCAGGGACGGTTGCAGCGAGCACTTCTATTCCCTGGAGCACGAATGCCTCCCCGGTTCCCCATTGGCTGAGTACCATGGGGTTACAATCTTCCCAGACTTCACTGCTTCTCATAGGGTATTCTTTCTTCTCCCTTCCCATCCTAAGTTCACAGTTCTCAACTAGGACTTTAGTTTGTCCCTTCCCAAGCATCCTGTTAGCTTGGAGACTCTCCAGTTGTAAGCTGTTAGGCAAGACTAGCTTGCTAGTAATTTTTCAAGACAAAATTAGCTAGCTCTGAGTGGAAAACCATTTGTTAATAATTTTCCACCCAAGGCCAGCTACTTTGTTCCGAAAATGAACCACTTCAAGTTCCATTTCTTATAGAGACTATATCTTAAAAGTTCTCATCACAAGAAAAGAAGTTGTAACCATGTGTAGTAATAGGTATTAACCAGACACTGTGGTGACCATTTTGCAATATATGCAAATACTGAATCATTATGTTGTACATGGGAAATTAATATAATTTTATGTCAGTTACAGCTCAATTTTTAAAAAAATCAGATTTCAAGGACAATTCCAGAGGTTCTCATGTAGTAGAACTGAGATGGGCCCAGAAATCTGCATTTTAAACAAAGCACTCAAAGAGAAGTCAATTTGAGATGCAGTGATAGAAATGAAGAAATTTTAAAAGTAAACACAAAAATAATTGAGAAATTAAAGTACAAGAATCAAACCTGAAAGTGAATGGCTAGGTGCTCTCAGGAAGAGAGAGAGGCTTAATTCACTTGGTTACCTGGAGTTCCCTGCAAGGGATTTTAGGGTGAGAGGTGGGAAGGGGAACACCCCACTTGGATCTGGGAGCAGTGAAGGGGTCATCTTTCACCAAAGGAGAGCACTGCTCCTCTGGGAGACCAGTACCTGCCTCCCTAGCTCCTCCCTAGCTCCTCCCTAGTCATCACACAAAGAGAAGGCGGAATGCAAAGTGCCCCCCACAGGCCTTCCACCACCTCCTACTCCGCCAATAGGGGCTTCCCTTGTGGCTCAGCTGGTAAAGAATCTGCCTGCAATGCGGGAGACCTGGGTTCGATCCCTGGGTTGGGAAGATCCCCTGGAAAAGGGAAAGGCTACCCACTCCAGTATTCTGGCCTGGAGAATTCCATGAACTGTATAGTCCATTGGGTCGCAAAGAGTTGGACACGACTGAGTGACTTTCACTTCACTTCACTCCATCAATAAGCGTTGGAAACACTCAGTCTCCATTCCAATTCTCTACCCTCATGCTATACTCTCTCCCCAGAGAGCTGTTCTTAACTGATTGTTTTCCTTTTCTTTTTTTTTTAAAGTAAATTTGGCTTTTTCCTGGGTCAAACCAGCACACAGGCCTTGGTTCTGTGAGTCTTTCCCACCTCAGGGTTGGTTCCCCAGGGATGCCCTCTGCTGGGAGACTTCTCCTTGCTCCCAGGCCAGCTCACTTCCGCATCAGCCTCACTCACGCAGAACAGGGTCCCTGCTACAAACTCCGGAAGCACCCTCTGTTTCCTCTTCACAGACCTCAAAACCTGTGTGCAATGGTTTCTGGACTGCTGCTCTCCACATTTAGTGAAGGCACACACTGGTTCCAAGGCTTCGCCTTTCTAAACCCCCTATTTGGCAAAACTAGTCCCAGAATTTGGAGAAGGAAATGCCAACCCACTCTGGTACTCTTGACTGGAAAATCCCAAGGACCGAGAAGCCTGGTAGCCACAGTCTATGGGCTCGAAAAGAGTTGGACACGACTGAGCGACTTCACTTTTACTCTCAGTCCCAGAATTTATATATATATATATATATATATATTATAGAGAGAGTTGGTGTTTTATATATATGTATGTAACCAAGAAGGGTTAATTTGAAATGTACACTGGATCTGCTTCTGTGACTCTGACCCTTTTTTGCTATTATAAACATACATCATGGCCCAACTCAGGGAGATAACCTGAGCTGCCCACCTGTGAAGGACTGTAAGGAAGGGAAACAACACATTCCCCTGCCGGAGGCCTGGCATTCTAGGGGACATTTGCAAGGATCGAACAGTCTTTTGACTTTGTTTCCGCACCTCCCCTCTATCTCTGATTTATAAAAGAACCTGGCAACCAGGCTCTGACAAGATAGTTATTTTGAGATGCTCCCCTGCCATCTTCTGGGTCAGCCAGCTCCCAGTTAAAGTCTCTTCATTGCCTCGACCCCTCAGATTCACTGGCCTGTCATGTGGCAGCAGAGCAAGCTTGGATGAGGTAAAATTTAGCTGAGCCAGCCAGGAGCCTCGCTGCTCGTAGCTAGCCGGCCCTGATCAGGGAATATTGGGGCAAGACCCAACAGCTGCTGAGACCATTTGTCCTGAGGTTCTTTCCTTCAAGAGTCCCTGAAGTGGCACCGGCTACCTCCAACACTTGGCCATTGAGACAAGGAACCCCCAGATTTCTATAGAGTCCATGGACTCAATTTGTCTACCCAAATCCATAGCTGGTTCAGCTGGTTTGCTTGCTTTGTGTGCCCTTTTGTGTTATGAACGGACAAGCTCAGTTTTGGAGGGTAAGTTGCTCCAGTGTGCGCACCAGGAACATTTTTTCCCCCTCAATGTGGGCTCTTCCTTTACAGGACAAGCTGCTATGGTTGGGGTACCCTGTTGGAGAGGGTGAGTATTGTTGGACTCTACCCTGATCTGGTTCATTTAGAGAACTAGTTATTGTGGGGCAAGACCACCCTGTTTGGAATTAGCCCATTTGTTTTGTAGGGTACATTTATGTATCTGATTTGGCAATCAGTTCAGTTGGAACCGGTTCATTGGGGAGCTAGTTCTTGTGAAGGTGGGCAGCCTAGCTGGAATTAGTTCATTTGTTTTGTAAGGTAAACCTATTTACCTAATTGGGGAAATCGGGTCATCTGTGCAATGATGCTGAAATTTGTGCTATTTTTCTTGGAATTCATCTGCGTCTTTTGTGTTTTGGTGTTATAAAGTTTATAAAAATGGGAAATATTTCATCTGTCCCAAAGGAAAGATTTTTAAATATTAAATATGTTAAGATCAGAACAATGGCCCCTGAATGGCTCACAATTAAGCAATCTGGTGGTCAGAAGCACTTTACAAAGGAGAGGAACACCCATATTGAATAGGCCCAGGGGCTCTCTTGGACGTGAGGCATCCAATACTAACTTCTTCTACAGGAGCCCCAGGTAACTTTGATAGTGGGGGACAAGTTGATTGACTCTCTAAAAGAAATTACTCTCTTTTGTAAGTTAAACACGCAAATTACCTTTTCCCCAGAACCGCGTGATATCAAGGTTCTACCACGGCCTTTTTGACCAATCTGGGGTACGTTGCCTCCAATTTGGGGTGTTCTCCCTGTGAAGGGAAACTGCATTTATAAGGCACTTTGGGGAAGGTCACTGGTCTAATGGGACTGTGAGGTCATGTTAATATGACTTTCCAGCTTATTCTGGTTACTTTGGTAATGTGCAAACATCTGGTAATACGAGTTTCCTCCAAGGCTTCCTTTATGGTTTTCTCATTTCTTTCTCCTCAAGCCCACTATGAACAGCTGAGCGGCTGTGGGAACAACTGAGGAACTGTGGCCAGGCTTATTCTCTAGCTGTTGTTCAGTCGCTCGGTTGTGTCCGACTCTTTGTGACCCCATGGACTGTAGCACTCCAGGCTTCCCTGTCCTTCACCATCTGCTGTAACTTGGTGAAACCCATGTCCATTGAATTGGTGATGCCATCTTGTCCTCTGTTGTCTCCTTATCCTCCTGCCTTCAATCTTTGCCCGCATAAGGATTTTTCCAGAGTCTGCTTTTGACATCAAGTGGCCAAGTACTGGAGCTATAGCTTCAGCATCATTTATGTTTTGGTGTTATAAAGTTTATAAAAATGGGACATATTTCATTTCAATTGCCCTGCTTCATTGGAAGATCTTTGGGGTCCATATTAGATATGTTAAGATCAGAAGAACAATGGCCCCTGAAAGGCTCACAATTAAGCAATCTTCCCCAAAGATCCTTCCAATGAATATTCAGGGCTGATTTCCTTTAGGATTGACTGGTTTAATCTCCTTGTAGTCCAGGGAACTCTCAAGAGTCTTCTCCAGTGCCACAGTTGATCACACCATCATGGTTATATGGGTCATTGAGATCTTTATGGTATAGTTCTTCTGTGTATTCTTGCCAGCTCTTCTTAATATCTTCTGCTTCTGTTAGGTCCATACCATTTCTGTCCTTTATTGTGCCCATCTTTGCAAGACATGTTCCCTTGGTATCTCTAATTTTCTTGAATAAATCTCTCGCCTTTCCCATTCTATCATTTTCTTCTCTCTCTTTGTGTTGTTCACTTACAAAGGTTTATTTATCTCTCCTTGTATTCTTTGGAACTCTGCATTCAGATGGATATTTCCTTCCCTTTCTCCTTTGCATTTCACGTCTCTTCTTTACTCAGCTATTTGTAAGGCCTCCTCAGACAATCATTTTGCCTTTCTTTTTTCTTGGGGATGGTTTTAATCACTGCTTCCTGTACAGTGTTACAAACCTCTGTCCATAGTTCTTCAGGCACTCTGTCTATCAGATCTAACCCCTGATTCTATCTGTCACTTCTGCTGTATAATTATAAAGGATGATTTGGGTCATACTTGAATGTCCTAGTTATTTTCCCTTTCTTCAGTTGAAGTCTGAATTTTCAAAAAGGAGATATGATCTGAGCTACAGTCAGCTTCCAGTCTTGTTTTTACTGACTTTATAGAGCTTCTCCATCTTTGGCTGCAAAGAATATAATCAATCTGATTTCAGTGTTGACCAGCTGGTGATGTCTATGTGTATAGTCATGTCTTACATTGTTGGAAGAACATGTTTGCTATGACCAGTGTGTTCTCTTGGCAAAACTCTGTTAGCCTTTGCCCTGCTTCATCTTGTACTCCAAGGCCAAACTTGCCTGTTACTCCAGGTATCTCTTGATTTCCTACTTTTGCATTCCAGTCCCCTAGGATGAAAAGGACATTCTTTTTTGGTGCTAGTTCTAGAAGTTCTTGTAGGTTTTCTTAGAACCATTCAACTTTAGCTTCTTTGGCATTAGTGGTTGGGGCATAGACTTGGATTACTCTGATGGTGAATGCTTTGCCTTGGAAATGAACTGAGATCATTCTGTTGTTTTTGAGATTGCACCCAAATACTGCATTTCAGACTCTTTTTTTGATTTTGAGAGCTAACCCATTTCTTCTAAGGGATTCTTGCCCACAGTAGTAGATATAATGGTCATCTGAATTAAATTTGCCCGTTTGCATCCATTTTAATTCACTGATTGCTAAAATGTTGATGTTCACTCTCACCATCTCCTGTTTGACCACTTCCAATTTACCTTGATTCATGGACCTGACATTCCAGGTTTCTATGCAATATTGTTCTTTGCAGCATCTGACTTTACTTGCATCGCCAGTCACAACCACAGCTGGGCATTGTTTTCACTTTGGCTCCATCTCTTCATTCTTTCTTGCGTTATTTCTGTACTCTTCTCCAGGAGCATATTTAGCACCTCCCAGCCTGGGGAGTTCATCTTTCAGTGTTACATCTTTTTGCCTTTTCATACTGTTCATGGGGTTCTCCAGGCAAGAATTCTGAAATGGTTTGCCATTGCATTATCTAGTTGACTGCATTTTGTCAGAACTCTCCACCGTGACCTGTCCGTCTTGGGTGGCCCTACATGGCATGGCTCATAGTTTCATTGAGTTAGACAAGGCTGTGGTCCGTGTGATCAGTTTGGTTAGTTTTCTGTGATTGTGG
The DNA here is from genome assembly GCF_027580195.1 of Bos mutus. Taxonomy (NCBI): domain Eukaryota; kingdom Metazoa; phylum Chordata; class Mammalia; order Artiodactyla; family Bovidae; genus Bos; species Bos mutus. The sequence continues at coordinate 67,469,650 of NC_091621.1, read as the reverse complement.
TTTTCATTCTATCTGCCCTCTGATGGATAAGGATAAGAGGCTTGTACTTTTCCTCTTGAGGATACTGGCTGTGGGGAAAACTGGGTCTTGCTCTGGTGAGTAAGGTCACGCTCAGTAAATCTTTAATCCAACTTTTGTGCTGATGGGTGTGGCTGTGTTCCCTCCCTGAATTTGGCCTGAGGTGAAAGTATGGTAGGGGTAATGGTGACCTCCTCCAAAAGGGCTTATGCCAGCATGCCATGCCTTCCAGGACTGCTGCGGTTAATGTCCCTGACCCTGAGACTAGGTCAACCCCTGACCCCGCTGGAGACTCCTGGGCACTCACAGGCAGGTCTGACACAGTCTCTTGTGGGGTCCCTGCTCCTTTCTCCCGGGTCCTGCTGCACAAGGTCTTGTTTGTGCCCTCCAAGAGTCTCTGTTTCCCCAGTCCTGTGGAAGTTCTGGAATCAAATCCCACTGGCCTTCAAAGTCAGATTTCCTGGAGATTCTCAGTCCCTTTGCCAGATCCCCTGGTTGGGAAGTCTGCTGTGGGCCCTAGAACTTTGCAATGCTATGAGAACTTCTTTGGTGCAATTGTTCTCCAGTTTGTGGGTTGGTTGCCTGCTCAGCAGCTCTATAGTGGGGCCAATGGCAACCTCTTCCCAGAGAACTTAAGCTGCGCGCTGTGCCTCCGAAGATTGCTGCTGCCAGAGCCCCCGTCCCTGAAGGCAGGCTACCACAGGAGACGCAGGGCAGCAGCGCTTGCTCTCTGGCGTGTTCCAAAGTCCCACAGCCCCCTGTGCTATCTCGGCAGGAGAGAGCCCTCCTTGCCTCTCCTCCCTGGCTGCTTGGATCACAGGGTGGACCCCTCAGTCTGTCTTCCCTCTGTCTTCTGTTCCCTTTGCCTGTTTCCCCCTCGGTCCAGATTGATTTGCTGGAGCCCAGGTGTTGCCTCTGAGCCTTCCAGAGGGGCCTTCTCCCTCAGGCTAGAGGGAAGGGTGAAGCTTTCCAACATGGGTAGATAGATGTGTCAGTCCTGCTTGGGGAGGCCACCCAATTCTTTGGGGAAAGGATGGAAAAACAAAACTGTCTTTGGTTTACAAATGTAATCTTAACAGACCAGAAAGGTGATTCCAAAAATCCTTTCACCACCCCCAAACCTTCCCTGTTCATCTCACGAAGGAAGTGTTATTCACTCAGTCGTGTCTGACTCTTTGCAACCCCATGGACTGTGGCCTGCCAGGCTCCCCTGCCCATGGGGTTTTCCAGGCAAAAACACTGGAGTGGGTTGCCATGCCCTTCTCCAGGGGATCTTCCTGACCCAGGGATGAAACTCTGCAGGCAGATTCTTTACCAACTGAGCTACCATAGAAGCTTCATCTTATGAAGTTTGTAAATGTTAAACAAAGGGGAAACAAAATAACCCTAGAAAGAATTTGCCTGTATCTTTGAGAGGCAAATGTCCTCACAGGTCTTCTCAGAAACCTTTATTTCTGCTGTCTTTTTAATGGAAATTTTAGAAAGGGTAAAATAATTTAGAAGCTGGCTTGTCCAAGGTAATTAAAAGTTGCTTTTCCTACAGATATTAATATTTAGCCATCTATCCAAGTGAGCCTGACTTGGTTCCTCTGTGAGAACCCCAAATTTAATCCAACCTTGTTATAAACTAATGGGCTTTATATTACTGTACCTGACTCAGGATTGAAATAAGAACTGAGGCCTCACTGTATGTACATGTCTGTATGTGTCTTTTTTTTTTTTTTAATCACATTGCCGCAGTTAATATGAGTTTCAGGTTCACGTGAACTGGGACATATTTAATATTAAATTTGTACCTAGTATTAATGTTTAAGTTTGCTTATCTAATAATAATAGTATAGAGATGTCTTGAGTCATCAACATGTTAAATACAATGTTAAGTATACTTTCATTGTGCCTAGGTTTAACAGAAATAAAATATTATATTTGTTAGAGATTTATCAGCCAAAATATACCTCAGTGTGGAAAAAACTTTAAGAAAACTAAGATACGTGTTTTCAGTAGGAGTGAAGAATAAAAAAAAAAACATATTGAAGACCTATGCATGATCAGGATTTCATAAGAGTAGATTGAATTTGGTTGGGTGAATGAGTCTTGGTGAATGAATCTTGTTTGGGAGTAAGCTAAGACTTGGATTTGACTTTTGTTTCTGTTCAGGGAAAACCTTTCTTGGAATGCCATTTTGATGACAGATTATATGACCTTTTTGCCTTCAAGTAATGTGTATTCACTTTTGAGGTCTCTGGTTATTTTGGTTGTTTTTGTTGTTCGGTTGTTATGTCCTGTCCGACTTTTGTGAACCCATGAACGGCAGCATGCCAGGCTTCCCTGTCCTTCACTATCTCCCAGAGCTTGCTAAAACTCATGTCCATTAAATCAGTGATGCCATCCAACTATCTCATCCTCTGTCATCCCCTTCATCTGCCCTTAATCTTCCCCAGAATCAGGGTCTTTTCCAATGAGTCGGCTCTTTACATCAGGTGGCCAAAGTATTGGAGCTTCAGCTTCAACATCAGTCCTTCCAATGAACACCCAGGACTGATCTCCTTTAGGATGTACTGGTTGGATCTCCCTGCAGTCCAAGTGACTCTCAAGAGTCTTATCCAGCATGACATTTTGAAAGCATCATTTCTTCAGTGCTCAGCCTTCTTTATGGTCCAACTCCCACATCCATACATGACTGTTGGAAAAATCATAGCTTTCACTATATGGGTTTTTGTTGGCAAAGTGATGTCTCTTCTTTTTAATATGCAGTTTAGGTTTGTCACAGCTTTTCCTCCAAGAAGAAAGCGTCTTTTAATTGTGCGGCTACAGTCTCCATCTGCAGTGATTTTGGAGCCCAAGAAAATGAAATTCATCAAGTTTCCACTTTTTCCCCTTCTGTTTGCCATGAAGTGATGGGACTGGATGCCTTGATTTTAGTTTTTTGAATGTTGAGTTTAAAGCCAACTTTTTCACTCTCCTCTTTCACTTTCATCAAGAGGCTCTTTAGTTCTTCTTCACTTTCTGTCATAAGGGTGGTGTCATCTGCATATCTGAGGTTGTTGATGTTTCTCTTGCAATCTTGATTCCAGCTTGTGCTTCTTCCAGCCCAGCGTTCCTCATGAGGTACTCTGCATATAAGTTAAATGAGCAGGGTGACAGTACACAGCCTCAACATACTCCTTTCCCAGGTTTGAACCAGTCCATTGTTCCATGTGTGGTTCTAACTGCTGCTTCTTGACTGCATGCAGGTTTCTCAGGAGGCAAATAAGGTGGTCTGATATTCCCATTTCTTTAATAATTTTCCACAGTTTGCTGTGATGCACACAGTCAAAGGCTTTAACATAGTCAACGAAGCAGAAGTAGATGTGTTTTCTGGAATCGCCTTGCTTTTTCTATGATTCAGCGAATGTTGGCGATTTGATCTCTGGTTCCTCTGCCTTTTCTAAATTCAGCTTGTACATCTGGATCTTCTTGGTTCATGTGTTATTGAAGCCTGGTTAAGAAATAAGTATTATCCAAGCCCCATTGTCAACTGATCAAATATTTAACCATGACTTTTAAGTCTTATGTCATTAAGATACTTCTGTACTCTGATGATGTACAGAAAGGGCTTCCTTATCAAGGAGATTCACAGGAAGGCTATAGAAATAATTCTAGCAGTTCCACATCAAAACGATGACTATTTATTTGAGGATTCCAGCCCATACCGATTGAAACAAGGAGCTGTCCTGCCCCTGGTGCCCCTAGACCAGGTATCCTGAGGTTTTTGCTCCATGACAGGCAGGGTTGACACTGTACTCAAGCTTGAAGCAATTACAGAAGATAGATCTTCACCCGTATGTTTCCCATAAAAATATGGGGATAAAATCTGAGGGGGGAAATGACACAGAAGGAAAGGGCACAGGGAACAGTCTTTGAAAGAATCACATAACCCAAGGACATTATATAGTCTACATATAAGCAAATAGGTCCAGGATGGTGGACTTAGTCAGTTCCCACTAGACCTTGAACTTCAATATACACTCTTACTCTTTGTAACACAACAAGCCAAGTGATACAAGTGGGTGGAGGCCCAATTGAATGTAAAGAAACATAGAAATATATGTTTCAGGATCTCTCTAGATATCTACAACTTAAAAATAAGTGATGAAAGGGTTTTGTACATGGTCAGTCAGGATTGACTAAGGTTTAAAACAAGTTTGAGTAAATGAAACTATAAGCTAATATAAAATATAAGTTGGCCTCTCTTAAAAGAGACAAATTTTCTGACAATGCTAAACTGCCTTTTGGTAACCGAGTTTAAGCTTATTTAATCTGTATTTGCCTTCAAAATATTTTATTGTTGCTTTGGTTCAGTTTCACAGTGACCCATGGTCCAGTTGTATTTTAACATGTTACTTGGTGCTCCTTTGACAAGGCTTCCCAAATCAAATTATAATAAAGTTCCTTTGAACTCCAGCTAACTTTGGGGTGCTTCAAAGGGGTCTCTGAGGGATCCAAAGGGAGATATTAAACTAATCAGGTTCATATGGTATCTTAAACTAGAAGGGAAGTGTTGTCAAATGAATAATAAACTCTAAATTATATTATATGGTAATTGGTACAGATATTCTAGAGATTATATGGAATTCCTCAGAATTTTATATGTCCTGATAGAATATTATGAGTCATAATTGTAGTTATGAAGGTGTTCTATGTCACAGCAGTAACTGGGTTTAAACTTAACCTTCTTTAAGTCTTTTGTTACTATACACAGTTATGGTTTTGCTGATGCCTTTGTAAAAATACCTCCTCTTCAAAAAATTTAGGAAAAGGACTTTCAGATACATACAAGTTTCTGACTTTCAGACAATAATACTGAACTGAATAAAAAATAAATAAATTGAAGAATTCTAATGAGAAACCTAATGACTTCATAAAGCTGTTAACAAAAGGGATTAGTTACATAGAACTGAGTAAACTGGTAATCAGGCTGTAATTTTTGTGGTCTCTATCTCAAAGGATTACTGGTTTAAATCTGTTGTAAAAAAAAAAAAAAAAAAAACTTCTCCTTCAATTAATCAAGACTTGCAATAAATAGTTTGGTAGATTATGCCTTTGGGAACATTTACTTTTTCTCTCTACCTGGTTGATCCTGCCAGTAACATATGCTTGTCTCAAAGATTAAACTGTGCCTAGGTGTGCATGGCCAGTACAATGAAACTGTAGACAGCTCACTAAATCAGTTATGGTGGTTATTATAACTAGGTATACTAATCATTGGAGAAGGCAATGGCACCCCCACTTCAATACTTTGGCCTGGAGAATCCCATGGACGGAGGAGCCTGGTGGGCTGCAGTCCATGGGTCACTAAGTGTTGGACACAACTGAGCGACTTCACTTTCACTTTTCACTTTCATGCATTGGAGAAGGAAATGGCAACCCACTCCAGTGTTCTTGCCTGGAGAATCCCAGGGACAGGGGAGCCTGGTGGGCCGCCGTCTATGGGGTCATGCAGAGTCGGACACGACTGAAGTGACTTAGCAGCAGCATACTAATCATTGGTTAAATCTGCTCTTTGTTTTCCAATCCTGCTTTGTGTCTCTGTGCTGCCCATGTTGTCTGCGTTATATCCTGTCTAATCTGTAAGATTGTTGTCTCTTACAGTAACCAGTGTGTAAAGCAGGCCTCCAACAAAACTTCTATGACTAAGCACTTTTGAGGAAATAATAGTAATAGCATGATACTAGATATGGAAAGAAGCAACAAGAGAAAATATCTCTTGGATTATAGTTAGACACAATCCAGAGAATTTTAATTATTGATGAGCCCTGGTTCAAAACTTAACACCTGGAGTGACATATCAAGAATATTTTGACTGAACTGGGATGAGCCGCCCAATGCCATGGGACAAAAGTTGATCATGAAATGTTTCCCAGATAATGGTCATTCATGACCAAGAGGGGAAGACCTGAGAGACGGAGTCAGCAATTGCAGCCCTTTCATGGGAGCCAGGGAGCCCTGGGAAAAGGGAATGCCTGCCTCCTGGCAGTCCTTAGACGGCTGCCACTCCAACTACTCCCCGTGGTGAACCCCGAGGAAACACTAAGAAAGCAGAATGACAGGCCCCAGGTAGCTAAGATGTACAAAATAGGATTTAATGAGCCCTGACTCTTGCACCTTCCCGTGCATAGCAAAGCACTAAATTTCCTAACTTGAGATGCCCTCTTACGTTTGAAGTTCAGTATTTCTAAGTATACAGGCATAAAGTAGGCACTTTTCCGAGAGGAACAGAGGAAGACGGGTCTTAATCATTTAAAAACCCCAGCACCAAAGGGGGCCGTTTTGCTTGTCAGACGGGGGGACTCCCAGGAAGATCCATCTGACAAGCAGAATGGCCCCCTTGCTCGCACGGGACTGTGGGCTGAACACTGAAAGGAGGCAGTTGTAACCCAGAAGGCGAATTTTATGTTTACACTGGGTCTGCTTCTGTGGCTTTCACCCTGTTTTAGTTGTTATAAACACACATCCTGGCCTGCCTCAGGGAGATCGCCTAAGCCACCAACCAGTGAAGGACTGTTGTTGCTCAGTCCTGTCTGACTCTTCGTGACCCCTTGACTGCTGGACTATAAGGAAGGGAAACGAGCACACTGCCCTGCCCGAGGCTCGCCATCCAAGGGGACATTTGCAAGAACTGAATAGTCTTTTCACTTTGTTTCCTCACCTCCTCCATATCTCTGATCCATAAAAGAACCTGGCAACCAGGCCCTGACAACAGAGCTCTTTTGAGGCGCTAGCCTGCCATCTGCTCTCAGCTGGCTCCCCCATTAAAGTTTCTTCCTTGCTGCAACCCCTCATCTCTCGGATGCATTGGCCTGTTTTGTGGCAAGCAGAGTGAGCTAGGACTGGTAACCTATATACGTAAAAACAATTCCAAATGCAATTTGGTATCACTGGAAAAAGGAGTGCATTAAATTGCTAGCACTAGCAATCTAGTAATCCACTTGCTAGATATTTTAAATACTTCAGATACTTTCTTCTTTAGGTTTCTATTACAGCAAACAGTGTCAGGATAAGCTGTATACTTTTGTGGCTGAATGCAAAATGAAAATGTGGATGCCCTTTCTCAAAAATCAGGAGGAAAGTGCCACTAAAAATGCACTGATGTGTGACAGCACCGAATTAAGCCAAGCACAGGGCCCTTCTGATGATGGGGTCCAGTGGGACAGCACGGTCCTGCTCCCGGCGGCTGGCCCTGTTCTTGGTCTCCCTCCTAGGCCACTGCTTTTCTTTCTTTCTTTCTTTTTTTCTCGCATGCTCTCACTTACATGTATACCCCTGGTCATCTGATGGGCATCTCAGGAGCAACAGGAGCTGAACACAACCCCTTGTCCCTGTTCCTACCTACCTCCTTCTTCACTAATTTTCCTGCTCTTGGTAAATGTTGTTTAGACCCAAACATTAACCTGATTTTTGTCCTCCCCTCTTACCCCACTCTCAACACAAAAGCAAATTCTCCAGCTTTACATAGAAGATGAAGCATGTGTGGTATGTTGTGCTAAGCAAACATCAGTTGTGTCCAACTCTTTGCAGCCCTGTGGACTGCCAGGCTTCTCTGTCTATGGGGATTTTCCAGGCGAGAACACTGGAATGGGTTGCCTGCCCTGCCCTCATCCAGATCTTTCCAACCCAGGGATCTCCTTGCATTGGCAGTAGGTCCTTTACCACTAGCGCCACCTGGCGAACCTGGTTAATTCCAGGAACCCTCACTACCGGCAGCCAAGTGGGAGTCACCATCTGCTCTCTCCAGGGCCAGTGAAGCAGCCTCCCAAACCCCCCTGCTCTTTTCGCCCTTGTTCTTCTCAGTCCCTTTGGTATGTGACAGCCAGCGGGCCTTCCTGAGACTTGGTAAAGGGCTGTCCCTCCCTCCACTGCAAGACTTCCCAGGCGCTGCCCCTGTCTCTGACCTCGCAGCCTGCCGCTCGCCCCAGCCTTAGTCCTGCCGCCCTTGCATGCCAGCAGACTCGGTCCCAGGGCCTCTGCCCCAGGGCTCCCGCTGCACCGTCTGCTCCTCCTCCAGCCTTTAGTTCTCCTGTGCTGCCTCTTCCCCACTCAGGCCTCAGCTCAAAGGCCTCCTCCACACTCCAGAGACAGCGTCCCTGCAGGGGAAGCCCCTTCCTCCGCAGCAGTCACACTCTATCCTGTTATCCTGCTTAATTTCCTCATTGCACTAGCTATCAGAATGCCTTACTGTTTATATGTTTATTTCACACACGCATACATGCACACACACACGCACGATTTGTTTCCAACCAAATTCTGACTGCATAACACTTCCCTGGTAGGAAGTGCTTTATCTCACTAGAGTTACTGTACCTCACCATGTTTAGGAAGGCCTAATCATACTTCCGTGTCCATTTTATTGTCTCTCTTCTTCATATCAGTCCGTGTTTTCTTTCAGGTTGTCTGGGCAGATAGTTACAAAGTTGGCTGTGCAGTACACTTTTGTCCTCGAGTTTCTGGCTTCGGAGCTCTTCTCAATGGAGCACATTTTATATGCAACTACGGACCACCGTAAGTGCTGAAATTTATTACTTTGTGGAAAAAAGAACTATTTTAGAGGTATTTATCCTCATTAAATAGATGCAGAAGATAGATTTGGGTAATATAATAAAGCAAAAAGAGAAAAGGAATGTTACCCTTAATTCCTCTGTCCAATTTTCTCTGTATGTTTGCTTGTGGTGTGTGTATACACACCTTTATAAACACTACGTCAGTGCACACACACAGAGACACGTATGTATAAGGGTAGCGAGACTAACGTGTTTTCAGGGACATAGATTAATTGGATATGGTAATAATATACAAGAGGGGAAGATATTCTCTAATGTTCTACTATATTAATTTATTATAAATTTCTCAAAACAAAAAAAACAAAAAACCCACTCTGAATGGAACTCCTCAATCTGTATAACTTATTCACTTACTTTTGACAGTTTCATTTTTGAAAGACATAATTTTTCTCCTTTTGAAAAATGGGAAGACATATGACATCTCCCCCAACTTCCTTTAAATGTATATATGCGTTCTTTTGCATCATATACAAACTTAGAAAACAGAGACCATAAAGGAAATACATGCTTTTCTAGTTTTTACTTACAATTATGTATGCACATTTTCCATGGCATTAAAGTTTTTTAATGGATTACAGTAATTAAAAACAATGAGGTAATAATTGTATAAAGCTTACCGTGTGCTAAGCGCTGTTTTAAGCGCTTCACCTATATTAAAGGTATTTAATCTTCGTACAGAGTCTGTGATATAGGTCCTACTCAGCCCTGTTTTGTAGACAAGACAGCTGAGGCCCTGACAGTGACTGGCCTACAGTTAGTGAATGTCAGAGTTGGACTGTGACTGGGGAGCTCTGGCTGCAGAGTCTGTTTTCTTGTTAGGAACAGCTCACCTTATTGAAGAGCTGAGATTGTTCCCTGTGTTTTCTTTTACTTGTTTATTTATTTTTATTGAAGTCTAGTTGATTTACATTATTGTGTTAGTTTTAGGTGTACAGCACATTCAGTTCTATGTCTATGCATATTTTCTTTTTCAAATTCTTTTCTCTTATAGAGAGAGATATATAAATAATATTGAGTATAGTCCATGTGCTGTACAATAGGTCTTAGTTGATTATCTATTTTATATGTATTATTATATGTATTATATCCATGTAATATCTATTTTATATTTTATACGTAGTAGTCTCTATGTGTTAGTCCCAAACTCTTAATTTATCCCTCCTCCATCCCTTTCCCTTTGGTGGCTATAAGTTTATTTTCTATATCTTTGGGTCTATTTCTGTTTTGTGTAAATAAGTACCATTCTTTTTATTCTACATGTAAGTGATATCACATGACATTTGTCTTTGTCTGGCTTACTTTGCTTAGTGTGATAATCTCCAGGTCCATCCCTGTTGCTGCAAATAGCATTATTTCATTCTTTTTTTATGACTGAGTAATAATCTAGAGGTTGTTTCCATGTCTTGGTTATTGTAGATAGTAATGCTATGAACATTAGGGTGCATGCGTCTTTTTGAATTAGAATTTTCTTGGGTAATATGCCCTGGAGTGGGATTGCAGGATCAAATGGCAACTCTACTTCTAGTTTTCCAAACAAATCTCCATACTGTTCTCCATAGTGGCTGTACCAACTCACATTCTCCTCAACAGTGTAAGAGGGTTACTTTTTCCCTACAACCTCTCCAATCCTTATTATTGGTAGACATTTTATGATGGCCATTCTGATTGGTGTGAAGCGACAATTTCTCAGATACAAATGTGTTGAGCATTTGCATGTGATATTGAGTATCTTTTCATGTGCCATTTGGCCATCTGTATGTCTTCTTTGGAGAAATGTTTATTTAGATCTTCTGCCCATTTTTTAATTGGGTTGTTTGTTTTGGTTTGTTTGTTTGTTTTTATACTGAGTTGTATGAACTGTTTCTTTATTTTTGAAATTAATCCCTTGTCAGATCCATCATTTGCAATTATTTTCTCCTATTCCATAGGTTGTATTTCTGTTTATGATTTGCTATGCAGACGTTTTTGGGTGTCTCCTGAGGAGGTACGGGTCAGCAGTGGACTGCTGCAGGGCAGGGGCTCTGGGTGCAGCAGACCTGGGTATGGCATAAGCCCTCTTGGAGGAGGTCACCATTAACCCACCATAGAGCCGCCAGAACTTACACAGGACTGGGAAACAGACTCTGGGAGGGCAGAAGCAGAACCTTGTGCACACCAGGACCCATGAGAAAGGAGCAGTGACCCCACAAGAGACTGACCCAGACTTGCCCGTGAGTGTCCACGAGTCTCTGGCAGAGGAGTGGGTTGGCAGTGGCCTGCTGCAGGGTTGGGGCACTGAGTGTAGCAGTGCCTGCATGGGACCTTCTGAAGGAGGTCACCATTATCTTCATTATCTCCATCATAGTTTGGCCTCAGGTCAAATAACAAGGAGGGAACACAGCCCCACCCTTCAATAGAAAGTTGGATTAAAGATTTACTGAGTGTGCCCTACCCATCAGAACAAGACCCAGTTTCCCCCTCAGTCAGTCTCTCCCATCTGGGAGCTTCCATGAGCCTCTTATCCTCTCCATCAGAGGGCAGATAGACTGAAAACCACAATCACAGAAAACTAACCAATCTGATCACATGGACCACAGCCTTGTCTAACTCAATGAAACTATGAGCCATGCCATGTAAGGCCACCCAAGATGGACAGGTCATGATGGAGAGTTCTGACAAAACATGGTCCAATGGAGAAGGGAATGGCAAACCACTTCAGTATTCTTGCATTGAGAACCCCCTGAACAGTATGAAAAGGCAAAAAGATAGGACACTGAAAGATGAACTCCTGAGGTCAGTAGGTATCCAATATGCAACTGGAGATCTCTGGAGCACTAACTCCAGAAAGAATGAAGAGACAGAGACAAAGCAAAAACACCCAGTTGTGGATGTGATTGGTGATGAAAATAAGTCCAATGCTGTAAAGAGCAATATTAAACACGAACATGGAACATTAGGTCCATGTGTCACGCGAGTATATGTTCCTCGGTTCTTTGTCTCGTCACAACAAAGATTTGGAGCGACGGACATTAAAGCCCTCGGCGTGTCACAGCTCTCAGGTCTTGGACAAACCGTGCTGTAGCTCTTAGGCAAATCAGTGTTACAGCTCCATTTTATTTAGAAGATAGCAGGAGATTCCATCCTCAAAGCATGAGGGCATGCCAACCCAAAGACTCAAAGAGAAGAGAGTGGAGGAGCGCAGGGGGCAGGAGTGGGGAGAGAGAGAGAGGGAGAGAGGGAGAGAGAGAGAAAGAGCACACGCACGCGGGAGAGAAAGAGAGAGAGAGAGCACTTTGGCTCCTCCTTTTATATGTTTTTTCCTCCACCTGGACCTGCCCTATGCAAATTGGGCTTAGCCAGGAGTGCTGTTTGTTCTGCCTGAAGTCTTCACTCTGGTCCTCTGACCTTCCTTTGACCTTCCTTGTCTTTTAGCCACCGCCATTTTGGACTCCTTTTCCCTATTCTACCTACCTAACACATGAATCATGGCATATTAGAAGTGGTCAAACAAGAGATGGCAGGAGTGAACATCGACATTTTAGGAATCAGAGAAATAAAATGGACTAGAATGGCTGAATTTAACTCAGATGACCATAATATCTACTACTGTGGGACAGAATCCCTTAGAATAAATGGAGTAGCCATCATAGTCAACAAGAGTCCAAAATGCAGTAGTTGGATGCAATCTCAAAAACGACAGAATGATCTCTTTTCATTTCCAAGGCAAATCATTCAACATCATGGTAATCCAAGTCTATGCCCTGACCAATAAAGATGAAGAAGCTGAAGTTGAATGGTTCTATGAAGACCTACAAGATCTTCTAGAGATAACACCCAAATAAGATGTCCTTTTCATTATAGGGGACTAGAATGCAAAAGTAGGAAGTTAAGAAACACCTGGAGCAATGGGAAAGTTTGGCCTTGGAGCACAGAATGAAGCAGGGCAAAGGCTATCAGAGTTTTGCCAAGAGAATACACTGGTCACAGCAAACACCCTCTTCCGACAACATAAGAGAAGACTCTACACATGGACATCACCAGATGGTCAACACCGAAATCAGATTGATTATATTCTTTGCAGCCAAAGATGGAGAAGCTCTATGCAGTCAGCAAAAACAAGACCAGGAGCTGACTGTGGCTCAGATCATGAACTCCTTATTGCAAATTCAGACTTAAATTGAAGACAGTAGAGAAAACCACTAGACCATTCAGGTATGACCTAAATTAAATCCCTTACGACTAAACAGTGGAAGTGACAAATAGATTCAAGGGATTAGATATCTGATAGACAGAGTTCCTGAAGAGCTATGGATGAAGGTTCATAACGTTGTACAGGTGGCAGTGATCAAAACCATCCCCAAGAAAAAGAAATGCAAAAAGGCAAAATGGTTATTATACTGCATTTGCCATTTTGTCTGAGGAAGCCTTATAACCAGCTATGAAAACAAGAAAGCAAAAGGAAAAGGAGAAAAAGAAAGAATGCCCATTTGAATGCAGCATTCCAAAGGATAACAAGGAGAGATAAGAAAGCCTTCCTCAGTAATCAATGCAAAGAAATGGAGGAAAACAATAGAATGGGAAAGACTAGAGATCTCTTCAAGAAAATTAGGGATACCAAGGGAATATTTCATGCAAAGATGGGCACAATAAAGATAGAAATGGCATGGACCTAACAGAAGAAGAAGATATTAAGAAGAGGTGGCAAGAATACACAGAAGAACTATACAAAAAAGATCTTCACGACCCAGATAATCATGATGGTGTGATCACTCACCTAGAGCCAGACATCCTGGAATGCGAGGTCAAGTGGGCCTTAGAAAGCATCACTATGAACAAAGCTAGGGAATTCTAGTTGAGCTATTTCAAATCCCAAAAGATGATGCTGTGAAAGTGCTCCACTCAATATGCTAGCAAATTTGGAAAACTCAGCAGTGGCCACAGGACTAGAAAAGGTCAGTTTTCATTCCTATCCCAAAGAAAGGTAATGCCAAAGAATGCTCAAACTACCACACAATTACACTCCTCTCACACACTAGTAAAGTAATGCTCAAAATTCTCCAAGCTAGGCTTCAACAGTACATGAACCGTGAACTTCCAAATGTTCAAGCTGGTTTTAGAAAAGGCAGAGGAACCAGAGATCAAATTACCAACATCCATTGAATCATCAAAAAAGCAAGAGAGTTCCAGAAAAATATCTACTTCTGCTTATAGACTATGCCAAAGCCTTTGACTGTGTGGATCACTAAAAACTGTGGAAAATTCTTAAAGAGATAGGAATACCAGACCACCTGACCTGCCGCCTGAGAAATCTGTATGCAGGTCAAGAAGCAACAGTTAGAACTGGACATGGAACAACAGACTGGTTCCAAATCAGGAAAGGAGTATGTCAAGGCTGTACATTGTCACCGTGCTTATTTAACTCATATGCAGAGTACATCATGAGAAATGCCAAGGACAATAAAGCACAAGCTGGAATCAAGATTGCCAGGAGAAATGTCAATAACCTCAAATATGCAGATGACACCACCCTTATGGCAGAAAGCAAAGAAGAACTAAAGAGCCTCTTGATGAAAGTGAAAGAGAAATAAAAGCAAAAATAAACAAATGGGACCTAATTAAAATTAAAAGCTTCTGCACAACAAAGGAAACTATAAGCAAGGTGAAAAGGCAGCCTTCAGAATGGGAGAAAATAATAGCAAAGGAAGCAACTGACAAACAACTAATCTCAAAAATATACAAGGAACTCCTGCAGCTCAATTCCAGAAAAATAAATGACCCAATCAAAAAATGGGCCAAAGAACTAAACAGATATTTCTCCAAAGAAGACATACAGATGGCTAACAAACATATGAAAAGATGCTCAACATCACTCATGATCAGAGAAATGCAAATCAAAACCACAATGAGGTACCATTTCACGCCAGTCAGAATGGCTGCTATCCAAAAGTCTACAAGCAATAAATGCTGGAGAGGGTGTGGAGAAAAGGGAACCCTCTTACACTGTTGGTGGGAATGCAAACTAGTACAGCCACTATGGAGAATAGTGTGGAGATTCCTTACAAAACTGGAAATAGAACCGTCATATGACCCAGCAATCCCACTGCTGGGCATACACACCGAAGAAACCAGAATTGAAAGAGACACGTGTACCCCAATGTTCATCACAGCACTGTTTATAATAGCCAGGACATGGAAGCAACCTAGATGTCCATCAGCAGATGAATGGATAAGAAAGCTGTGGTACATATACACAATGGAGTATTACTCAGCCATTAAAAAGAATACATTTGAATCAGTTCTAATGAAGTAGATGAAACTGGAGCCTATTATACAGAGTGAAGTAAGCCAGAAGGAAAAACACCAATACAGTATACTAACACATATATATGGAATTTAGAAAGATAGTAACGATAAGCCTGTATGTGAGACAGCAAAAGAGACACAGATGTGCAGAACAGTCTTTGGACTCTGTGTGAGAGGGCGAGGGTGGGATGATTTGGGAGAATGGCATTGAAACATGTATAATATCATATGTGAAACGAATCACCAGACCAGATTCGATGCATGATACAGGATGCTCGGGGCTGGTGCACTGGAATGACCCAGAGGGATGGTACGGGGAGGGAGGTGGGAGGGGGGTTCAGGATGGGGAACACATGTACACCTGTGGCGGATTCATGTTGATGTATGGCAAAACCAATACAATACTGTAAAGTAATTAGCCTTCAATTTAAATAAATAAGTTTATATTTTAAAAAAAGAAAAAGTGAAAGAGGAGAGTGAAAATGTGGCTTAAAGCTCAACATTCAGAAAACTAAGATCATGGCATCTGGTCCCATCACTTCATGGCACATAGATGGGGAAACAGTTGAAACAGTGTCAGACTTTATTTTGGGGGCTCCAAAATCACTGTAGATGGTGATTGCAGCCATGAAATTAAAAGACGCTTGCTCCTTGGAAGAAAAGGACCAACCTAGATAGCTTATTAAAAAGCAAAGACATTACTTTGCCCACAAAGGTCTGTCTAGTCAAAGCTATGGTTTTTCCAGTAGTCATGTACAGATGTGGGAGTTGGACTACAAAGAAAGCTGAGCGCCGAAGAATTGATGCTATGGTGTTGGAGAAGACTTTTGAGGCAGCAAGGAGATCCAACCAGTCCATCCTAAAGGAAATTAGTCCTGAATATTTATTGGATGGACTGATACTGAAGCTGAAACTTCAATACTTTGGCCACCTGATGCGAAGAACTGACTTTACTGGAAAAGACCCTGATGCTGAGAGAGATCGAAGGACGGAGGAGAAGGGGATGACAGAGGATGAGATGGTTGGATGGCATCACCAACTCAATGGAGATGAGTTTGAGTAAACTCCAGGAGTTGGTGATAGACAGGGAGGCCTGGTGTGCTGTGGTTCTTGGGGTCGCAAAGAGTCAGACACGACTGAGCAACTGAACTGAACTGAACTGATGCAGAAATTTTTAAGTAGTTCCCACTTGTTTATTTCATTTCCTTTACTCTAGGAGACCGATCCAAAAACATCTTGCTGCAATTTATGTCAGATTGTTCTGCTATGTTTTCCTCTAGGAATTTTATAGTATCCCATCCTATATTTAGGGCATCTCTGTATTTTCTTTTCATGGATGATGCACAGTCTTATAAAAATCTTTGGTCATATCTGTTTCCTTCAGTTCCTAGAATGATACTACTAGGTAAAAGTGTGATCACTTTATGTTCTGTAAAATTACATATTGCCAAATATCCTCTACCGTTATTACATCAATTTATACTTCCTCATCAGTACTGGATATAATTTTTCAGGATTTTCTAATTGCTAGAAAATTATATTGCATGTTTTCTTTTGCATTTTTGCTCCTAGTGATTTTCATTTCTCACCTGATTGCCTACTTAGATTTCTTCTTTTGTGAATCATATGCTCTGCCCATATTTCTACTAGAATAATTTTGATTTAAAGTTTTTAACTTTGTCATAATATGACAATTTGTGATTTTTTTGTCCTTGAATTTTGTTTGGATTTTACCAATCTTCAGGCCCCAGAAGACTTGTTATAGAAACCTCTCTCTCTGTCCCTGAAGTCAGAAAATGTATTGACTACTCTGAGCATGAGTGGAAGTGAGGTGACCAAAATGGGTCTTGTTCAGAAAATAACAGATTTCACTTAAAGTCTTAGAGACAGAAAATGAGGGAAACCCAGGAAAAACTAGCCAAGCCATGAGTCAGACAGCAGTAACCTTTCATGACATTTGTATATCTTAGTGTTTAGGATGTAGGCTCCTAAGACCACCCAACTTACTTCATTTACTGTGTGACTTTGAATAAGTCACAGATATCTCTCTGAATCTATTTCCTAAGTAAAAGATCAATATAAGCACCTACTGCTTAAGAGTAGCTCTGAAAATTATACAAGAAAATTATGTAAATGCAATGACAGGCCATGGTGATTGTTTGAGAAGTATTCATAATTATTACCATTATAATTGTTGTTGTTCAGTTGTTCAGTTGTGTCCAACTCTTTGAGTGCCATGGACTGCAGCATGCCAGGCTTCCCTGTCCTTCACTATCTCCCAGAGTTTGCTCATGTCCATTGAGTCAATGACGTCATCCAACCATCTCATCCTCCGTTGTCCGCTTCTCCTCTTGCCTGCAATCTTTCCCAGCATCAGGGTCTTTTCTGATGAGTTGGCTCTTTGCATCAGGTGGCCAAAGTATTGAAGCTTCAGCTTTAGCATTGGTGCTTCTGATGAATAATCAGGGTTGATTTCCTTCAGCATTGACTGGTTTGATCTCCTTGCAGTCCAAGGGACTCTCAAGAGTTCTCCAACACCACAGTTTGAAAACATCAATTCTTCAATGCTCAGTTTTCTTTATGGTCCAACTCGCACATCCATACGTGATAACTGGAAAAACTATAGCTATGACTATATGGACCTTTGTCGGCAATGTGATGTCTCTGCTTTTTAATATAATGTCTAGGTTTGTCATAGCTTTTCTCCAGGGAGCAAGCATCTTTTAATTTTGTGGCTGCGGTTACTGTCTGCAGTGATTTTGAAGCCCAGAAAATAAAGTCTGTCACTGTTTTCATTTTTTCCCAATCCATTTGTCATGAAGTGATGGGATCCGATGCCATGATCTTAGTTTTTTGAATGTTGAGCTTTAAGCCAGCTTTTCACTCTCCTCTTTTACCTTCATCAAGATGCTCTTTAGTTCCTCTTTGCTTTCTGCCATTAGAGTGATGTCATCTGCATATCTGAGTTTATTGATATTTCTCCCAGCAATCTTCATTCCAGCATGAGCTTCATCCAGCCCATGTACAGCATTTCACATGATGTACACAGTCTTTAAGTTAAATAAGCAGGGTGACAATATTCAGCCTTGACATACTCCTTTCCCAATTTTGAACCAGTCCATTGTTCTATGTCCAGTTCTAACTGTTGCTTCTTGACCTGCATATAGGTTTCTCAGGAGGCAGGTAAGGTGGTCTGGTATTACCATCTCTTGAAGAATTTTCCACAGTTTTTAGTGATCCACACAGTCAAAGGCTAATTTAGCATAGTCAATGAAGCATAAGTAGATGTTTTTCTGGGATTGCTTTGTTTTTCTATGATCCAAAAGATGTTGGCAACTTGTTCTCTGATTCCTCTGCCTTTTCTAAATCCAGCTTGAACATCTGGAAGTTCTCAGTTCATGTACTGCTGAAGCCTAGATTGAAGGATTTTGAGCATTACCTTCTAGCATGTGAAAGTGCAATTGTGCTATAGTTTGAGCATTCTTTGGCATTGCCCTTCTTTGGGATTGAAATGAAAACTGACCTTTTCCAGTCCTGTGGCCACTGCGGAGTTTTCCAAATTTGCTGGCAAGTTGAGTGCAGCACTTTCACAGCATCACCTTTTAGGATTTGAAATAACTCAGCTAGAATTCCATCACCTCCACTAGCCTTGTTCATAGTGATGCTTTCTAAGGCCCACTTGACTTCACACTCTTGGATGTCTGGCTCTAGGTGACACCATCATGGTAATTTGATCATTAAGACCATTTTTGCACAGTTCTTCTGTGTATTCTTACCATCACCTCTTCTTAATATCTTCTGCTTCTGGTAGGTTCATACCATTTCTGCCCTTTATTGTGCCCATCCTTGCATGAAATGTTCCCTTGGTATCTCTAATTTTCTTAAAGAGATCTCTAGTCTTTCCCATTCTGTTGTTTTCCTCTATTTCTTTATATTGATCACTTAGAATGGCTTTCTTATCTCTCTCTGTTATTCTTTGCAACTCTGCATTCAGATGGGTATATCTTTCCTTTCCTTAGTTGCCTTTCACTTCTCTTCTTTTTGCAGCTATTTTTAAGGTCTCCTTAGACAACTATTTTGCCTTTTTGCATTTATCCCATGGATGGAGGAACCTAGTAGGCTGCAGTCCTACCAGAGTCGGACATGACTGAGCGACTTCACTTTCACTTTTCACTTTCATGCATTGGAGAAGGAAATGGCAACCCACTCCAGTATTCTTGCCTGGAGAATCCCAGGGATGGCGGAGCCTGGTGGGCTGCCATCTATGCGGTCACACAGAGTCAGACACGACTGAAGCGACTTAGCAGCAGCAGCAGCAGGGATGGTTTTGATCAGTGCCTCCTATACAATGTTATGAACCTCCATCCATAGCTCTTCAGGTGCTCTGTTTATCAGATCAAATCCCTTGAATCTATTTGTCACTTCTACTGTATAATCATAAGGAATTTGACTTAGGTCATACCTGAATGGTCTAGTGGTTTTCCCTACTTTCTTCGAGTCTGAATTTGGCAATAAGAAGTTCATGATCTGAGCCACAGTCAGCTCCCAGTTTTGTTTTTGCTGACTGTATAGAGCTTCTCCATCTTCAGGTACAAAGAATATAATCAATCTGATTTCGGTTTTGACCATCTGGTGATGTCCATGTATACAGTCTTCTCTTGTATTGTTGAAAGAGGGTGTTTGCTATGACCAGTGCATTCTCTTAGCAAAACTCTGTTGGTCTTGTTACTCCAGGTATTTCTTGACTGAGAAGGACATATTTTTTTGATGTTAGTTCTAGAATGTCTTGTAGGTCTTCATAGCATCGTTCAACTTCAGCTTCTTTGACACTAGTGATTGGGGCATAGAGTTGTATTACTGGGATTTTGAATGACTTGTCTAGGAAACAGAGATCATTCTGTCATTTTGAGATTGCACCCAAGTACTGCATTTCAGATTCTTTTGTTGAATATGAGGGCTAATCCATTTCTTCTAAGGAATTCTTGCCCACAATAATAGATATAATGGTCATCTGAATCAAATTCATCCATTTCTGTCCTTTTTAGCTCACTGATTCCTAAAATGTCAATGTTCACTCTTGCCATCTCCTGTTTGACTACTTCCAATTCACCTCGATTCATGGACCTGACATTCCAGGTTCCTATGCAGTATTGCTCTTTACAGCATCAGACTTTACTTCCATCACCAGTCACATCCACAACTGGGCATTGTTTCTGCTTTCGCTCAGCCTTTCATTCCTTCTGGAGCTATTTCTCCCACTCTTCTCCAGTAGCCTATGGGCACACAACCCGGGGAGTTCATTTTTCAGCGTCATATCTCTTTTGCCTTTTCATACTGTTCATGAGGTTCTCAGGGCAAGAATACTGAAGATGTTTGCCATTCCCTTCCCCAGTGAACCACATTTTGTTGGAACTCTCCACTATGACACATCCATCTTGGGTTGCTCTACACAGCATGACTTGCAGTTTCATTAAGTTACACAAAGTTGTGATCCATGTGATCATTTTGGCTAGTTTTCTGTGATTGTGGTTTTCATTCTGTCTGCCCTCTGATGGATGAAGATAAGAGGCTTCTGGAAGCTTCCTGATGGGAGGAACTGGCTGTGGGGAAAACTGGGTCTTGCTCTGGTGAGCAAGGCCAGGCTCAGTAAGTCTTTAACCCAATTTTCATGCTGATAGTTGGGGCGTGTTCCCTCCCTGTATTTGAGCTGAGTCAAAAGTATGGTAGGGGTAAGGGTGACCTCCTCCAAAAGGTCATGCCCTCTTGCTGCGCCTCCCAGAACTGTTGCTGTCAGTGCCCCTGACCCCAAGGCAGGCCACGGTCAACCCATGCCTCCACCGGAGACTCTCAAACACTCACAGGCAAGAATGGCTCAGTCATTTGTGGGGTCCCTCCTCCTTTTTCCTGAGTCCTGGTGTGCACAGGTTTTGGTTTTGCCCTCCAGGAGTCTTGCTTTCCCTAGTCTTGTGGAAGCTCCATAATCAAATCCTGCTGACCTTCAAAGTCAGATCCCTGGAAGATTCTCGGTCCCTTTGTAGGATCCCCAGATTGAGAAGTCTGTTTTGGGGCCTAGAATTTTCACAACACAGTGAGAACTTCTTTGTCATAATTGTTCTCCATTTTGTGGGTCATCTGCCTGACAGCTTAAGGGGGACTAACGGCGACCTCCTTCGAGAGGATTCATGCCACACACCGCACCTCCCAGGATTGCTGCTGCCAGAGCCCCTGTCCCTATGGCAGGCCACTGCTGACCTGTGCCTCCTCAGGAAACACTCCAAGGCAGGTCTGCTGCTCGTTTCCCTGGGTCCTGGTATGCACAAGGTTTTGTTGGTACCCCCCGACCCCCCACCAAGCACCTCTGGTGGGAATGAGATTTGATTTTAAATGTAATTGTGCTCCCCCCCCGCCCACCGTCTGGTTGCGGCTTTTTCTTTGCCCTTTAATGTGGTGTATATTTTGGGGTGGGTTCCAACGTTCTCCTGTTGATGATTCTTTGGCAACTAGTTGTGATTCTGGTGTTCTCGCAAGAGAAGAGAAGGCACACGTCCTTCTACTCTGCCATTAGTATCATCCTGCTGAAGCAGCTTCTTTGTCTTTGGGTGTGGGATAATTTTTTTCGTGGGTTCCAGGTCCTCTTGTCAATGGTTGTTCAGCTAGTTGCAATTTTGTTGTTTTCGCAGGAGGTGAGATGAGTGCACGTCCTTAATAATAAGGTACAAAAGTGAGTTCTCTTGGTTTCAACTCCCTTTTCTTGATTTCAGAGATATAAACAATACTAAGTTGTAAAACTTGTAAGCCAATTCATATTTGGGCTTCCCTGGTGGCTCAGATGGTGAAGAATTTGCCTGCAGTGTGGAAGACCTGGGTTCACTCCCTGCGTTGGGAAGATACCCTGGAGGAGAGCATGACAACCCATGCCAGTATCTCCATGGGTAGAGGAGCCTGGTGGGATACAGTCCACGTGGTTGCTAAGAGTTGGACACGACTAAGCACAGCACATTACATAATGTTTCTATGAACACTGAGTAACATTCATTTATTCATACAAATAAAAGCATATGTTCATTCAATTATTCAAAAAATATGTGTTCACTCAACTTCATAGGACAACAAGCCAGACACAGTCCCTGCCCCTTTGGAGTTTATTGTCTGTGGCATTCAGACAATAAAAGTACAGAGAAAATAACTGCATGATGACAGGAGCCATGCTGGAAATAGAAATAATGCTGTAATTCACTATGAGTAGGCAGGGCCCTTGTTTGAGATAAAATGTTCAGGGAAGGGCTTTCTGTGACATATTTAAGCTTAGGCGTGAAGAGTGAGAAGGAACCAGACATGTGAAGAATCTCAGAAACAGTTAGATATTCAGTTGTGAAAACAAAAGACCAGCTCCTGTGGAAAGGATGACAGAACAGACAGAAGACCAGGGTGCTTGGACCGTGAATGAGATGAAGCTGGGGGAGGAGGGAGCGCAGATCACCCAGGGCCTTGTAGACCACTGCAGCTTCACTTTACCCACCTCACAAGCTGAAGCCATCCAGGTATTTTAAGCAGAAGGTGACAAGACTTGCCTTAAATTTGGAGTTCACTGGGCATGCCTGTGGGGAAAAGATTGGAAGGGGAGTGGAGGGGAGCCCAGGAACCAGTGAAGAGGGTCCTCGTGTCCATCTGAGCCTGTTTTTCCTTCTCTACACAAGAACTTCCATGTAATTCTGAAAAGCGAGTCCCTCCCCAGTGTTTCTGAAATTCCCTCAGAATGGGCTCTGGGCAGTTAGTTCTCCAGTCCTGCGGCGCTCAGCTCTGGACTCCTGCCCTTGGCCCATGTTGACTCCTCCCCTCCCGGTCACCTCGAGTCTCCCTGATCTGCAGCATCCTGACACAGACTCTTCTTCATCAAGTGGGCCCCACCTCCACGCAGATGGCTGAAGAGACGATTATACCACAGAAGTGGAAACAACCGCTTCCATAAGCAGACGGTACAGGAGCCAGTGTACTTTGGCCATCACTGCCTTGGGGACTGTTACTCATCTCTAAGCTTTTCTTTATAAAGATCTTTCTTTCCTCTTCACCAGAGTCCCAGGGCCCCAACCCTCAGGCAACCAGGGGAACACTGAAACCTCCTACTTCTCCATTGGGCAGAATACTTAGGCTCCCTTGTCTCTTTGTATAAAATTTTACTTTATTGAAATATAGTTGACTTACAGTGTTGTATTAGTTTCTGGTATACAGCAGTGATTCCGTTGTTCAGCCACTAAATCATGTCTGACTCTTGCAGCCCCATGGTCTGCAGCCTGCTATGTTCTTCTGTCTATGGGGTTTTCCAGGCAAAAAATACTGGAGCGGGTTGCCATTTCCTTTTCCCAGGAATCTTCCTGACCCAGGGATTGAACCTACATCTCCCACACTGGCAGGCAGATTCTTTACCACTGAGCCACCAGGGAAGCCCAATGCACTTATACATATAGAACAGTTTGATTTGCTAATCCCAAACTCCTAATCCACCCCTCCCCGACCTTATCCTTTGGCAGCCACAAGTTTGTTCTCTATATTTGTTTCTGTTTTATAGATAAATTCGTGTCATATTTTAGATTTCACATTTACGTGATAGCGTATGGTATTTGTCTTTCTTACTTCACCTAGTGTAATTATGAGGTCTATCCGTCTTGCTGCCAATAGCATTATTTCATTCTTTTCTATGGTCAGTTATATCCCATTGGGCTTATATTGGGCTTCCCTCATAGCTTAGTTGGTAAAGAATCTTCCTGCAGTGCAGGAGACCTGGGTTCAATTCCTGTGTTGGGAAGATCCCCTGGAGAAGGAAATGGCAACCCACTCATTTTCTTGCCTGGAGAATCCCATGGACAGAGGAGCCTGGCGGGCTACAGTCCATGGGGTCACAGAGTCGGACATGACTTAAGGACTAAACCACCACCATATTCCATATATATTCCCTTTACTTCACACCCTCTCCAGCATTTATTTGTAGACACTTTAACGATGGCCATTCTGACCAGTGTGAGGTGGTACTTCACTACAGTTTTTATTTACATCTGTCTAGTAATTAGTGTTGAAGGCAATGGCACCCCACTCTAGCATTCTTGCCTGGAAAATCCCATGGATGGAGGAGCCTGGTGGGCTGCAGTCCATGGGGTCGCTGAGGGTCGGACACGACTGAGCAACTTCACTTTCACTTTTCACTTTCATGCATTGGAGAAGGAAACGGCAACCCACTCCAGTGTTCTTGCCTGGAGAATCCCAGGGACGGGGGAGCCTGGTGGGCTGCCATCTATAGGGTCGCACAGAGTTGGGCACGACTGTAGCGACTTAGCATCAGCAGCAGTAATTAGTGATGTTGAGCATCTTTTCATGTGCCTGTCGGCCATTTGCATGTCTTCTTTGGGTTAATGTCTATTTAGATCTTCTATCCATTTTTTGATTGGTTTATTTGTTATTGAGCTATATGTGCTATTTGTATATTTTAGAAATTAAGCCTTGTGGGTCACACCATTTGCACATATTTTCTCCCAGTTCATAGGCTGTCTTTTCATTTTATCTGTGGTTTCCCTTTGCTGTGCAAAAGCTTGTAAGTTTGATTAGGTTCTGTTTATTTTTGCTTTTATTTCTATTGCATAGAGTCTGTAGGTCTCTTAGTCTTAATCATTGCCTTCTAGACAAAATCCAGGTCTTTGCAGAGCATGTTTTTCCCAAGGTGAATTTTGCCATTTCACTGCAAGTCACAACTGCCTTACTTTTAGCTTGTTTTTGAAGTAGCAATTTTTTCCTCTTAATAGTACAGAATGCACACTTAAACAAAGTATGACGTAGTATAAGTGATTGCATTAAAAACATTCTAGAACTTAACTCAAAGAGTGCTGTGCTTTTTAACAATGAAAGATAGCCCAAGGACTAATGTCTAATTTGGATATCTTCCATAGTTGTTATCAGAACCTCTACTATATTCCTTAGACTATTTTCCACAGTGTAGAGTAAGCATGGGGCTAAATTTAATTTCTGAAACAACCTAAATTAACTTGGAGTCAAAGAATTTGAACATGTATTTTTAGTTGGAATTGAGGTGTTAGTAAAAAGTAATGTCTCTAAAGGGGGGAGTTCTTATTTTCTTTGAAAATAAATGTATAGCATTAGAGGATAGGAGTCCATGAATTTGAATTAGAAAAAAAGTTACATCTTTTTCACTAACTTCTATAGAAAATAATATTTTTTGTGAATTAACATTCCAGTCATATCAGCAATACTTACGACTGGACAGTACTACCTGTGTCTTTATAAATGTCAGATATGCTCATATCACATTCTAGTTGTAGTTCTCTCAAAATATAGTTTGTATTCATCTCTAAAATTACTGTTAATTATTAGACTCCCTGCTGTGCTGTGCAGGGAGTTGCGTCAGTAGTGTCTGACTCCTTGCGACCCCATGGATTATAGCCCACCAGGCTACTCTGTCCATGGGATTCTCCAGGAAAGAATACTGGAGTGGGTTACCATTTCCTTCTCCAGGGGATCTTCCTGGCCCAGGGATCAAACCCCCATCTCCTGCCTCCTGCCCTGGCAGCGGGTTCTTTTCCACTAGAGCAACCTGGGATGCCAGACTCCTTGCTAGCTCTCATCTAATACACAGAGAAGTATGTTTGTATATCACAAGTATTTTTAACATGTTAATAATCATTTCAATTTAATTGGCTTACTTTGTAATCCTATGAATTTTATTTTAGCTATTTTAAAACTGTTTTGAGAAAGAACCTATAGGCTCCACCAGGCTGCCAAAGGGTCCATGACATGAAAAAGTCAAGAACTCCTTTCCAAAAGCAGAGTTCCAAAAAAAGCTTAGTGCAATGGCAAGTTCATTGAAATAAATGTACAGCCTCTCATCATTACTACTCCAAAGTTATTTATGGAGATGTAAATTGTTTGGATATTATTTCACTTTCTAAGCTGATCTTGGTCAGTTACTTAACAGAGTGTTAAGCCTCTAGCTATGGGGATTAAAAAAATTAGTGTCTTCCCCATTGGGTTATTGTGAAGATTGATTCATTCAAGGACACTTAGAACAGTGCCTAGTACATGAGTATTCGGTAATTATTATGTTACCCGTGTCACATCCTTTATGTGAAAACAAACTGCACTTTAGGAACTCCCTCATAGCTCTTGTGATTTTCTTTTGGAAGACCCTCACCCCAGCCAAATGGCTCCTATCCAATAATAACCATGGAGGTTTGCTGGACTAAGAACAAAAATGTGGGTCATGAGAGCTTTTCTAAGATGGACAGTTTTATGGATGGCAGTGATCACACAGGCCAGACATTAACTAGAGGGAACATTTCTTTAAAATCAAACCTAGGTCTCATTGATTCTGATATCTGTACATTGTGGTTTTTGGTAACTTAATCTTTGAGCTGTAGTTTCCTTACCTGTAAAACAGAAATAAAAATAACTTTCTCCCAGAGTTGTCTCAGGAATTAACTGAGATGATTAAGACAAAGGTTCCTAAACACAGGCACTTAGAGTGAGTTTGGCAAATATTAGCAGGTTTCCACTTCTGCTTCCCTCTCTCCACTTCTCTCATTAATCTTCTGAATTTGTGGACTTCAATCCTAGGATTTAGCCAAAAAGAAGACAGCACTCAGTCGTGTTTGACTCTTGTGATCTCATAAACCATAGCCCACCAGGCTCCTCTATCCATGGGATTCTCCAGGCAAGAATACTGGAGTGGGTTGCCATTTCCTTCTCCGGGGGATCTTCCCAACCCAGGAATTGAACCCATGTCTCCCACATTGCAGGCAGATGCTTTACCAACTGAGCTATGTGGAAAGTTCAGTGTTTAGCCAAGGACCATGATAAATTGCAATTGGTTGGTGGGGGGAGGGGGGAGGGGGTAGAAAAACTTCCTAATGGATACTTTTCTTCTTCACAGAGGCAATTACCCAACCTGGCCATATAAAAAGGATCCACATGCAGTGCCTGCCCCAGGAATGACAAATGTTTGGACAATCTTTGCAGTGAGTAAAAGGAACAATCTACCAATAATACAATGTGTTCAAAACTCTTGTAACTTTCTAGAGATCAGTCCTGAATATTCATTGAATGACTGATGCTGAAGCTCAAACTCCAAAACTTTGGCCACCTGATGTGAAGAACTTATTCATTTGAAAAGACCCTGATGCTGGGAAAGATTCAAGGTGGGAGAAGGAGACGACAGAGGATGAAATGGTTGGATGGTATCATCTACTCAATGGATATGAGTTTGAGTCAACTTCGGGAGTTGGTGATGGACAGGGAAGCCCGGTGTGCTGCAGTCCATGGGGTCGCAGAGTCGGACAAGACTGAGCAACTGAACTGAAGAATGAAAACATTTGTTTTATCCTAATAGCTCTTTTCAGGAAAAGGGGCATCAGGTAGCAATCAAAGCAATGACTTACTGTCCTAGGAATGAATATATGTTCAAGAGAAATTTAAAGAAGCAAATATCCTTTATAGTTAGCACTAATCAGAACAACAAATGACTGATTATGGGAAATTGTAGACCCAAGATTTGCTAATTTCAGCAATATAAAAATAGTAACAAAGTTAACCAAAAGAATTCTGAATTGTGTTCAGGTAGAATTTTACCTGTCCAAAGCATTCAAGACTTAAATGTTCATCTATAGAACTGAATGAAATAAAGGCTGCAGTGTAGCACTTTTCACTAGTTCAGTTCAGTTCAGTTCAGTCAGTCATGTCCGACTTTTTGCGACCCCATGAATCGCAGCACGCCAGGCCTCCCTGTCCATCACCAACTCCCGGAGTTCACCCAGACTCACGTCCATCGAGTCAGTGATGCCATCCAGCCATCTCATCCTCTGGCGTCCCCTTCTCCTCCTGCCCCCAATCCCTCCCAGCATCAGAGTCTTTTCCAATGAGTCAACTCTTCGCATGAGGTGGCCAAAGTACTGGAGTTTCAGCTTTAGCATCATTCCTTCCAAAGAACACCCAAGACTGATCTCCTTTAGAATGGACTGGTTGGATCTCCTTGCAGTCCATGGGACTCTCAAGAGTCTTCTCCAACACCACAGTTCAAAAGCATCAATTCTTCGGTGCTCAGCTTTCCTCACAGTCCAACTCTCACATCCATACATGACCACTGGAAAAACCACAGCCTTGACTAGACAGACATTTGTTGGCAAAGTAATGTCTCTGCTTTTGAATATGCTATCTAGGTTGGTCATAACTTTCCTTCCAAGGAGTAAGCGTCTTTTAATTTCATGGCTGCAATCACCATCTGCAGTGATTTTGGAGCCCAGAAAAATAAAAGTCTGACACTGTTTCCACTGTTTCCCCATCTATTTCCCATGAAGTGATGGGACCGGATGCCATGATCTTCGTTTTCTGAATGTTGAGCTTTAAGCCAACTTTTTCACTCTCCTCTTTCACTTTCATCAAGAGGTTTTTTAGTTCCTCTTCACTTTCTGCCATAAGGGCGGTGTCATCTGCATATCTGAGGTTATTGATATTTCTCCTGGCAATCTTGATTCCAGCTTTCACTAGTAAGATGGCATTTAATGAGGAACAGTGTAGAAGGTCAATGAAGATAACTTTCCAAGGATGCTTTACATCACTTTAAAGTATTAATACACAGTTGGCCAAGAGTCCATTTATGTTTTCTGTTCCAGACACATTCCTTTCCATCTTAGTTTTTTTTCACTTTTTGAACCGGTGTGAAACGAAACATCAATCAAGCTATTACAGTTGTGCAAATTCTCTACTACTTTTGTGCTTTTATCTGTAACCAACTGAACCTCTCAGGGCTGCAGGACTGGCGTGGGGTGGTCGAAGCAGAAGGAGGCTGGAATGGACTGAGTTTAACAGCATACATTTTTGTTTGGCCAAAGTGTTCTATTGCTTACATGTCTTCAAAGTCCCTCCTAGGTCTAAAACTATAAAATTCTTTTCAACTGTTTGTTCCCTTCTTCCTGATTTGTATACATTAAATCCTCATTTTCACTCCAGCCATATAGCAATACTTGACCACCTTTCTGAGCCAGTTATTTCTCTGCAGTTCAACCATTTTTTCTGAGAATCTGGAACAAGTGCCTGGCACACACTTTACAAATATTACCTACTATCCCCAAGTTCATCCTCCCTCTAATCTCAAATCTTGTTTGCTTTGGTATTCTGGTAGCATCTTTATGCCCAGTTTTAGATGTTTTTATGCTCAAACAATCCTCACAATGCTTCTTCAGAATCAGTGATGAGAACAGACAATTAAATTATGTTGAGTAATTTTACTGTTGCTCCTGGTTAACTGTCTTTCCCACTAGACTGAATTCCAAACAGACAGAAGTTATGCCTACCTAATTCACCTTTGTAACCAACCCAGGTGCCTAGTCTGGCTGACCAATTACCACTAATTTGACTGCATTTTTTAAAAAATCATATTTTGAAAGGCGTGCTGTGATTGGGTTGCAAAGAGTCAGACACGACTGAGTGATATTTTTAAAAATCTAGACAATTAGTAACAACAGCACCAGAACAATAACAAGGAGAAAACTTGTGGACTTTTAGCTTTTGATCTTGGAGATCTAGCTTGAAATGGTCTCTAATCTTGTGGGATAAAATTCAGAAATTTAAGATTGCACTCCAACAATAATGAAAAACCCCTGGACTCTTAAGAAAGACAAAAGAAAACACAAGCTAACTTGCAGAGGGGTAAGGGTTGGAGGATAAAGGCTTTTATCTATCAGATTCCATCTCTGACAAATTATAGCAAACACTGGAGGAAAAAAAAAAACCTCTGTGGTCTTCCAGATAACTATTCCATAAATACCAACGGAGGCCAAATTAGGATGGTTTTGCAAAATGCACTGGGAATACCAATGGTACACAAGCTGATCTGAGCTAGTGCTCGTTGTGGACGGCATCTGTTTCACTATTCAAAAGCTGGAGGTTTAACATTTAAAAAATATATATATATATGTAAGAAAAAATATAACTAGCACATCACACCTTGATTTCATGGAAGTAAGTGCCAAGAAAAGTTAAAGCAGCTGAAGCTTCGATGGCAGGTCACCACAGACAATGCCCAGTCACAGGTATGACGGCCAGAGATGCTCACAAGCAGGCCGAGGATCAGCTCCTTTATGGATTCCACCACAGGGGTCCTGGATCAGCTCCTTTATGGATTCCACCACAGGGGTCCAGGATCGGCTCCTTTATGGATTCCACTACAGGGGTCCTGGATCGGCTCCTTTATGGATTCCACCACAGGAGTCCAGGATAGGCTCCTTTATGGATTCCACCACAGGAGTCCAGCAGCAGCTGGCCTGGAACCAGTGTAGAAAAGGTGTTTAACCATTTATAAAAAGTATAAGAAGGCTATGGCAGATGTGGATTTTTTTCCTCATAACTACTTGGAATGTCAAGTGGTTATGACCTTTGATAGCCAAATGCCCTATTAATAAGTTAATGACAGACTAGAACAGATCAGAGGACACTCTTTACTACTGACTGATTATAGGATGATTCTTCTCAGGGAGAAACTTATTTTCAGGAAAATATTTTAACAAACTGACCACACTGATTACTACTAATACTTATTTTTAATTGCAATGTCTTATTTTTATTACATTTATTTTATCTTATGTAAAATGACTTTCCATTTACAGTAGTGGTATATAAAAAGTTTTATATAAACAAGATGATTTTAAAATATCAAGTTATTACCATAAGTACAAAAAAATCTTGAATAATTAACCTTTGAAAATCACTGCAGTAAAGCCAAAGCAACAGTCATTGGTTATAATTAAGAGACTTGGCTCTTAAAAAGAAAAGCCTCACCAGTACCTATTCTTTTAATTTTTGTTTTCTTTCTTCTGATTTTACAGCTAACCCACAACGAGACAAAGTGACACGTATGTATATAAACCTTGAATTGTTTAAGATCTATGTGAGCTGTGTTACTGCATTATGGGTAACAACATTAACGAGAGTATTTCATGTCTGTTTCACAGGTTACTACTCTACTGTGTTTCCAGACTGGCCGATATTTCCACGTGACAGATACACATCTCTTTTTCTCATAATTATTCCACCAATCCTAATACTGAGTGTTATAATTATCATTTGGGCCAAGGGCAAATACCCTCATTTATTTACTTTGAAATAATACAATCCAGGGAGGAAAAAAATCCTCATTCAAACACGGTGTTTTGTTTTTGTTTTAGTAACAACTGAGTGTATTTCTGATTTGCAGCAAACCCCTACTCAAAAGAAGAAATGGTTCATCTTCCTAACATTATAGGAAGACTCATCTTTACATTCCACTTTTTAAGAAGCAGCACTGTTTCCAAGCTGCCACAGCTGTGACTTGCAGTGAGTAAGCTCTATCGCCGTACGCCTCAGCTTCTGAATATGTAAAGTGAGAGAGCTAGATTTAGGTGAGTCTGAGAAACTGCACCGGCCCTCACGAGTAAAAACACTCTGATATAACCTGGTGCATGCTGCTCCAACTCTACGTATCTGGTTTTCCACTTTCTCTTGGAATTTGATATGGTTTACTACTTCCTCAGACTCAGACTGGAATAGTAATTAGGGAATTAATTTAAAAGGCCTCGCTCTTTTGGATTATGAATTAATTTTGGAACAAAATGTAAATGAGATTACATTAGAGCACTTCCTCAAAACCAAATGCTGGGACATGATTATATTTAAAGTCTAAACTACCTTAAAAATTACCCCTAAAATCATGCTTAGGTAAAACCTGCCTGGAATAGATTAGATACAATGCATATAAACACATATATACCACTCTCTAGTATAAAATTTTTCAAAAAACATATGGATGATACAATAATTTATAAAGAAAAGTTGTTTATATTAACACTGTAATTAAGCACAAACTCAGAAAAAAGTGATCAGGATAAGGCAACTAATGTTGCCAACTACAGTATTTCAAAATCCTTTACAAAAGGAGATAGCTTAATAAATTTTAGTTCAGAGTTTGTGTTACTTTTTCTTCTTTTTCTTTTCATCTGCTTCCATTTTAAGCTTAACTTCTTCAGCTGTAAGAGCTCCCAGTTTCTTATTCTTTGCTTTCTTAACCTTTTCCTTGAGGGCAGCCACATCAATTTTAGTTTCAGTAGAAGCTAAATAAATTAAAAAAAACAATACATGTAATTCCTTAGATTTTACCAAATAAAACAAAGATTACATAAATATGAATAATTTTAGAGTACTATTGTAATTGAAAGGTCATGTTATAAAATACAAAATACCTGCTAAAAGGAAAGTTAGAAATTTTTTCAAACTAGGAGAAAACAAAGTACTTAAACAGACTAGTAAGAATATACATGAAAATGACATTATACTTTAACTACCTGAACGAATTATTGGATTCAACTATGTTGAAATTACATTTTTCAACATAAAATGTTGAAATTTTAAATTGTTTGAAATTATTATTTTTACTTGTTTCCATATTCTGGAACTTTACAGTACTCTTTAAAAAACTTAGTTTTCCAAATATTAGTTCAATTAATGATTAGTATTATTTCATTTAACAAGATTTTGGTAATAAAGACAATAATCTGAGAGTATCTGGAGGTCCTAACAGAACCAAACCATGTAGCTAACACCAGAAGTCTGAACAAAATAGAGGAAAGCAGCAGCAAAAAATGGCAAATTTTCTTATCATTTAAAGAACAGTATTCAGGACATAAAGAACCACAAGATAAAATGTCATCATACAAACACCCTAGCAACTTGAGAGCAGACTTCAAGTCTCCACTACAATGGAACAGCTACACTTTATCCAGTATTAAACTGAGGTTAAACTACTATTTGAACACCTTGAGAGTACAAAACTGACCGACTAAAAATTATGATGCTTATGATATTTTTAACTTTTATATAACCAATGATCTAAGAAGTAGAATACAGTATTTTTTAAGTTATTAACACTGATATATATTAAGAAAATAGTAACATTACACCCGGCTTAGACCAATAGGTGATGTACAATACTGGAACTTTATAATACTGGCGACCTCCCTCCCCTCATTATGCCACTGACCACTTCGGAGAGTTACTTTACAGAAGAGTACAAGGGTTACTAGTGGAAAAGAAAATGTAAAAGAGAAGGTAGGTCAAAACAAGGCCAGGAATAATGTTTTCTCTGAGTGTCTTTTTAATAGCCTCTGAGTAAGAAAGATATTCCTGCTATTCTGCTGGTGTTTTAGCCCAAGGTCATGAGAAATGCATGTTAACAATACAAGCATCAAGTTCTAAGTCACAGATTATACAAGTAAAGAAAGTATAAATTTGGTAAGCTCTTTAAGGGGCATGACAGCAGACCTCAGGGATCTTCCCGCTCTATTTCTATAGAGGACTCACTGCTCTGGTTTCTATCTTTCAAAACAAAGAGTCCTTCCTTAGCACAGCAGAGATCAGGAAGCGACTGTCAATCTAGGATACTCTCAAATAGGCACTGAAAGTGAAAGTGAAGTCGCTCAGTTGTGTCCGACTCTTTGCGACCCTGTGGACTGTAGCCTACCAGGCTCCTCTCTCCATGGGAATCCCCAGGCAAGAATACTGGAGTGGGTTGCCATTTCCTTCTCCAAGGGATCTTTCCGACAAGCTGGTACTAAATTATGGGTTATCTCAGTCACCTCGTCCCAAGGACTTGTGAGTAATGAAACGCTGAGAGAACTGATGAAAGATGTGGTTATTTCTTAACATGAACTCAGAGATTCAACAAATTCACTATGGGTTTACTTTTCCTCTAACAGACTTCAACATCATAACAAGACTTAGAAAACAGCATTACCTTCCTTAGGTTTCTTTAGGTGAACTGGTTTTTCTTTAGGTGGAATAAAAGCTTTGTTTCTTTCCTCTTGTCTCTTACTAAGAGCTTCTGCTTGTTTAGCCTACATGATTAACAAAGTTTTCAGTTAAGTAAGAATCCAAAGTATCCACGCACTTTGCAGTTAATGTTGCAAGCTAGACACAGTCTTACCTTTATTGCTTCCATTTTCTGTCTCTTCTTTTGACTTGCCTTCAAAAAGTATTCACCACTAGCCAATTCTTTATCAATCTGTTGAAATGAGTATTTACAATTACTTCAGAAATCATGTAGATGGGAAGTCAATTCCTAAGAAATTCACAATGACCCTGAGGTAAAGACAGTAGGGTCAAAACTCTTATGTAAGGTAGTGGCCTAAAAAGAAGGAAATGCACTCTAAGCTGACAAGAATATACATACACAAAAGCTCGCAGGTAGGAAAGTAGGTGATGTGTACATGGAATACTCAACAGACTGCTTTAGGGGAGGTGGAAGGTCAATGACTCAGGAAAGTGAGGTAAGACACTTGGAAAGAGTTTGGGACATGAAGAAACATGAATAAGGGAGGCGGGATGTGATTTAGAAATAACTGAAGCTTCCTGAGAAGAGTGAAGAGAGCAAAGTAACACTTTATAAAAGGAACAGAAAAAAGGAGATAAAACCCTGTTTGTTTTTTTTTTAAGTTTCATTTTGTTCATCACACAAAATGAAAAGCAAGAATTATCAGGATGTAGCGACTTCACTTTCCCTTTTCACTTTCATGCATTGGAGAAGGAAATGGCAACCCACTCCAGTGTTCTTGCCTGGAGAATCCCAGGGACGGGGGAGCCTGGTGGGCTGCCGTCTATGGGGTCGCACAGAGTTGGACACGACTGAAGCGACTTAGCAGCAGCAGCAGCGACTAAATACTAATTAGAGCAAGTAACAACTCATTCATTAAATAGTTAACATACAACTGATCTATCTAAGGCAACGCTCTAAACTATTACTACACTCTCTACAGTGACTAACTCTGCCACTTATTTGCTATGTTCAGTTGCTCAGTCGCGTCTGACTCTTTGCGACCCCATGGACTGCAGCACGCCACTCTTCCCTGTCCATCGCCAATTCCCGAAGCATGCTCAAACTCATATCCATCGAGTCAGTGATACCATCCCACCATCTCATCCTCTGTCGTCCCCTTCTCCTCCTGCCTTCAGTCTCTCCCAGACAATTCTCAAATTCTCATAGACAATTCTTTGAGACAGGTATGATCATCATCCTCATTTTATGTCCGAAGAAACTGGGGGCACAGATGTGTTAAATTATGCTAATTAACATAACCCCAGACACGCAGATGACACCACGCTTACGGCAGAAAGCGAAGAGGAACTGAAGAGCCTCTTGATGAAAGTGAGAGAGAAGTGAAAAATCTGGCTTAAAACTCAACATTCATAAAACTAAGATCATGGCATCCAGTCCCATAACTTCATGGCACATAGATGGGGAAACAGTGACAGACTTGATTTTCTTGGGCTCCAAAATCACTGCAGATGGTGACTGCAGCCATGAAATTAAAAGACGCTTACTCCTTGGGGAAAAAAGCTATGGCAAACCTAGACAGCATGTTAAAAAGCAGAACCATTACTTTGTCAACAAAGGTCTGTCTAGACAAAGCTATGGTTTTTCCAGTAGTCATGCACGGATGTGAGAGGTGGACCATAAAGAAAGCTGAGTGCCAAAGAATTGATGCTTTTGAACTGTGGTGTTGGAGAAGACTCTTGAGAGTCCCTTGGACTGCTAGGAGATCCAACCAGTGCATCCTAAAGGAGATTAGTCTTGAATATTCACTGGAAGGACTGATGCGAAAACTGAAGCTCCAATCCTTTGGCCACCTGATGCAAAGCACTGACTCATTGGAAAAGACCCTGATGCTGAGAGAGACTGAAGGCAGGAGGAGAAGGGGACGACAGAGGATGAGATGGTGGAATGGTATCACTGACTCGATGGATATGAGTTTGAGCATGCTTCGGGAATTGGTGATGGACAGGGAAGAGTGGCGTGCTGCAGTCCATGGGGTCGCAAAGAGTCAGACGTGACTGAGCAACTGAACATAGCAAATAAGTGGCAGAGTTAAGTCAATCGAGACACTGCTGATTTAAGAAGCTTACAGTCAGAGAAGAGGAAGACAAGACAAATAGTGAGTACAGGACAGGGCTACATGGAACACACCAGGTGTTACAGAAGCGTGCTTTAGTACCTGGGTCACTCACTACTTTCCCCCAACTAACACTTTCTTTCTGGCTTCACTTTATTTTCCAATGTAGAGCTCCAGATCCAACACTTACACATTTTTTTTTTTTTACAATGATGATCATCATCCCTTTTTTACCTCTGACCTTTCATCAAACCTTCCCTGAAAAACTGCAAACACAGGGCTGTGGGGAAGACAAGATAGTATAAAGAAAAAAAAGGGTTAAAGGAAAAACTTCAACATACACCCAAGGGAGGGAATAATGAAGAAAGATCCTCCAGCAGACAGGTGAAGAAAGAACTCAAAGAACAAGCAAAGAATGGACTGATGCAGATGGGAAAAAAAATTGTGAGCTAAGAGCAAGCTGAAAGAGTTTTTGCCTGGTAATCTCAAATATTTGAGGGGAAAAAAAGCAATGTCATCTACGGGGAGTGGAAGAGTGGCGAAAGAATTAAGAGGACACAAAGCAGCCAGAGAATACTGCTGAAGACCATCTGAGGCTGGACATGGGAGTTTTTAAGGGATATAATCCAAAGATCTGACTTTCTTCAGCTATGTTTAGTAGCCACACTGTGGGAAAAGAAGTCAAGTTTTAGGACTGATGCAAATTTCAGGGCTGTTCTGTCAGACAAGTGTGACAGAAAAAGGGAGTATGAAAGGAAACAGCGACAGGCAAGAGAGAAAAGAAATTATGCCAGAAGACAGTAGACAGAATGAGAGGCATTCACATCTTAAAAAAAAAAAGGCAGATATTAGAAGTTAAGATTTCAAATCCAGAGCAAAATATATAGTACATGTCACACGAATGAGGCCAAAGCAGAACTGAAAGCACTGTGGGCTGCGTCACTGACACTTTTTAACCGTGGAACATTCACAGTGGCTACAGGTACAGACACACAACCAACATCACCCACTTTGATGTCACTTTACTCTCACAACATGAAGCTTCCACTCCCCACCTCCATATAGTTAGTTCAAAATAAGTGTATTTACACTTACCTTCGGATTCTTGCATCTCTACACACCCAAACACCCACAGAAATCCCACCTAAAATACCCTCAAAGTTTCTGACAAAATAGATTAAAACGGTTTCCCTCTCATGTAACAAAATTCCACATTTAATACTGACCTGACTTTCTGGCTGTGGTGGTGGGAATGGTGTATACTCTTTCTTAACAGTTTTCTTCTTTGGTTCCTTGCGTTTATTCACATTTTTGTGCTTGAACTGTGGCAAAAACCTTTCCCAACTTTGTGATCTTAACTCAGAGTCCTTCGCCAGCTCTCGTTTAATCATTAAGGTCTTGGGTCATGGTAATATACGAACAAAGTAAACACTTTTAATTTTAGAAGTGACATGTTTCTCACCCTAAGACATTATAAACAATGTTCCTATAAATAATAAAATTAAAAGGAACAACTCTTAGCCGCTTCAGTAGATTAAATCAATTCTGTAAAGAAAAAGCATATAATCTCAAATATGCATAACTAACCAAGCATCAGAAAACCATTAGAAATTTAGATTAAGAAACAGAATCATTAAAATAGAGATGAAAATAAGACTA
This sequence comes from Bos mutus, assembly GCF_027580195.1. Classification (NCBI taxonomy): domain Eukaryota; kingdom Metazoa; phylum Chordata; class Mammalia; order Artiodactyla; family Bovidae; genus Bos; species Bos mutus. The sequence goes on along the minus strand of NC_091621.1, from coordinate 67,432,125 downwards.
AGTTTTTCATTAAAACCCTTGAAATTCAACTTCATTATACAGAGAGAGTGCTTAATTGTGAAGTTTCCTACAAGCAGGAAGCTTTCAGTAGCACATGAAATATCATTATCATAGAGAAATAAAAAACTAAAGTTTCTCATGATCAATGAAACCAGTGTTTTCACACTTCCCCCAACTCCACCTGAATTTTATCGACACTGAAACATCACAGGATGCAAAGTAGGCATCAGATGCAAGACATGCTCTCTTTAATGTCCCAATGAAACCCAAAATCATTTTTTCACCCTAATCTAAGAGTGACTTTTCAAATTCATCAAATTCAAGGACTGTTTAACAAATATCCATCATAAAACATCATATACCATGGTTATGTCTCCAAGAACAATTACTGAATGTTATGCATACAGGGATATACTCTCTCAATGGGCCTATAATTTGAGTGTTAAATTCCAAAACAAGTTTTAATGCAATCTGAATTATTCCAGACTTACAGAAAATGGCAGAATTCTAAAAGATCACACTTATAAATACAGTCTGTGGGCTCATCAGACTAAGAAAACTGAACTGGTACCCTCTACAACAAATTCCATGAAGCGTATTTTATTTGTATCAGAACTGAATCACTACATTACAGAGCCCACTTCAACAGCTTTCTTTCACACTAACTCCTCAGAGACCTAAGCTTTCAAGGAAGGAACTATAGGACTGGGATAGTGTTGAGTGGGCTGAACTCTACCCAAATAGTTCTGCCTTATCTGTTTTGTATATTAGACTTTCATAAAAGATTTATTTTTAAGAAAAGTTTCTATAGCTAAAAACAATTCGATAACCACTGTTTTACTAATGAACAGTGAACACTCACTTTAATATTGTAAATTGGATGAATATTCTTCATAGTGTCCAGGACTACTTTTCGAACCTGAAATTTGCAAAGAAAAATGAATCAGTTATTTATAATGAAGACTTCAGTGAACTAGGTAGAAGAGGATTAATAGATTGCAAAATAACCTATGAACCAGGCAATGGCTACCAAATTGAATATAGTAGTCCCTTCAACTGTTCTGAGTGGCTTCTGGATCTTTCATAACAGTTAACTTCACTTGGATACAATGAAGTCTCTCAATTTTACTGCTAAAAAGTGATACACAGAATTAACACAGCAGTCTGGAGCTATGTAATTTAGGGGAAAGAGAGATGGATTTAGAGTTAGAAAATATGTGAGCAAATGCTGGGACTTCATAGGGGAAAGTCACTTAATTTTCCTCCTGACTTCAGCTTTTGAATTCTGTAATACATTTGAAATAAAACCACCTTAAGGATCTGTTGTAAGAATTAAATAATAGACTCTACAAAACTATGAAATACTCAAAACACCTAAGTTGTTATTGTGCCATAACAACTTATGAGATATTGAGTTACCTCATAAGATTGAGTTATCTCATGATAACTTATGAGAAAGAAGTCCAAAAGACGTATTATTAAAGGCCCTGAAAAGGAAGTAAGAGCTCACAGCCAGATACACACAACAAAAGCCTCAAAAGGAGCTTACAGAAACAGTATGTGCTCTGTAGATTTTCTAATAACATGTGACAAACTAATATTCATGAAACATTAACATATTAAAACTCAAAGAAAATACATCTTAAAGGAAGTTTTCTGACCCTGACCTCTACTGGCTGTATCTGTTACTGCAAAGAACAAGATCTGCTCAATTCTCCAATCATTTAAACCCATGTGTTTTCTAATGTTTGCTACAGACTGAGATCTTAAAATACCCACTTAAAACCTGTAGTAGGGGAAGTAATGATGAACAGACCTTCTAATTCAGAAATGAATCTCTCTGTAGTTACCAAAAGTTGGCCATGATATGTTAAGGTTCAGGAATGGCTATTCCCTCAAATTACATGAAGAATTTACTAATGAAAATCAAACAAAGCACAATTTTTTAAAATTATGAAAAAATATATTATGCAATGAACTATTATAGTATACCCATATTCTTTCATTTATTCTCTGCTAAAACTAATTTAAGAGCGTAAACCTCACCTCCTTCAAGCCACTAAAAGGTCCAATGGCTGAAACCGTGTTTCCCTGAACCATAATGTAACAGTTTGTCAAGAGTTCCAACGCCTATATCAAAAGAGCACAAAGTTGAATTTCAGTACACTGAAAAACTAACAATAGAGGAAGACATACTTTTTCACTAATAAAAAGTACCTTCAAAGTAGATCCTTTGGGACCAATAAGCCGTTGTCTTCTTTTTACAAATCTCTCTTTATTTCTTACTAAAGAACCTATTTTAATGATGTCACATGCAACATCATCCTGAAGAATTCGTATTGCCTTTTGGGAAAATAAAGAAAATAGCTCATCAACATTCTTTACAAGTACAAATGTTTTCCAAGCCAAGAAATTTAAGCACAAAAATGAAAACGTTTTAGGGGGGAGGGTGGTGGCGGCAATGATATATGTTGTCTCTAATGTTGATGCAAATAAAGCAAAGTCTAAATTTAATTCTAAATTTACCTGTTCAAATGAAACACTCCTTGCTAACAGTTTGATTAGGTCTCTGGCCCTAATGATGATATATGGATCAAATGTCTTCTTGGTAGTACAGACAGTCATGCTGCCCTCAATCAGGTCCAGGGTTGCATTAATATGCTACAAAAAGAGCGAACAGCAGTTATCTGAAAATGAATTCAATTTTAGATGATTACAGAGCCTATCCTAGCCTAACTATTAATTTCTGTGCCATTAAGATATCTCAAAATCGTTTAACTCTCTCCTTGAAGAAGCTGGAAAGTTAATGTAAATAAGGAATACTTGATTACGTTTACATTTCAAAGAGTATAAGAGACTCAGGTAATTAAAAACATTTATAGTTGGCTTTAGGATAATTTACACTTTTTGGAATAAATATTACCTCCAGTCTAAAAAATCACATCAATCAAAATGAGGTCATATTTAAGACTTAAGGTAAAAATGTAAAGCTTATAATTTCCCTACCCTGGCTAGATGTTGCTCTAATCTAAAATCTTCTCCCTAGAGTGAAAATAGACTTTCCCTTTCAAACTCTCCCCTGGTAGCTCAGCGGTGAAACATCTGCCCATCAATACAGGAGATGCAAGAGATGCAGGTTCCATCTCTGGGGTGGGAAGATCCCCAGGAGAAGGAAATGGCAACTCACTCCAGTATTCTTGCCTGGGAAATCTCATGGACAGAGAAGCCTGGAGGACTACAGTCCATGGACACAATGGAGCGACTAAACAACAACAACATTAGCTAAATACAAAGTAAAAACAAACTGTCATAGGTTTAAAAATAAAAGCAATAACTAGAGAATCTGTGCGTTAACTTTCAAAAGAACCAGACTTCAACAAAGCAAATAAAAATGCTATTTTCTAACTGTGAGCATGACCTCAAGAATATTTCAATACAGTGAATGATGAACAATTAAACATAAGGTTAGGTGTCTATCAGTTTAAACACACACACAGAAACAAATTGGGTCTAATCCCAGATGTGGACAGCTGTAAAATACGGCCTGGTGTGCTAACCACGCTCATGCCTAGTGGGCACAAATGACTCCAGAGCAGTCCCACAGCTGAGAAAGAGATTTTCTATCACAACCTAGTGTGTACACAAACACAGAGACAAACCAAAAGCTTCAGAAAATGATACTTATCCTTACCACATGTGATATGTTTTTTTCCTAAGGCTCACTATGGCCATTAAATTCACTTCCTGATTCTCTAAGGGGGTCTCAATCCAGTTTGAAAAATAAAATCAAATGCACTGCTCTAGGAGCATGGCAGGAGCAACAAACAGGAAAGTTGGTCACATCCATCATCTTTCATTTACAATAAGATGTTAAACAATGCCAGGAGCATGCCTCAGCTCAAAACGGTACAGGTTGATGGCAACCATCACAGCAGAGACTACACATTCTGAAATCTGGAGTTTCCAAACGAGTTTCAGACACCCCTACAAATTTAAATCCCCTAAAAATGTAAAAGCATGTCAATTTTTCCGAGTAATCTGTTATTCACAAAACTAAGAACAAATGAACAGTAAGGATAATGCTTACCTAGTCTGTTTAAAATACCAAATGAATCAAATTAAACAGCTATGCTAGCACCTTTACATAGAAATCCATCATCACACATTCACTTACTCAGAAGATATAAGCAATAGCAATATCAGAGAAATACATAAAACATGCATACATGTTCATTCAAGGCTTTCTGTACCAATGGCCAGCACTCTTTCAAGTAAGCCTCTCTGTATTTCGGAAACAAAGTTGCAAAACTGCTCTCCTCCAGAAGTCCTCTGGGATTGTCCTCTTTGGAGAAAGCTGGCTCCTTCCAACCATCCGGAACAGTGAGGAGTTCAGATTCATCTACAGAGGAGGAAAAATCTACACATCAGATTTAACTTCTTTTGAAGATTTTTGAACACTTGTACGCATACGTGCACAAGTGTCCCAATACTCTCATGCATTTCCTTCTTCCCTGCTTTTTATATTATTCAACAGTCCAAGAACATGCCTCTGTCATTATCAACATACTGTATTAGAATTATCTGCAGTGTGTGTTCCAGTCGCGTCACAGACAAAGCTCCTTGAGGGCAGGGACTCTGCTCCTTGGGTCCTCAGTTACTGGCATACACCTGGCATACAGTGGGTTCTCACAAACTTCTACCGCACTACACTGTTTTAGAGTTGAGGATCCAAATACTATTTGGTTTACACTACTATTTTAAATAAAGTAACATTTCAGACTCAACTCAAGTGGAGCCTATGTGTATATATGTTTGTATGTGCGTATACATAAAGTTTTCAAAAACTGATTCCAGTGTATACTTTCAGTTAATATTCACTACTGTAGGGTTTTAGGCTTTCCTAACAGCTTTCATGTGACTTCCTTCTGTATACTCTCATCAAAACTATGAAAGGAAGAACTGGTATTATTATTTCCACTTTAGAAAAGATACTCCATTCAAAGCGTTCAAGTGACTAGTGTAGGGAATATGAAGCTGCCTCAGGCTAGGTCTCCTCTCATTAAAGCAAAATGCCTCCTAAGGCCATAAATTGTCTCCTATATCACTTATTAAAACTCCTGGTCCTGGATTTACCTCTTAAATCTAACGGCTATATCTTAACTCACTGTTAAACAAAGGTCTGATCCATGGGCCTGCAGCACAGGCATAAATTGGGAGTCTGTCAGAAATGCAATTCTTGCGTTCCATCCAGACCTATTAAATGTGAACCTCTGAGATGAAGCCCAGCAATCTGTCTTAATGGTGTCATGAGGAGACTCTTGTGCATACTGAAGTTTAAGAAGCAGGTCTTTACGGTCCATCGTAGCCATCCCAGTCAGATATATTTGCTTTCTGTTTCTTTTACTCACACCCACTTTGTTATTTAGGGCTCAAGTCACAGAGAATTAGTCTTCATTTACCATTTACTCCTCAATATCCTAAAAAAACCCTCAAATTCTGCAATACTGACTACTTAAAATGCATATCTGGGCTTCCCTCCTAGCTCAGTTGGTAAAGAATATGGCTGCAATCTTGATCCCTGGCGTCAGGAAGATGCCCTGGAGAAGGAAATGGCAACCCACTCCAGTATTCTTGCCTGGAGAATCCCATGGACAGAGGAGCCTGGCAGGCTACAGTCCGTGGGGTCGGAAGAGTTGGACATGACTTAGTGACTAAATCACCACAAAAACCCATCTGACCAAGATTCTACCAAACAACTCGTTGGTTGTGAATTTAAAAAAAAGAAAAAAACCTGGCTAAAGAGATAGTTTAGTTTCACAATAAAAGAACAACAAATAAATCCCAAACATGTGTAAAGACGTATAATCTCATTAGCAATCAGGATAGTTTGAATTAAAACCACAATACGATTTCATACTTAACAAAACAACAAATTTAAAATTCAGATAACAGCCAGTGTTAGCGCTCCTACTACTTCTGGAAGTATAAAGTGCCACAGCTTCTTTGGAAAATATTATTATTTGCACATGCTCTACCCTACACTACAAAGATTCCAATCCCATGTAATGTACATAAACAAAGAAACTCCAGAATACATTAACCAGGAGAAATGTATGAAGATGTTTATAATAACAAACAATGGGGACAGTCCAAAAGTCCAGCAACATTAAAATGAAAATTTACATTACGGTGTATTCATACAAGGGAACATCATACAGTAGCGAAAAGAATAAATTACAGCTACAACTATTGCCCTAACTGAATAACAACAAAGTTTAGTCTAAGAAGCAAGACAGAAAAAAATACCTACAATCCTTTTTCATTCATGTAAAATTCAAAATCGGACAAAATTGAAACATTTTGGGCATAGGTGGTAAGGATTATGAAGAAAGGAAACAATACTCAACATGATTCAGAATGGTTACTTTAAGTCCCTAAAGTAAAAGAATGATCTGAGAGGTGCACGTAGCGGGTTTTGGAGATATGGTTGGTAATGCTCTATTCTTCTTAATGCTCTGACGAGCTGCTTTTCACCTGTTGGTGTTATTCTTTAAGCTGTATATGCACCGGCCTCTGCCATACCCTTAATTAAAACAACAAAACACTTTTAATCTCTAATGCCTATAGAATCGAAATTTGAGGTTTTTAATACTTCCAGTAAGTCTGGCTGAGCAGGCCCCCAGCTATTTCTCTGTCTACCACACTGAAGATAATGGATAAAACAAGAGCGCGAGCGCAAAGCAAGAGAGCAATTTAAAAAGAACGCAGTTGCAAGAGTAGGCGCTGGGCTGGCTGATAACTTCAGCAACTTGACAAATAGGAATAACAACAAACGCTCCAAAATTTTTTCAATGGCTGACAAATTGACGCTAAGGGCACGCCGGTTACCTCCTTCTATCACTACAGCTGTCTTAGTCCTTCATTATCACTACCAGTCGTTCACTCAGATGCATAACCACCACTTTCTCCCACCTCATTCCTCATTCTGCCAACAATTTCCAAACACCGCCGCGAGTTTAAAGTCCTGAAGCGCCCTCCTCAATTTCTTAATCCTCATATTTTTACAGAACACGCATTCAGCAACATCTCTACTTTGGAAAGCAATAAATTAGGAACACGTGGCTGGCACCATACAGGCCGGTCAGTCCTCAAGTCTGGTCAACAACCCTCCAGATCGGCAATTACAGGTACACAAACTCACAGAACAAGCCCAAGGCGGCGTTACACGTGCCTAGCCAGCGAAAGCAAAAAAAAAAAAAAAAACACCAACTCAAAATCCACAAACTCCAGGCTTCGGTTTTTAGACAACCTCACCTCGGTTCTCCGACGTCGGCTTCGGGCTACGAAGCTCACTTTTCCCCGACGCTGTAGTCGGCCCATTCTGCTTAGAGGACGCCATCTTCAAGCTGCTTCCGGTCCTACCGGAAGCGAAACCTCCGTAAATCCTCCCGGCTGTAATCCGCGTACTCAAATTGAGTTCCACCGAACTCAGAGGAGGAGCTCTGCGCAGTTTCTGCGCGTGCGCAAGCTAGAGCCCGCGTATTTGCATAAACTTTTGCTCTACTCCCGCGTAGCGAAAGGAGAGTTGGAGACTGCTTTGACCTGGCGCGGGTAACTACGGAGTTCTATTGCGTGTTGGGAATTAGTAGTTTAGCACTGGCAGCAAGTCGGAGAAGGTTTTTATCCTTCGTTTTCTCATGCACTCAGGGTCTAACGCGAAAAGCAAGACTCGAAGCTTTAACTCGAGTGCAACTTGAATCTCAGTGCTATCACTCCTTCACTCATTCGAATGAAATATTTATATGACTGTCCAATATGTGCTAGGCGTTGGGAGGTGGTACAGATATGAGAATATATGAGCCTTGACAGCAAGGAGCGACAGTAATAGATACCATTTATTGTGAGACTATTTTGTCGGAGGGTATTTATTTAACATTTCTAATCCTTGAAACAAAGACGAAGTTAAAGCAAAGCTCTTTAAGATTGATTTTTTTTTTTTTGACAGTATTAATAAGTTTTCAAAGTCATTGTTTCTGATGATTACTGTCTAGGGTCCTGGCATTTCTAAGCAGAGATATAGTAATTAAGCGACAATTCTGAAGTTTTTCACCTAGCCTGTTCAGTCTGACAAGTCCAACTCTTTGTGACCCCATGGACTGTAGCCCGGCAGGCTTCTCTGTGCAAGGGATTTTCTAGGCAAGAATACTGGAATGGGTTACCCGTTTCCTTCTCCAAGAGATCTTCTGGAACCACGGATCCAATGGCAGGGGCTGGGGGCGTGGGGGTTGACGGGGCGGGGTGGGGGGGGGGAGGAGGACTCCTGCATTAGTAGGCGGATTCTCTACTGCTGAGAGGCTGGGAAAATGACTTAACTCCTACCTACCCCAACAGTATACATGGCTGATGTCACGATGTCCTTACTATGACTACACTGTGAGGAACCTAAAAGTTCTTACACACGACAAAGATGATACTTTGTTGGTTAAATTGTCTTATTGCTATACATTTTTAAATTTTTCTGCAGCACAGATAGAGAAAGCATTTGACAGGTTGGATTTCTCACATTAAGGAAATGGGGAACATTTATTGGACGTCCGGCCTCCTGTATCTTCTATAAAAGATACTCGTTTATAAGGTTCAGGTATAAATCAATTACTTGGGGACAGAAGATCAAAAGACACATGATTATGTAAAGATTTCTGCTTTAATTTTGTGTGTCTTCTAAATGACAGGCACTGATCTTTAAACAAGCCCCTGTGTCCTGTCTTCCAAAGTAAACTGGCTCACGAGTTAATGATTGGGAAATGTGAAGATGTCAAAAGGAAGAAAAGCTGTTGGGCTAGAAAACTGATTACAGCTTAGACTATAATCCTGCCACGTATGGACTCACCATGGCTCACTGGTCCCTGAAAGATACAAAGGCCTGATCCACATTCCTAAGTTGTTTTTACAGGAAGCAGACCCCCTCTAAATGAAAATTGCTGACCGTAAGAACATAGACCCTACACGGGTTGAAACAAGGAGGTTGATGATGCTTAAACTTTACCTCAATGCCAGCCAGTCCCAGAATTGTCCAGGAGCTGGTCACGCCCTGCTCCGTAAACACTGTGAAAGTGCTCCCTGCCCCCTCCAGGGTGGCTCACACAATATTGAGGGCATCAACCCCCTGTGGCCCCCTTTGTCTGGCAAAGCAATAAAAGCTACTCTTCTACTTCACCCAAACTCTCTGTGCTTTTCTGTTTGGAACCAATGAACAGAGGCCAAGTTTCAGCAACAATTTCATATGTTATTAACAATTTATTGAAAAATAAAAGACAATCCCTAAAATAGAACAAATAACAGATGAAAGTTACAAAGTGAGAAGCTTTCGAAGAAGCTCCATGAAGCAGGGTTTTGAGAGCCTTACTTGAAGGAACTCAAATCAGTAATAAGTGAAGAGCTAGACTTCACGTCCGGGCAGTCTGAACTTTAATAGCTCCAGAAAGGCTACCATACCCAAAGGGTTAGTTGTTGCAAATGTGTTGGCAGGAGAGCTGGGTCTTCAGCCTCAGAGTCTTTGGACTTGGACGGCAGCATCAACTGTTCCAGCCTGCTGGCCCACCCTGCCCCAAAGCCCACATTTTGGACCTTCCAAGCCTCCATAATCACCTAAGTAATTATATATTCTGTGTCTCTGGAGAACCCTCATACAGCAGTTTACAGTAGAGCAAATCTGAACGGCTGATATATCACACTCAACCTTACTGCTGTCTGAAAAGCACAGAGACATAACAATGAAATCACACCCTTCACGTTGGTTAAAAATACATGTGTAATATTTTTAAATGATAATCTCTTTAAGAAAAGGGCACTCTCATATATTGTTTTGATGGAAATGTAAACTGTTACACTCTTTTTGCAAAGCAGTCTATCAATATGAAATATACACGTTCTTTCACTCCTGGGAAACTGTCAACTAGAAATAAGGCACCATTCTATTAAGATGCAAGTACAGTTGTGCTGACAACTGCTCTGTATAGAACTAGTTCCATGAAAGGTACCTTGGAGCCACACTGACTAGTTTGCCAGACTGACTAGTTCACCATCTACTGGCTATACAGCCTTAGGAAAGTTTCTTAATTTACTGTTCAGTTTCCTGTAATGGAGAGAATAATCTTAATTTAGTGACTTTATACATATAAAGTGCTTGCAGAAAAGTGCTTTGTCTGTGGAACACAACAGGTGTTAGCTGTTATTTTTTATAGTAACAAATTCATCTTGACTATCAATTAGGGATATAGTTAAATAAGTTGGTGTTGTCTTTATAACTGAGCTATTATGCAACCATTCATAAGAATTAATTAAATCTATATGGAGAGATTACCTAGAGGCTTTGAGGGATAAATGCCAGATACAGAAAGATGGGATAATTATATATATGGAATAATTATTATAATAATTATATATACATGCATGTAATTATCCCACTTTTATGAAGCAAACCATTCATTCATTTAATAAATATTGAGTATCTATAATGCTGCAGACACTGTTTTAAATACTAGGTTCTGTTCTATGTTCTGCACATAATAATAATTATGTGTGTGGGTATGTGATTATACAATGAGAAAAGATTTGGAAGGATATACATTAAACTTTCAAGGCTGGCTACTTTAGGGATGAAGGTGATTAGAAAAGAAAAACGAAGTAGGCAAAAAGGCTTTAAAAAATAGATGTCCATGATAAGACAGCAGGCATATGAATCTATTTATATAAAACTGTCTGTATGTGTGTATGCTCCTGTGTGTCCATAAGAAAGTCTATGGAAACCCAGTCACCAAAATGTTGACTGTTGCCTCTTCATAGACATTTCAAAGGATGGCAACTTAAGTAACAATACAGTTGTAAATTAGTCATGAATGTATATCATTTAACTTGCTTAGAAATCTGGATATAAATATGTACTCAGATCTGCAGTGTGATTTCCAGAAATCGCACAAATCGCCCTAAAAGAGGAAGGAAGAATGCTCTCTCCAGAGTTTCTTGGCACTAGCAGGGGGGAAAGTCCTGCAGGCAGGCCTGCTTGGTCGAGATTTCTCCCCTCCTTGGCCTGTTAAGCAACTTAGACCCACATGCAGCCATCTCCCTATAGATGATGACTTTGCCAGCTCTCACCCTGCTCATTTATTTTCCCATGAAAAGCAAGTTGGCCTCAACTCTCCTTTGGAATTAAAGGCCTTAATTCCCACAAAATTAACCCAGAAGGTGGTGGGCAGAGAAGTCAGGGTGTGGCTTAACAATATCACGGCTGTGCTTATTTTAAAAAGAAAAAGGTGAGCAAATAAGTGTGTTATTTTCCATTTAACATTCTACACTCATTTATCAGAGATAAAAAACAGTTCTTTTCCACAGTAATCTTTTGTGGCTTTTTTCACTAATTTTTTAAAAAATAAGCAATCGGGGAGGGTTTCCCACATACAAAGGGTTGGCATATTTTATTTTCTAACACAGATAAACTGTTTTCTATTTCTGTGAACCTCATAGACAGGTTTAAAATCTGAAATCAACATTTATCTATCAACATGAATGACAGTAATAATAACCGTGACTATAAAAATAAGGCCTCTTCTAACTCCAAATGATTGCATATTAAAAAGGGATCTCATGATAACAGTTAAAAAAAAAAAAAAGCCCAGCTGTAAACTAATCATGTTATTACCCTATCTTTTACAAAGTGATGTCAATAAAAATAAGGTATTCTGGATGAAAGCCTAGGAAACCTGGGATCCATGACTGTGCGTGCGTGCTCAGTCCTGACTGACCCTTTGTGACCCCATGGACTGTGGCCCACCAGGCTCGTCTGTCCATGAAATTTTCCAGGTAAGAATACTGGAGTGTGTTGCCATTTTCCACTCCAGGGGATCTTCCCAACTCAGGCACTGAACGCCTGTGTCGGCAGGCACATTCTTTACTGTTGCACCACCTGGGAATCCAGAAGAGGGACCAATTTTGAGAAACATATTCGGCCAGTCCTGGAACGCTTCCTGCAGTGCAGCAGGATGGCTCACGTGTCAGGCTGCAGGGAAACACCTTTGCAGGATTTCCACCTCTTCCTGCAAGGCCATGCTTAGCAAACTCTCTGGGTAAGGAGTTGTGGTTTACTGCTGGGGCTGCTAACAAGTTTGGATCCTGAGTAGCATTTACTCAACCTCTGATTCTTCGATTGTGAAATAAAGGAATTGAGTTAGATTACTATTTCTTTTTCGGCTGCATCGCACAGCCCCTACAGCCCGCAGGATCTTGGTTCCCTGACCAGAGATTGAACCCCGCCGCCTACAGTGGTAGCTCAGAGTCTTAACCACCAAGGAAGCCCAGATTACTGTTTCTTAAACCTTAGCCAATTTCAGAATCACATGGAGGGGTGTGTGCATGCTCAGTCGCTCAGCTGTGTTCTATTCTTTGTGACCCCGTGGAGTGTAGCCCGCCAGGCTCCTCTGTCCATGGGATTTTTTAGGCAAGTATAGTGGAGTGGGTTGCCATTTCCTTCTCCAGGGGATCTTCCCGACCCAGGGACTGAACCTGTGTCTTCTGCATCTCCTGCATTGGCAGGTGGGTTCCTTACCACTGAGCCACCTGAGAAGCCCATGTACAGTAGATAATTGGGGTCTAAAGACACTCATTACCACTAGAATATTAGTCACTCCAAACCCCAGGCCCACAAGACATCAATATTTCACTGGGAATCTAATCTAGACTGTCCCACTGTTTCCAGGGCAATCTTCCCTCTTTCTCTTCCTGATTGTTCTTGTTGATAAGCAATAGCTTTTGATTTAATTTTCAGTTATAATATTCTCTCTAAAGGAAAGCTGGAGCACATTTCACAATATGAGGTTCCACCGTAGCAACAGAAGGCTTTTTAATGCATGCATGAATATTCAAGATCTGCTCAGTGGCGTGTGAATGTATTGGTACTACTAAGAATTACTATTTTATGCAGATAGAACAAGTAGACTACAGTCTTTTATTTGTTTACATGACACTTGGGGGGATATTTGAACTTTTCCAGGGAGCAATTTCTAGCCATTTTTTAAATCTATAAGTCTCTTCCATCCTTCAGATAGTGGTAACCGCAGATGGCCCACAATGAAATGAACTTTCAGATGAAGTATTTTAAACATCAGATGGATTTTTATTTAAACAAGTCATTTCATGGTGTTAATAAGATGGTGACATTGCTTCTCCAGTCTAATTGAAAAGTCTAGCTACCTGACACACTTCGAGTCATGGAAACTCAGGCTTCAACACTATACTTTGCCTTTAATCATCTAGTAGAGATCTACCCTCTTGTTTTACCAGTCCCTTTACTAATGTGATGAAATCTACATATCTTTTCCCCAGAAAAGCGCATGTATTTGTGTACACATAACTTTTTAGCTACAATTTGATGGGATGTTCACATGCCTGTCACACTCTACACAGAACCCCAGGGAGATCAAGTTATTAGGTTAAGGACCCTTGCTTTAAAGCAGCATGGAAGGAGTGTCTCAGAAGCCTGGATTTGGGGGCTTCGTTGGTGGTCCGGTGGTTAAAAGTCCACCTTTCAACTTGGGTTGCAAGTTTGAGACATAGTCATGGAACTGAGATCCCCCATACCGTGGGGCAGCTAAGCCCATGTGCTGCAACTGCTGAGCCTTTGCACTCGGAAACCCACACACCACAACTAAAGAGAAGTCTGCACACCACAGCGAAGGTCCTGAGTGCCGCAACTAAGACCCAATGCAGCCAAAGAAAGAAGAAGAAGCCAGGATCCAATCTCAAGAGCTCTCCAGTTCCCTACTCTTAAAAGCTCCCTAGGAGGGGCATGGGGTTGGAGGGGCCCCTTTACCTTAAATAGGCAATGCCTTCCAGAGTTATAGTTTTAGGACACTTTAGTACACTTGTATATAGGTATAAGGTATACTTTACAACATTCCTTTGACTGCAGGTCATAGGGACTCAAAGTAACAAATGAAAAAAGGATTTATTGCCCTACCTACCTGGAACCTAGATCTAGGACCTCAACAATGCCATGGAGACATTCATGCTTTTCTCAGTCATGATCTGGAAATGTCTGTCTCTCTTGTACTCCTACCCGCCCCTTCCCCCAAGCCACCGGCCTTATCTTCAGCACCCCCACAGATACACATGGGGAGGAACTGAAACCTCCAGCTATCAGCCTCCTAAGAGAGATTGGAAGCACATCTTCTCTGTTCGATTCAGTTCAGTCGCTCAGTCGTGTGCAACTCTTTGCGACCCCATGGACTACAGCACACCAGGCTTCCCTGTCCATCACCAAATCCTGGAGCTTACTCAAACTCATGTCCATCGAGTCAATGATGCCATCCAACCATCTCATCCTTTGTCGTGCCCTTCTCTTTCCACCTTCAATCTTTTCCAGCATCAGGGTCTTTTCCAATGAGTTAGTTCTTCGCATCAGGTGGCCAAAGTATTGGAGTTTCAGCTTCAGCATCAGTCCTTCCAATGAGTATTCAGGACTGATTCCCTTTAGGATGGACTGGTTGGATCTCCTTGCAGCCACAGGGCGCTCAGCTTTCTTTATAGTCCAACTTTTACATCCATACATGACTACTGGAAAAATCATAGCTTTGACTAGATGGACCTTTGTTGGTAAAGTAATGTCTCTGCTTTTTAATATGCCACCTAGGTTGGTCGTAGCTTTTCTTCCAAGGAGCAAGCATCTTTTCATTTCATGGCTGCAGTCACCATCTGCAGTGATTTTGGAGCCAAAAAAATTAAAGTCTCTGTTTCCATTGTTTCCCCATCTATTTGCCATGAAGTGATGGGACCAGATGTCTTGATTTTAGTTTTCTGAATGTTGAGTTTTAAGCCAAGTTTTTCACTCTCCTAGTGTGGGCAAACTCTCCAGTGAGCACCATTCTGGTTGACAAATTGGATTGCAACCTCCTAAGAGACGCTGAGCCACAGGCACCCAGCTAAGCTGCTCACAAATTCCTGATCCCCAAAGAAACTGTATGTTTGTTGTTTCCAATGGCTAATTTGGGGGGTGGTAATTTTTTTTTGCATTATACAACTAGAACAATATTGCAGCAAGTCTAAGCATTCATCAAAACATGTTTTGATGGACAGTGAGCATGAAACTTTCTCCCAGGAGGAATGGTTTTCTTTGATTCTTGCCACTAGAGGGCAAAATAGTCACAAATGATGGCTTCAGGAAAGAACTGAAAGATTTCTCTTTCCAGGGAGCCACCTAAGTCAGACATGCAAAAAACCTTAGCGATCATCTGGTTCAGTTCTGTTGGGTCACAGAGGAGGATTCTAATGGCTAGAGATTAATTGAATGGTCCAAGGTTACACAGACTCAGCTGCATATAACATGCAGACCAGGTAACTGTTCATCAATTCTGTTGTTTTAAAAAATCACTACGTATTTAATAGAGAAAGGTTTTTTAAAAATCTTCTCTATTTAAACTAACCTATTAATCCCCTAAGACCAAAAAAAGTATGATTCAGTATCTATTATGAGCCATCTACCATACATTATGTGCTGCTGCTGCTGCTGCTAAGTTGCTTCAGTCATGTCCGACTCTGTGCAACCCCATAGACGGCAGCCCATCAGGCTCCACCGTCCCTGGGATTCTCCAGGCAAGAACAGTGGAGCGGGTTGCCATTTCCTTCTCCAATGCATGAAAGTGAAAAGGGAAAGTGAAGTTGCTCAGTCGTGTCCGACTCTACCAGGCTCCTCCATCCATGGGACTTTCCAGGCAAGAGTACTGGAGTGGGGTGCCATTGCCTTCTCCAACATTATGTGCTACAATGTAAGCTTTTCATTTAATCTGCACAACAAACCTTTAAAACTTACACTTATCAGTACATGAGGAGCAGTACTTTTCAAGGACATATAGCTAGAAAGAAGAAAAACAAATCTGAATCTGATACAATTTGAATCTGATAAAATTATTACAATAATTTTGGCAGGAGGTAAGGGGACAACACTTTGTATCAGAAGTTTGTTGCTTCTGGAAATGTCTTAGTATGTTAAGATAACTTAGTGAAGTGAGTAAAAGTTGCTCAGTCTTGTCCGACTCTTTGCAACCCATGGACTATATAGTCCATGGAATTCTCTAGGCCAGAGTACTGGAGTGGGTAGCCTTTCCCTTCTCTAGAGGATCTTCCCAACCCAGGGATCAAAGCTAGGTCTCTCGCTTTGCAGGCAGATTCTTTACCAGCTGAGCCACAGGGAAAGCATTAAAGAGAAAAGAATAATTTTGATGATGCTCCATTATTTCCCAGAGGACACACACACACTCTCACTCTCCTCTCTCTCCTCCCTTGCATCTTCCCTTCTTTCTACCTGACCAGCTTTGTGAGCTTGGTAACCTTCCAGGGCTTCATTTTGTTGCACCTCTTTCTTTTTTTTTTTTTTTCTAATTTTATTTTATTTTTAAACTTTACATAATTGTATTAGTTTTGCCAAATATCAAAATGAATCCGCCACAGGTATACATGTGTGTTCCCATCCTGAACCCTCCTCCTCCTCCCTCCCCATACCATCCCTCTGGGCCGTCCCAGTGCACCAGCCCCAAGCATCCAGCATCGTGCATTGAACCTGGACTGGCAACTCGTTTCCTACAAGATATTTTACATGTTTCATTGCCATTCTCCCAAATCTTCCCACCCTCTCCCTCTCCCACAGAGTCCATAAGACTGTTCTATACATCAGTGTCTCTTTTGCTGTCTCGTACACCGGGTTATTGTTACCATCTTTCTAAATTCCATATATATGCATTAGTATACTGTATTTATGTTTTTCCTTCTGGCTTACTTCACTCTGTATAATAGGCTCCAGTTTCATCCACCTCATTAGAACTGATTCAAATGTATTCTTTTTAATGGCTGAGTAATACTCCATTGTGTATATGTACCACAGCTTTCTTATCCATTCATCTGCTGATGGACATCTAGGTTGCTTCCATGTCTTGGCTATTATAAACAGTGCTGCACCTCTTTCGTTTCCAAAATGAGAGTACACCTACCTCCTTCAAACTCTCAACAGGGATGCTGTGATGATTCATGAGGAAGTCTTTACAAATCTCAATTGATTTTGCAGAAGATGGTTGTTTAGTAAAGATGAAGAATCATTATAATGGTAATTAGTCATATTTTAAGGCAGATGGAGAGGTGTCTGGCAGCAGTGACTTGGAGCTGTCGCCACACCAAAGCAATGAAGTGATGTTAACGTGTAGTTGCATCAAGTAAGAAGCAGTGTGTGACCAGCTCACACACTGCCTTGGTCATCATCCCTAAAGGGCACATTCTGATGCACAGTCACGACAGTCACAAGGCAGCCAGGCCACCCTGGAAGAACCACCTGAGTGCTCTGATAGAATCTGGTCTCCAGGGAGAGCTGCCATCGAGGGCTTCATGCCTTATTGATGCACGCCATTCCTCACACCAAGAGACTGAGCCTATTTCTCCTCCCCTTGAGTCTGGACCGGCCCTGTGACTGACTTAGACCAGTCGGTTGCTCTGGCTGCTGCTGCTGCTGCTGCTGCTAAGTCGCTTCAGTCGTGTCTGACTCTGTGCGACCCCGTAGACGGCAGCCCACAAGGCTCCCCCGTCCCTGGGATTCTCCAGGCAAGAACACTGGAGTGGGTTGCCATTTCCTTCTCCAATGCATGAAAGTGAAAAGGGAAAGTGAAGTCGCTCAGTCATGTCCGACTCCTAGCGACCCCATGGACTGTAGCCTATGAGGCTTCTCCATCCATGGGATTTGCCAGGCAAGAGTACTGGAGCAGGGTGCCATCGCCTTCTCCGTTGCTCTGGCTATGACTCTACTAATACCAGGTCAAGGCTTCAGGAGGGTGGGAGCTTCTGCTTCCTCTCTCTTGGAAGAGAGCTGCAGTGTGGGGAGTCCAGCTGCCTTGGGACCATGTCACTAGGAGGAAGCCTGAGCTGGCCAAGTGGAGAGACAGAGATAGGGAGGCGCCAGTCAGCTCTCAGATGTTCCAAGCATCACAGCTGATTCTGTAGATGTGAGGACTAAAGAAGCAACCTTAACATTTCAGCTCTAGTAGACAACGTGAAACGAAAGAACTGTCCACCCCAGAAATAGGAGAATTAATACACATTTGGTATTGAGGAGTCATCATGTTCTCAGGATGTTTGTTATCCAGCAATAGATATTTGAAATACCTTTTACCACTTAAAATAGGGTCATATACCTTTTGACCCTCTCTCTTTGCCAAAGGAAAGAGAATAGTCCTTCAGAGAAATGAAATGAGAAAAAAAGTTACAGTTTGATAAAATGGGGTGCGCTAATTTCTTTTTAGAGGATACAGTTTTTAGCCTCATAAAAGTTCTGATAAAATAGAGCATTCCTTCCTCCCTTCACACTCAATGTATCTTTGTTGAATAAATTTATTGTCTGTAGTGTATCTCGTACAATTCTGGGTGTGGAGTACTTAGTGCTAAATGAGACACATACAGTGCTAACACCCTAACTAGTGAAGAGAAACAATCGTTACAAAAGATTATTGCAGCCAACGATAATGCAATTGAGAAAGGGTAAAGTGATAGCATCATCGTAATCTTTCCAAGGGTTTCTTCCTCATGTATCTGTAATAGAGAGAGAGGGAAAGAAAGCAAGCAAGTGTTCCCCCCGAGTTTCTAATACAGTTTAATTGTCTGCACACTAATCAGCAGTTTCTTGGTATACAATTCAGGATCTTCCCAGTTTAGACTTCACATCTGTAGCTTTGCTAACACTGAAGCAGATCTGGTAAGGAATTTTTTTTTTTTTTTTTTTTTGCTAGCTTATCACTTTGGGGAAGGTGAAGGTGGGATGTGCCAGTCCTGAAGGAATAGGTGCTTCAAGGCCCGCGGCCTGGGGCCCCAGCTGGTCTCTTAACACAGTCTCTGAGTCACGGTCACTTCTGCACTCAAGGAAAATAAGTCTGAATTAGGAAAGAAACGAGCTAGATATTTGAGAGTCCTGAATTTCTGGGAGGCTTAACTTACTGATTTTCTTCTGAAGGAAGGGCATTTTTCATTAGAGAATTCAAGTGAAGAAACAATTCTTCTTTTACACACGATGTGGCTCCCTGTGCTATCCTGTGAATCTGTTGCTAGGCACTTCCTTATTCTTTTAAAGGGCCTCCCAGGAGGCTCTAGTGGTAAAGAACATGCCTGCCAACTCGGAGATGTAAGAGATGCTGGTTCGATTCCTGGGTTGGGAAGATCCCCTGGAGAAGGAAATGGCAACCCACTCCAGTATTCCTGCCTGAAGAATCCCATGGGCAGAGGAGCCTGGTGGGCTACAGTCCATAGGGTCACAAAGAGTCAGACAGGACTGAAGCAAATCAGCACACAGCACATATTCTTTTAAAAGTAGCAGTGACTTCTTTGAAAACAGTGACTCTGCCTTACTTTCTTTGCTCCTTCAGTCTTTCACATACTATTCCTCTCATAGTACATGCTTAACAGATATTTGTTGAATGAACAGATACTGGAAAAAGAGACCAAGGTCTGCATTTGAATCCTACCTTCTCATCCTACTAGCAGGGTGACTTTGGACAAGGTATTTAATTTCTCTACATTTCCATTCTCTCAATTGTAAAGTAGGAAAAATAACACTTTACATAATTGGTTGTAATAAAAATTACATACATATGTAATTACATATGCAATTAACACAGAGGTTACATGTGGTTGAAGTTAATTAAATGTAGTTCCTCCCCAAAGAGGTTATTTGGCTTTAGGTAAAATCTGGGAAAAGTAGACATCACTGCTATGATCCGAATGTTTCTGTCCCTGCCTCCCTCCCCATTTATATGTTGAATCCTCACCCCCATGTTAATGGTATTAGAGGTGAGGCCTTTGTGAGGTGATTAGGTGGATGGGATGGGAGTTAGTGCCCTTCAAAAAGATGCCAGAGAAAGCTCCTCTGCCACCTCCTGCCATGCGAAGACAAAGCAAAAAGAGCTGGAGAATTCCATGGACTATACAGTCTGTACAGTGCATGGGGCCGCAAAGAGTCGGACATGACTGAGCGGCTTTCGTTTCACTTCACTTCACTTCATGAACCAGAAAGCTAGCTCTGAGCAGTCACTAAATCTGCAAGAGCCCTGATCGTGGGCTCCCCAGCCTCCACCACTGTGAGGAACCGATGGCTGTTGCCAGAGGCCACCCCATCTATGGTGTGATGCTATGGCAATCTGAATGGGCCAGAACAATCACTATTGTAGAATTCAATTTGAGTGCCGTTTTTATTTAAATGGTGGCTTTTCAAATCCTGCTTTCAAATAAGGTGACTTCATTTGGCCACTGTGAGCTGGCAACATCTAGCATTATTATACTGTTTTGAGTCACTGTTTTGGAAATGATAATACTGTATTTTAAGTGGATGATATAGCGATCAAAGTTTGCCAAGACAGAAGTCAGAAAAACTGAGAAAAAAAAGCTGCAAGCTTGACTCCTTTTATAAACTATAGTCTCATACCTGGAGAAGGCAATGGCACCCCACTCCAGTACTCTTGCCTGGAAAATCCCATGGACGGAGGAGCCTGGTGGGCTGCAGTCCATGGGATCGAGAAGAGTCAGACACGACTGAGCGACTTCACTTTCACTTTTCACTTTCATGCATAGGAGAAGGAGATGGCAACCCACTCCAGTGTTCTTGCCTGGAGAATCCCAGGGACGGGGGAGCCTGGTGGGCTGCTGTCTATGGGGTCGCACAGAGTCGGACACACTGAAGTGATTTAGCAGCAGCAGCAGTCTAATACCAGATGAGCTAATCCTCAAATGTCTGTTTATGGGAAATGCATTGTAAAGTCCCATGATGTTAATAGGAGAGGTGCTACATCTTTGCCAAAAAGAGACCTGGGCAGATAGTTTGAGAAAAAAAATTTTTTTCCTTCAAAGAAAGCTATTACCTATAAAGAAAAAAGCAACACAGATAATTTTTGTCATTTTTTGATGTTTATCACCTATTTGTGGAATAGGTGGATAAAAACTATTGATACAAAATTTTTAAAAATTCAAATGAGGGGTTTATTATAATTTTTAGAGAATCAGCTTGATTTGGTAAGATGAAAACAGTTGAGACCCACCAGTATTTTAAAATGAATGATAATGAGAAAAAATTATGAGTGGGATAATCAGTTTAACATTAAGAGCTATTTGGTTTAGACTGTAACTTAGCAGGAAACAAAGCAATGATATTCAATTTACAGTGTGTAAGAGGATTCAAATCTTTTCTCTAACCACTAGGAGAGACTTATCTGTGCTTAAGAATTAACTGAAATAAGCCAATTCTGACTTTTCAAAATCTGTATGATTGCTAATTTCATGGTACTTCATCCTACATGAACATAAGAGTTGGTAAATAAATTTAGAGAGAACAAGTGATTTGTCTTCCTAGTAACACATTCTTACCTTGCATAACAAATAGCTGAAAGATTTCCAACTACTCGCGTGCCTTGCTGACTTGGCAATCTGCAATCAGAGCACAGACTCTGGCCCTCGGCGTTCTAGACATCATCTCTGTTTAGGAGGAAGTTAGAGCAATTACCTCTGTAACTTTAAAAACACTTTGCCATCTCCCAGAAGCAATTAGTTGGAAACATAAGATAAACAACAGATCCCAACAATATGGCAAAAATAAAATATGGTGTTTTTATCACTGGGCTCCAACTGGATACAGCATACAAGCTAGAAGATTCTGTGACCTGGTTGTATATTCCATATCACACCAGCCAGACCAGTGAAGGTTCTTTAGGATTTACTGTGACATGTCTGTTTTTTTTATAATCTCTAACTCTGGACTTAAAGGTATATATTTGGTTTAATTTCTACCCAGAATTTCTAGGTCTATACCATTTTCAGGTAAGCCCTATTTTCTCTGTGAAAGGAACATTTTCCTGAAGATCTATTTTCCTTCAAAAACCAGGGAGTTATAAATACCCCTCAGTCCTGGGAAAGTGGATGATGAGGAGGGTTAGGAACAGAATAGGTAGGAGAATCTTCCCTAGTCTAACTTCGTGTTGACTCTTTACCTAATTTATGACCTGAATGATTCTGGCCTTGAAAATACTGGTAGTCAGGGGGAAAAAAAGATTACAACCTCTGTCCAGTGTAGATCGTCTAGTCTTCCATTTTCTCATTCCATAAAAATACATCGTGTCCCAAAGTTGTATCGGATCTTAGAAAAATACTGCATTGAATAAGATGGACATAGATCACACCTGATGAGAGTTTACGGTGTAGTGAAAAGTGTTAGTCACTTAATCGTGTCCAACTCTTTGGGACCCCATGGACTGCAGCCCACCAGGATCCTCTGTCCATGGGATTGTCCAGGCAAGAATACTGGAGTGTGTTGCCATTCCCTTCTCCAAGGGAATCTTCCTAACCCAGGGATCAAACCCAGGGTCTCCTGCATTGCACGCAGATTCTTTACCATCTGAGCCACTAGGGAAGGCTGCAGTGTAGAAATGAAAGAAACTAGACAGATGTTTGCAGGTCAGTGTTACCTGTGGGAAGTTCGAGTGCTGTGGTAATATACTATGGGGGTGTTCCTACTTTTTCCAAGTGGTAGAAGAGTAAAGGACACCAGTGACCCTCATCTGGGTTTTGCAGTGCAAATAATTTCATGGGATTCTATTTCCTCAGATGAACATAAGAGGGCATGGGCTAAATGAATTCTAAAGGTTGCTTCCAGGGATAAGGTGCGAGAATTCTATTCAAATCTCTTCAGTCTCAGTGGTATGTTCATATTCATTTCTCTGAAAGGATAACTTGAGAAATTCTTGGGAACTGAGTATAAACAACAGTTATGTCTTTGGTCATCACTAGGGTGGCCACAATGAAGCTCCAAGGGCCCTCTGGTACCCAATATGGCCTTACTGTCTGTTTCCCACAGGCCCCTTTTCTGCGTGTGTATACCAAGCCAGGTGGGGATACTATACTCTGCTGGTTCATAGTGAGCTGTTACATGCCCCAAAGGTGCCACCTCAAAAGGCTGTGCCCTATCATTTTCTCCCTGAAGTAACCAAGTGGATTGCCAAGAAGATAATTACCAAATTATCTTCTTAGGCCTTTCATTACCAAAATAAGTGATGAGTCACACAAACAGACATAGAAACCATCCCTAGCTTTTCCATAGTTTCCAAGGTAAATATGCAAATGACTTCCATAGTCAATGTCATTGCAAGGCTCTTCCAATATCTTTTCCAACCCTTCCCTCTTGTTTTACCCACTATTGAGACTAAGAAACAAATGTGTTCAACTCCCAACCTTTCTCTCAGCTAAGAGTAGCTATGTAGCTCAGTAAGGGCTTATGAAATGTAGATGGAAGCCCCTGGGGACTAGGAGGGCTTTTTATTGCTTTGTTTTCCCTATTCTTCCTGCTTGAAACAAGCCTGTGATGGCTGAAAGTACAGCAGCTATCATGATACTATGAGAATGGAAGTCATCACTAAGGTTGATGGAGTAGAAAGAGATAGAAATTTAGTTCTCTGAAGACATTTTACAGATACCACCTCAGCCTTGGACCATCTACAGTAAAACTGATATTTTAACTGTTTATTGGGTTTTTGTTTCTCACAGATGAATATCATCCTAACTTATAATGCTTACTAAAATGCTGATTATATCCAGAAGGGTCACGTATAGAAATGTCAGAGTGGCCTGGTTAGCAGGAGCCTGAAATTGATCAGAACATGCCTGCCTGTGTTTGAATGGTGTAAAATCATCTAGGTTCTTTCATAGTGCTTTGTCTTTTAAGTACGAGATTTTTATCAATAAACATTGGAATATCTGAATTGGATGGAAACAAAGCTACTAGTTCCAACCTATCTCAACAAGAAGATAAAATTCCTTCCAATTTTGAGAAGTCCAGAGTGACCACTCTGAATGGTCATGCTGTGCCCCATTTGAAAGAAGAGTCTGAGCCTGAAAATATGTAAAATGCAAGACTGCCACAAGCTGCATCTTATGGGACATGCTGAACACAAGTTTCCACTCTGGAGAAGACATTTCACAAGTATTTAAACATCTGAGGATATGAGCAGTTCCTTGTGTCCTATTAAACAAAAAGGGTTTTGAAAATATCTTCACCCTAGGCTCTTGAGTCAGACTGCTGCTGCTGCTGCTGCTGCTAAGTCGCTTTAGTCGTGTCCGACTCTGTGCGACCCCATAGACGGCAGCCCACCAGGCTACCCCCTCCCTGGGATTCTCCAGGCAAGAACACTGGAGTGGGTTGCCATTTCCTTCTCCAATGCACGAAAGTGAAAAGTGAAAGTGAAGTCACTCAGTCGTGTCCGACTCTTAGCGACCCCATGGACTGCAGCCTACCAGGCTCCTCCATCCATGGGATTTTCCAGGTAAGAGAACTGGAATAGGGTGCCATTGCCTTCTCCTGAGTCAGACTACCTGTGTCAAATCCTTGTTTAAATTCTCATCAGTGATGTGATTTTGGATAAGTAGTGGAACTTTAGTAATGCCCAGTTTCCTTATTTGTGTAGAGGAGTAATAACAGCAGTTACCTCCTAAGACTTGTACACGCTGTACAGTGAACTAAATGCTTGTGTTCCTCCAAAATTCATATGTTGAAATTCCATTCCCAAACACGATGGTATTAGGAGATGGGTCTCTGGAAGATGTGAAGCCTATATGGGTAGGATTGTTATTGTTGCTTAGTTGGTAAGTCATGTACAACTCTTTTGTGACCCCCACGGACTGCAGCCCGCTAGGCTTCCTTGTTCATAGGATTTCCCAGGCAAGAATACTGGAATGGGTTGGCCATTTCCTTTTCCAGGGGATCTTTCTGACCCAGGATCAAACTCACCCATGTCTCCTGCATTGGCAGGCATATTCTTTACCACTGAGTCACGTGGGAAGCCCATGGGTAGGATTAGCATCTTCATAAAAGGGACCCCAGAGAGGTTTATTAACCTCTTTCCATCAAGTGAGGATTCAAGAAGACAGCCATCTGCAGCCTGGATCCTCACCAGAACCCCACTTCTGTTGGCATCCCATTCTTGGTCTTCCAAGCTTCCAGAACGACAATAAATAAATCCCTGTTGTTTATAAACCACCCAGTCTACTGTACTTTGTTGTAACAGCATAAACTGGCAAAGAGACATTGGATAGAGGTTAGTGTCCAAGTATTATATATTATTATAATTGTCAGGATAGAGGCTAACTTTGCAGGCTTGTCTGTTTCATTTTAGATTGCTATACAATTTCTTTTCATGTGTTTAAGGTATATCAGTCTTTATGGGTATGTGGTCATCGGTAATATTTTTTCATAGATGAAATATAAGCCCTCTACACTTGTTGAAGTTATTGGAACTCTTTGGAGCCAAGAAATATTTCGTCCAGTGTCAAACATGATGTTTGGCACATAGTAGGCTTGTAACAAACATTTGTTAAATAATCAAGTAGGATTGCTAGGAAAGAAGGTAAGAGGAATAGACAATTTTTATCGTATTACATTTCTGAAGGGTCAAATACAAGAGCTGTCATTAAAGCATCAAGCCCCCAGTGTCTTTGTGGACTAACTTCTGAGTTCCCAGAACTTGTTTTCAGCTATAGTATTGTTAGCATCATGAGAACATCTCAAATTGTCTGGTATCTCTTTATTTATTTATTAGTGTTGTTTGGTTTGTTCAAGAGAGATAGCAGTGATATGGGAATTAACTTTAAGCCACTGAATTATTCATTAAAATCTATTATTCTCAGGTGGGGGAAAACAGAAAAAGAAACAAATTTCATCAGCTCTCAATAAGCTATTTTTGGGTTGCTACTGACACGACACATAGAACCTAGGCATCTTGTTAACTATAGATTAATACTTTAGACAACAGTAATATAAACAGAAACTCTTAAAAATAAAAAACCAAAAATCATAAAAACATTATTTGATGAGCCACAGGCCTTCTATGGAATGTTTAGGTGACAGTTGTCTGGTATTCATTGTTTATGAACACAATCTATAATTATGGATGAAAATATAAACTGATAAGAGAAGTGAGCTCAACCATTGACCCTGATTACCATAGGCATGCTGGGCTCAGCCAGAAATTCTTGCAAAGAGACAATAAGATGATGATTTCAGATTCTGTTTACTAGAGAGCTGGAAGACTAAAGAAATGCCTGAAGATACTGAATTGTAATTTTCTGAGCTTCAGGTTAGATAAAACGCTGACGTCTGGGGCTTCCCTGGTGGCTCAGTGGTAAAGAATCTGCCTGCCAATGTAGGAGACATGGGTTCAATGTCTGATCCAGGAGGACCCCACATGTGTGGAGCAACGAAACCCTGCGTCACAACCATTGAGCCTGTGCTCTCGAGCCCGGGAGCCATGAATACTGAGCCCCATGCTGCTACTGAAGCCTGTGCGCCCTAGAGCCCGTGCTCCGCAAAAAAAGAAGACACGGCAGTGAGAAGCCCATACACTGCAGCTAGAGAGTAGCCCCTGCTCTCCAGAACTTGAGAAAAGTTCAAGCAGCAAAAAAGACCCAGCACAGTTCAATCACTCAGTCCCCTTCTCCTCCTGCCCCCAATCCCTCCCAGCATCAGAGTCTTTTCCAATGAGTCAACTCTTTGCATGAGGTTGATGTCTGCCAATTTGTTGACACAGGACATATTCTTAGGTACTCTATACATTCTTCAGTTCAGTTGTTTAGTCGCTCAGTTGTGTCCAACTCTTTGCCACCCCATGGATTGCAGTATACCAGGCTTCCCTGTCTACCATCAACTCCCAGAGTTTATTCAAACTCATGTTTATTGAGTCAGTGATGCCATCAAACCATCTCATCCTTTGTCATCCCCTTCTTCTCCTGCCTTCAATCTTTCCCAACATCAGGGTCTTTTCCAATGAGTCAGTTCTTTGAATCAGGTTACCAAAGTATTGGAGTTTCAGCTTCAGCTGTTATCAGTCCTTCCAATTCAGGACTGATTTTCTTTAGGATGGACTGGTTGGACCTTCTTGCAGTCCAAGGGACTCTCAAGAGTCTTCCAACACCATAGTTCAAAAGCATCAATTCTTCGGTGCTCAGCTTTCTTTATAGTCCAACTCTCATATCCATACATGACTACTGGAAAAACCATAGCTTTGACTAGATGGACCTTTGTTAGCAAAGTAATGTCTCTGCTTTTTAATTTGCTGTCTAGCTATACATTCTTAATTACATTAATTTTGTTTGGTTACAAGTTTTAAAATAACCTCAAAGAGTCACAGCCTGCACTAGATAGTTAATTTCTCTTTCCTATAAAGGAATTCAGAGTGAAACAGTCCTAGATTGGAGTAGACATCCTTGATAAACATTTTATCTCCAAGGCTAGGAAGAAACTCATGCACTTTACACAGAATTCTGACAGATTTGGGAGATCCCATGTGATGGCTTTTGTATGTTTTGATTAAGATAAACTCTAAGTATGGCTTTTAGCTAATTCCAAAGTTCACATTCACCCTTAAAATAACAAAATTTTGTCACAATTTAAAATATCTTTTAAAAGTAATACAGAAATGTTAAAGTGAAAGTGTTCGTCTTTCAGTCATGTCCGAATTTTTTCATCCCCATGGATGTAGCCTGTCAACCTCTGTCCATGGAATTCTCCAGGTAAGAATGCTGGAATGGGTAGCTATTCCCTTCTCCAGGGGATCTTCCTGACCCAGGGATTAAACCCAGGGTCTCCTGCATTGCACACAGATTCTTCATCTGAAAATCTAAGCCATCAGGAAGCCCTTAAATAACAAAACTGTCACAATTTAGAATATTTTTTAAAAGTAATAGAGAATGCTACATCAATTTAAGGAAGGTGTAACAGAGATATTAATATAAAACAAAAGCAATTTCAAAAATATTTTCAGTGTGTGTGTTCCAGGATCACTAAATTGGAATAGACAAAGGCATTTTGAATATGTAATCCTATAATTTCTTTTATTGTAGGCATTCAACAGATATATTTTTCCTTAAACATCGTAGGTCCACAGAGAGCAAGTCACCTGCACACTTTAAGATGTAGTTCTGGCCCTAAGTGAATTCGCTCAGTCGTGTCCGACTCTTTGTGACCCCATGGACTGTAGCCTACTGGGCTCCTCCATCCATGGGATTTTCCAGGCATGAATACTGGAGTGGGTTGCCATTTCCTTCTCCAGGGGAACTTCCCAACCTAGGGATTGAACCCAGGTCTCCCGCATTGTAGGCAGATGCTTTACCATCTGAGCCACAAGGGAAGCCCAGTTCTGGCCCTAAAGGGGCCGCAAATCATAAACACAGAATCCGAAGACGTATGCTATGTTCCAAGTGTCAAGGGTTATCCCAGGAGTAAACACAGATTGCGGGGGTAGTGGGAGTACCAGGGAATCCAGAGGGGCTTGTGGCTTTCCTTGCCAGGAGCTGGAGAGAAACAAAGGCTGCAGAGGAGGGGAACTGGCAGAGCTTGAGAGTCTTGTGCCAAATGGTGGAGAACCTTGCAGCCATAATTTTAATTTAGGCAGATCTGGTCTTTAATTGGCTTAGCCAGCAGTACCTCAGGCAGCTCAGTCACCCTCATAGAAACAATTCCTAAATCTGGTTTGTGGGAAGTGAATAGGAAAAGCTCATTAGTGTTTAGTAGCCAAACACCTCTTCAGCAAGCGTGCAAGGCTAGAACATCACTGCCAAACAAGAGGCAGCAGGGTGTGACAGACAGAGACAAAAATATTGAAACAGCCCTGTTCTTCATGCCCTCTTCTGCAGCCTCATCTAAAAGAGAAATTAGACTCGGCCATCCACAACTTCTTGCTTTATGCTGGATTTTCTAATGTTATTAAGTTATGCCTATGCCCTTTGACATGTTCAGTAATTCAATTTATTAGGAGACTAGATTTATCTACCTCCAATTTTCAATTCCATTCTGACCATCTTCTGTACACTTATTATCTTCAGAGAGAGCATCACACAGGGATACAGATGTGCCCCCAGACTGAAAACATGGTTTGTCCACTCTTCTACCAATCAAAGCTGGTTACTCAGGGTCATTGTAACACTTGGGTAATGTATGTAATGGGCTTCCCAAGTGGCGCTAGTGGTAAAGAACCTGCCCGCAGTGCAGGAGACAAAAGAGACGGGTTTGATCCCTGGTTGGGGAGATCCCCTGGAGGAGGGTATGACAACCCACTCCAGTATTCATGCCTAGAGAATCCCATGGACAGAGGAGTCCATAGGGTCGCCCAGATTAAGGCATAAGACTTTTATAAGAATAATATTGCCATTGTTTCTTAAAAAATCCAATACAAGGACTTCCCTGTGGTCCAGTGATTAAGAATCCAGTTGCCAATGCGTGGGACTTGGGTTCAATCCCTGGTCCTGGAAGATCCCACATGCCTCAGGGTAACTAAACTCATACTAAACTCATGTGTCGCAACTACAAAGCCCATGCTCTGCAACAAGAAAAGCGCTGGGAGGAGAAACCCATGCACCACAGCTAGAGAAAGCCTATACACAGCAACAAAGACCCACTGCAGCCAAATAAATAAATCTTTTTAAAAGGGGAAAAAAAAATACAATGTTAATAGAAGTATCACACACTGTTTTTAAATATCCTCTGATTAATCAAATATATGCCCACATGTGCCTACATATTTTTCATTTAGAAGTCAAGCCTTGATTAGATTTTGTTGAATTATGAGATGTTTTAGGTACACAGAAAAATTACAGAAAAAATGAAATTGTTACCTAGTACCCGCTACCTAGAATAACACTTTGTCATTTTGGTTTTCAGATTGCTTAATCCTTCGTGCCCAATGATTATCACTGTCCTAAGGTTGGCAAGTGTCTTTTCCATGCACATCTTTACACTTTTACAATATACAAATGGACTTCCCTGGTAGCTAAGATGGTAGAGTCTGCTTGCTATGCAGGACACCCAGCTTTGATCCCTGATTCGGGAAGAGCCCCTGGAGAAGGAAACAGCAACCCATTCCAGTAAATATACTCGTAACACCATGCAGTATTGTTTTGTGCAATTTTAATGAATATAAGTATTATACTGAACATATTTTACAACATGCTTTTTTCTCAATATACATCCTCATCAACATTTTACCTGTCAGATAGTCACCACATAGTATTACATTGTACTGCAAACAACTTCTTCCAATATGTAGCTTTTCTTTTCACTTTTTTGTGGCATCCTTTGATAAATAGACATTTAAAATTTTAATATAATCTAATTTGTAACACTCTCCCTTTATGATTTGCAATATTTGTGTCTTATTTAAAGATTTTCTCTCCATGATTATAAAATATCTCATTTTTTCCCCTCCTATAGCATCAGGGTTTCAGGGTTTTATTTTTACATTTTTGTCTTAATTCAGCTTGAATTAATTTTTCTGTGTAGTATAAAGTGGGAATCAAATTGTATTATTTCCAAATGGAAAACCATTTGTCCCAAGACTGTTGATTAAAACTGTCCTTTTCTGTGGCTTTGCAATGCTTCCTGTGTCATAGATCAAGTTTCCATATACGGGCTTTCTAGTCTGTTTCACTGCTTTGTGTAGCTATCTCTATACTAATGGTGTGCTTGTTAAAAAAGTATAAATAACAATATGTAGTAATGGGATTCTCTGCAGCGTAATCCTTTAAAAAAAAATTTTGCCTGGGCTATTCTTGTCTCTTTTTTGGTTAACTGAATGTTTAGAATCAGTTGTCTAGTTACACACACACATTGAGATTTTATTGTGATTGAAGTGAATTTAAAATTAATGGATAGAACTGACATCTTTATATATTGAACTTTTTAATCTATTTGCATTTTATCATCTTCCCATTTACTTGTCTCCTTTAAGATCTTTCCATAATATCTCATACACTTCTGCATATTTTAAGAGGTATTCCAAAGTACCAGCAATTGTGTTCTTATTTTAAATGATATCTTTTAAAATCACATTTCCTATATTGTAGATCATTAAGAATATAACTTTGCTGCTGCTGCTAAGTCACTTCAGTCGTGTCCAATTCTGTGTGACCCCAGAGACGGAATCCCCGTCTCTAGGATTCTCCAGACAAGAACACTGGAGTGGGTTGCCATTTCCTTCTCCAATGCATCAAAGTGAAAAATGAAAGGGAAATCGCTCAGTCATGTCCGACTCTTCGCGACCCCATGGACTGCAGCCTACCAGGCTCCTCCGTCCATGGGATTTGCCAGGCACTTTAATATATTACTAATGTATGTAGCAAGCATGCAGGACACTCATATATTCTATTTGTAGATTCTTGTGGGATTTTTACATAATCAATAAGAAAATCTCTGTATAGGTGTAGTTTTGTTTCTTTCTTCCCAATTTAACCTTCTATTTCTCACCATGCCTGAGTGGACACTCAATATAATGTTGAATAGAGGTATCACACACTGTTTTAAAATATACTCCAATTATCCAAATATAACACACACACACGTACATACATATTTAAAGTTATAACTTATTTAGATCTAATTATGTGTTTACTATTTCTTTGCTCCCTGCTGCCACATCCACACTGCAGATTCAGTTCCTTTCTCGCCAAAACGTATCTTTGAGTAATTCAGTGTGGGCGTGTGAGTGCTGAATGCTACCTCTTAGCCTTCTTTGGAAATGTCTTTATTCTGTTCTCACGCTTTGAGAAATTCCCTGGGGTATAGAATTCCAGGTTTACATACTTTAGCATTTTTATGGATATTTTCAGTCTTTCTGCCTTTATTGTTGCTGAGAGCATTATGGCTATCAGTGTAAAACTTGTTTCGCTGTAGGTAATCTATGCTTTTTCTCTGATTGTTTTTAAAATTTTTTCTTTGTCTTTGGAAATTTGTAGTTTCATTGCAATGTATCTATATGGGAATTTTTTTTCCTTTATTCTACTTAAGGCCTGTGTGTTTTCAGTCTGTAAACTCATATTTTCATTAATATTGACCTCTTCATCTATTTTCTCCTTAAATATGATTTCTTCCCCACTGCTCCTTTTCTCTTTCTTGAATTCCTATTAAGCGTTTTCTGGTTGTCATTCTGTTATCCATTTCTCTTAACTACTCTTTGATACTTGGCATCTCTATTTTAAGCCATTTCCTTAGAAATGTCTTCCAATTTACTATTTCCTTTTTTAGTTGTATTATTTTTATAAGTTTCATTTAGTTCTTTTTCATATTTGTCTCCTCTCTTTGCTTTTGGTTTCTAGGCTTTCTTTTATCTCTTAAATATCAATACATTAATTTATTTTACAGTCTTTTTAGATTGCTCTAATAGTTCAAATTCTTATGAAGTGTTAATCCTCTTAGTGTTTGTATCTACTAACTTTCCCTCATTACAAATGTCACTCGCATAGTTAGTAATTTTTTCCTACTGGGATTCATCTTCATTTGGGAATTTCTGTCTCTTCCGGGAGTCGTAAGTATTCTGTGGTTTTGAACTGTTGGTACAAGCAGTTTTCTATGTGTTTCTACTGGTTACCCCAAAGTGTTCTTTGGTCCAGAATCACATCATTATTATTTTTCAACCTAAAGGATCCTACACAAGGTAGTAATATATATATTTGGATTCCATTTCTGTGTCTGACACAGGCTTTTCAGTTTTCCAATAGAGCTTTTTTTCCCACTCAGTTCAGTTCAGTTCAGTCGCTCAGTCATGTCCGACTCTCTGCAACCCCATGAATTGCAGCACGCCAGGCCTCCCTGTCCATCACCAACTCCCAGAGTTCACTCAGACTCACGTCCATCGAGTCAGCGATGCCATCCAGCCATCTCATCCTCTGTCGTCCCCTTCTCCTCTTGCCCCCAATCCCTCAGCATCAGAGTCTTTTCCAATGAGTCAACTCTTCGCATGAGGTGGCCAAAGTACTGGAGTTTCAGCTTCAGCATCATTCCTTCCAAAGAAATCCCAGGGCTGATCTCCTTCAGAATGGACTGGTTGGATCTCCTTGCAGTCCAAGGGACTCTCAAGAGTCTTCTCCAACACCACAGTTCAAAAGCATCAATTCTTCGGTGCTCAGCCTTCTTCACAGTCCAACTCTCACATCCATACATGACCACAGGAAAAACCATAGCCTTGACTAGACGGACCTTTGTTTCCCACTCAGCTTTAGGCCAAAACAAACTTTTCTGTCACCTGTTTAGCATCCTTTCCGATGTTCATGTACATGTCAAGGCATTTCAGTCACAGTATTGCAGTTCACAGCAAAGGACTAAACTTACTGTTTGTCTTAATGAAACATGATCCGTCCTAACTGCCGATTAGGATCCTCTGAGGCGTCCTATCACAAGGCTGTCACATTAGCTGTAAGTTTTCTCTTCCGATGACTTAGAATTTCCCTGTCAATTAAAAAATATCAGCGATTTATTCCTGTACGTGCACAGGTGCATCCTTAGGCTGTATTTCACTTTGTTTAGCAGCTCCATCTATTTTTAACAAGAGAGGTTTCCATACTAGGTCAGTCTGCATGACTGACAGAAATTTTTAAAGATAGAGAAACTTAAGTTACCAAGAACATTCAGTATTGCGAAAATTTTTGTATTTCTTCCAAAGGGTAGGACAACTTGTATACACAGTCTCAACCATGTACTTTGTGACTGTCCAGACCAATAGACTCACCTCTAAATCCTGGTCCTCAGCTAAAAGAAAAAAGCTCAAATAGTCTTTATAGTGTGTTAGAAAGATCATTTATATTATAATAACACAGTTTTGTCATACATTATAATAGCTGTTCATCTTCAGAAGATGTTTGAAACAAGAGTCTAAGGTCACTGGAAGTGAAATAAGTAAACCGATAAGGAGTGCTTCCAACATGTCATTATTTTGGGGAGAATAAATGGTTTTGGTTAAATATCATTTTTAAGTAAGAAACAGACAAGATCTTCTACTGCTCTCACTAACAAAGTATCTATCTCATTAAAACAAAAGTAATGAACGCTTTTTTTAAAAAAAAATCTGATTTCCACAATGATTTTGTGGAAGACTTCATCAGAATTGAAGGCTGATGAGTGAGGGATTAGTACCATTTAGTACTAATTCAGTACCATTTAGCCTAGAGTATGAAGTGGGGGATGGTAGAAAAGAAAGGCTGGGACATGGAGAATAACCTCGAATTCCATGTGAAAAACTTCACATTTTATCCTGGAGGTGGTGGAAAGCCATTGAAAAATTTTAGTGAGGGTAGTGATGTGGTTGAATTTCATTTTGGGTAGATGATAAATGTGAGAAGTCAGATTTAAGAATAAGGAGTCCAGTTAAGAGGCTATTGTAACATTTTAGGCAGGAATGTTCTCAGCCCAGGTAAAGGGCTATAGCAGTGAAGATAAAGGTGGAGAGAACAGAATTGATAAATATTTAAGAAGCAGAACTATCAGAACTTGGAGACTGATTAGATATAATCAAGAATGTGAGGGGAAAAAAGAATTCTCAAGCAACCCACAGACTTTTGGCTACGGGGATGTAATGGGTAGTGGTGTGATTAATCGATATTAGAAAATAGAAAAAGAAGCAGATGTGGGGAAAGTAATGACCATTAAGTACTTAGTAGACTCACGAGCTATACCCTTAGTGCATAGGGAGAAGGCAGGGCTAGACAATATGTGTTTTGCATCATTAATACATTAACCATTAATACGTTAAAACAACAAAGAAACTAAGTGTATCTGAAAGGAGCATGCAGAGTAGAAATGACCTGGGAGCTAGACCCTGGAAAACATCAGTATTTGAGATCAAATGGATGATGAGATGAAAGGAAACTGTCAAGGGTATGGAAAGAAAGTCATAGAGGCCAAAAACACAGAATTTCAGACTATGTGTATGTGGGGATACCCGTACCTTTAATGCAAGTCCCATTTAGGTACTTCTAACATACATCTCGGAGAAGGCAATGGCACCCCACTCCAGTACTCTTGCCTGGAAAATCCCAGGCATGAGGAGCCTGGTGGGCTGCAGTCCATGGGGTCGCTAAGAGTCGGACATGACTGAGCAACTTCCCTTTCACTTTTCACTTTCACGCATTGGAGAAGGAAATGGCAACCCACTCCAGTGTTCTTGCCTGGAGAATCCCAGGGATGGGGGAGCCTGATGGGCTGCCGTCTATGGGGTCGCACAGAGTCAGATGCGACTGAAGCGACTTAGCAGCAGCAGCAACATACATCTATTCACTATCCTCACTCTTTTTTTTTTTTTCTAAGAACTCCTGATGGACAGCAGGGACTCTTTGTCTGGAAATGCAAATATTAAAAGTGAACAACTAAAACCGTGAAATTCTTGGGAATTAGAAAAGAATGAGAGTTTCATTCTGCAACTCACTTTCTTATCACCCAGCAGGAAACTACCATTATTATTCATAGTTATTGTTAACAGAATTAAAAAGCTGCGCTTGAAGGGAAAGACATCCCTTTATCTCTACAGTAAGTAAGTAAACATTCCTGCTATTACACAAATTGAAAACCAGTGGGCAAATTTTAATTAAAAATATTTATAGCAAGTAGAAGGGCTTCTCAGACAACTCAGTGGGTAAAGAATCCACCTGCAACGCAGGAGACGTAAGAGACGGGGGTTCCATCCCCCGGTGGGGAAAATCCTCGGAGGAGGAAATGGCAACTCATTCCAATATTCTTACCTGGAGAATCCCATGGACAGAAGAGCCTGGTGGGATACAGTCCATAGGAGTTGTAAAGGGTTGGACACGATTGCATACCAAGCGGAAAACCAGCTGCTAGTTCCTCTTATCACTCATAAAGAGTGTTTTATAGCTGGCCATAATTCTCTTACTTCAATCAGCTTAACCAATAATAACTATTAATTAGGCAAAGGACAGTTTATTATCACCCATGCAGTGGTAAAGAACCCCTTAACTGAATAGTTTGCAAAAGAACAACACTTTGAGGAATCGTTGTCTTAAGGATTTTTGTTTCTTTGAAAGTAAAAGTCTCTCAGTGTTGTCTGATTCTTTGTGACCCCATGGAAATTCCCCTTACAGTCCATGGAATTCTCCAGGCCAGAATACTGGAATCGGTAGCCTTTCCCTTCTCCAGGAGATCTTCCCAACCCAGGGATTGAGCCCAGGTCTCCCGCATTGCAGGTAGATTCTTTACCAGCTGAGCCACCAGGGAAGCTTTAAATAGGTAAAAAGTTCCTTTGACTTCAAAAATGTCCCCGGTTGTCCTAAGGCTCAGATATTTCTACAGATTTCCTCATCGATTCATTTAAAACAGTAAGAAATCTTAAACCACATTAAACAAAAGCATAGCAGGAAAGGGGATCGGGAGGAGATGAAGTATGTATGAAGTGAAGTGTTAGTTGCTCAGTTCTGTCCGACTCTTGCGATTCCATGGACTGTAGCCCACCAGGCTCCTCTATCCACGGAATTCTCCAGGCAAGAATACTGGAGTGGGATGCCATTCCCTTCTCCAGGGGATCTTCCCGACCCAGGGATCAAACCTGGGTCTCCTGCATTGCAGGCAGTTTATTTACCATCTGAGTCACCAGGGAAGAATGTATACAAGAATGAATTTGATGCAATATTTGTGGTGTTTCTTAGGACCACATTCCTAGAGATATTAGCAATCTTGTTCACGAATGCAAAACACCACTGAGTCAAGGCCTAATCACAGCTTTTTGCTTATTCACTTATTTGTTTTGTTTGTGAAGTTGCCAGGGTTTCTCTGCCTTGTAAGACATTCTATTCTAGTTCGTGGAAAACAGAAAAGACAGACAAGAATTCAATGAAATGAACAGAAATTGCTTAAACCAATGATACACATTACGAAAAGGAATTTAGCAGATCTAAGACATCAAAGAGAGGAAACTGATGACTCAGTAGCAGGGACCTATATTGGCCCTGCTGCTCAGAGCTTGCTGGGTGAGGGCACCACACCCTGGTATTTGCACAGATCTGGTTAGTATGACTTAATAATGGGAAGAAAAAGTGTCTGTTTCAAGAAAAATACACATAAAAAACAGATCCTAACAGAGCTCATGGTCCTGCTGTCAGGGGAGACAAGAAGAAAAAGCTGAATTGAAACTCTGTTCTCATAAACAGATCAAAGGTACCCATAAGTGGGACACACAGGTGATTTTCAATGTGTTGAGAGGATTCCTGTGATATACTAGTTCTGAAAATATGTCCAGCTTCCACTTATTAGAAACCATTATTTATGGAATTCAACGAGATACAAGAGGTCAACTTAATCCCTTGTTGTATTTTCCAAACGTCTCACAAATTAAACTTCTTTTCTTCCTTGAAGCACTGAATTCTAAAAAGAACATCACCCAAAATGAATAAGTCATTTTTTTTCTGACTTACATGTTCCTTTTAGTTAAAACAGAAAACAATGAAGGATATTTTAAGATAGCTTTGTTTCCCTGCATATTTAAGTATGATGTTTCTTATGTATGAGCAACCTCCTTTTAAACTAAAGGAGGTATACTCTGAGGATGTGGAGGAGAATGAAAGGGGTCAAGCCAGAAACAGGGGACTGAGAACTGAGCCCTCTGAGCCAGAAGCACAGACTTCTTACAGATGCTTTTTGGCTTTTTTACAAAGACCCCGCTCAAGCTTTGAGGTGGTCAGTTGCAAAATATCCGATTAAATTTGTAGCCAAGAGTCTTTCTTTTTGCCAGTTTTTATTTTAAGGGAGGGGAAAGAGACTTGCTTCATTTTCTATTTACCAGGAAAATGAAGGACTCTAGATGACTTTAAAGGATTCTTCCTATTCTCTGATTTTCTTCTAAAACATTGAGCACTTCCACTTGACTGCCTGTTCTAAATTTACATGGCAGGCACAGAAATAACCAATCAGTCACTAAGCCAAATTTGTTTCTAAATGGGCTAGAAACTTCATTTTAAAATAGATGAAAATTGGAAGGAAATAGTGAAGTCAATGCAATTTATAAGGAAGGGCTTCTGATTTTTTTTTAAAGATGAAAGTGGAAAAACAAAATTAAGCAGAATGAGACAGAGGGAGAACTTGTAACAATGGGATGCAATGGATTACCATGGGGTGTGACAATGGAATAATGAAAGTTATTTCATTTATATGCTAAGAGTAACTGACTTGTTTGAAGCAATCTGACTATTTTTGGTGTCAAGCAAAAAATACAAATTTGGGAGAGCTTTGAGAGGGCAACTTAACAAGCAGAATTCTTGTTAAGAATTCATTTTTTCTATTACATTTCGCTGGCCCTCCCCATTGAGACTATCTACCAGCTGCTGTGTAATCCTCATGTTGATAAAAGAACATGCTCATGATTTGCTGATCCAATCAGGACAGAACGATAAAAGTCTGTAGGTACAAGTGGTTATCCCTGCTCTAATTCCATAAACACCAGGGGGACTATCAATTAAAGATGCCCTCTCAATCTGCTATGAAAAAAATGTATGTGCTGGAAGTCAGTTGAATTTTGATTATATCGAATGCCCTGTTTCTTACACTCCTTCACAAACTGATTTTCAATCTTGGATAAACCTTTATAAATGTGACACACATCTCGATTCATGAAGCAAGCTGCGTAAGCAAACCATGGTATATGTAGCGATGAGGGATATGACTGAGTCATAACGCTATACATCTCCTGTTAGCACATTAGTGTTACACGACATTAAAGATCTGTTTTGTTTTGTTTTTTTCCCTGTCCCTTTATATGTTTATTTTCTTTTAAACTAACTTGGACCTGTGTGACTTGTGTCTACTTGGCTGTGTCACATTCACTCTTTAACTCCATTGTTTCAGAAAATGTAAGCCATACTTTAAAAAGAGTACCATAGTACTTTAAGGATTGTTTTAAAGGTTTGGTAGAGAGAAAGAGGAGGGACAAAGTATTCAGTTAGAAAAAAAATTGCAAATAATCCCTGCTTTTCTTTGTTACTTCTGACTTTTCCTTCTGGCTGTCTTCAGATTGTGGGTGAAAAGACTGGCTACAAGGGGAAAAAAACCCAGTAGTGTAAATTAAACAGTACCTGTGGGGCCTGAAAAGTAGGTCAGCTAACAGAAAGTCAACCGAATAGCTATAACATTACAAATTGATTTATTAGTCTTGGTCTTAGATCTGTTTTTCATGTAATTTATTCTTCCTGAACCTTATATAAGCAGAGAGTATCTTTCACTAGTGGGAAAAATATCTTGATTGATGTTCTTTCATGAAGTATTTAGTGATTTTTATGTTATTTTAATCTATTTAATAACCAGAAGTTCATTGTTTTATATTAAATAAAAACTAAATATTTCTGGAATATTGAATTCCCAAACTGCAATTTTCCTCTCAAATCTATAAAAAGGGAAAGGAAAGAAAAAGGTAGTTAGGGAGGAAAAAACAAGCTGAATGTCACTACAGATCTCATCATTTACTAAGTTCACGCTGTTTGCCGGGCACAGTGCTAAGCTCTGGGTGACGAGGAGCGAGTTACAGAAAATCGAACTATCAAGAAGTTGACTCTCCAGGTGATGAGATAAATATTTCCACATTGATAGGCCGAAACACCAAGGCACTAATGAGAGGTGTTGTGAATAAGGACTTTAGGAATTGAAAGGTTGGGGAAATCAAGAGTTAATCTTGGTGGTATGAGAAGATCACCAAGAAGTATTGAAAAAAGAATGAATGACGGTGACGGAAAGATGATCATCATCTTCCTCTATGCAAAAGTGGAAAGGATGACATTTTGGGTGAAGAAAAGTTAAAATCAAGAGCAGGGCTGACAGGTAACTAATGAGAGCTGTGTATAGCTCAGGGGGACTCTCCTCAATGCTCTGTGGTGACCTATTAAATTCAAACAAAGAGGGGATACATACATACATACAGTTGATCCCCTTTGCTGTACAGGAGAAACTACCCACACTGTTAAGCAATTATACACCAATAAAATCAATTTTTTAAAAAAGAATATGGCTGAATCAAAAAGTTATAAGGATCAGGCTTGGCTGGAGTGGAGCACTTGGGCTAGACCCTCAGAGTAGGTAAGAAAAGAGAGTGAAGAGGGATTTTGGAAGACTCTGAAGGTTAGGTAAAGAAAGGGAACCAGGAGAATAGAGTCTGAAACTTGTTTTTCTAGCTGGTGGGCAGTTGCTAAGGCGAAAAAAGTCTTCTGGAGACATTAGATTATTAAACTGGGAGACACGTTGTTTTATTCAGACAAAATTAAGTGAGTTACTCCAAAGAAATTTGGTCTTCTGATTTTCCTCCCTTGCATATATTGAGACTCTTTTAATACTCAGTTGACCTAAATGTATTTAATCAATAAACATTAATTAGATTCCACAGTAAATTAACATGTGTTGAAGAATCTACTATATGTCAGGATCCTTCATATAGTCCTCCCAACACCCTGGGGCATGTTAGCAGTACACACCCATGTTGTGCTGGCTTTACAGATGCTTAACTGATTGCTGACCCAAGGTCTCAAACACTTAAGGGATGAGCAGTGCTTGGCCCCAAGTCTTCCAAATGAAAATCTCATTCTCCTTCCTCTATTACACTCCATTTCTAGCCTGTGCCAGGCACTGAGCTGGGTAATTTTTCATTTTAAAAAACAAAGCAGCGTCGATGCAGTTACATATTAATATTTTCATTTAGAAACTTCTCTGTGTACATGGAGACAAATAGTAGTAACTGCAGGATTTTTAGTAATTCCTCCAAATCAAGAATAGGTAAAATTTCAGATACTTAAAAAAATAACCAGAAGAAGTCAAAAGGTTTGATAAATTCACATCCATTGAAAAGTTTATTAAGTGTTTTATAGACATTATGTTTTCACGAAAAATGGGAATTCTGTTGTTTGGCACATTTTTTCACTTCATAAAAGAATTCTACTAGGGTATGCAGTACCCTAGTACTGACTCCTTTTTTTTTTCCTGACTCATTCCTAAGAGTTGGAGTCTACAAAGCATAAAAATGTTATCAGAATTACTTTTATATACACTCAGATAAAATTAATCCAATTTTTCCAAATGTAGAAGGAATATGTAAAATTATGGTAAGTATTTAGTGATTGGCTCCAGGAAAAACAATTACAGTATTTGCCTGTTTTTATAGGGTAATGGCCTAAAGCAGCCACTAGAGGGCTCTCTGTTTTCAAACCACTAGAGGGACGTCGTTGAACACAAGCTGGGAAGGGTGCACTGATAGGCACCCTTGTTCAGAGCGTTTACTACACAGATGAGATAGACGTCAATAACCTCAGGAGTACAGTAACAGTAAAATTCAGTGAAACAATTATGAAGTATTGAATTTTGAGTATCAAGTTGAAACTTTGAGTATCCAACTTTTACATGTAATTTACTTAATCATATGTTCCTTTTCATCTGGTGGCTCAGATGGTGAAGTATCGGCCTGCAATGTAGGAGACCCAAGTTCGATCCCTGGGTCAGGAATATCCCCTGGAGACCCACTCCAGTATTCTTGCCTGGAGAATTCACAGAGGAGCCTGACAGGCCACAGTCCATGGGGTTGCAAAGAGTGAGACACGACTGAGCAACTGCCACTTTCCTTCTCATCTATTTTTTAATTATTCAGTTCAGTTCAGTTCAGTCGCTCAGTCGTGTCCAACTCTTTGCGACCCCATGAATCGCAGCATGCCAGGCCTCCCTGTCCATCACCAGCTCCGGGAGTTCACTCAGACTCACGTCCATCAAGTCAGTGATTCCATCCAGCCATCTCGTCCTCTGTCGTCCCCTTCTCCTCCTGCCCCCAATCCCTCCCAGCATCAGAGTCTTTTCCAATGAGTCAGCTCTTCACATGAGGTGGCCAAAGTACTGGAGTTTCAGCTTTAGCATCAGTCCTTCCATATTGGCACTATTTAAAAATCAGATCTTAAAATCCCTAAAGATTTAACAGTTGACTCTTGCAAGCCAGTACAAGCTGGCTTCAACACACCACTGGGAGACCAGGAAAAAGAAAACAGGCATCAAAACACCCAAGAATATTTAGATAAAGACAAAAATTCCATGACTCTATGTGAGTCATGTGTATG
This sequence comes from Bos mutus, assembly GCF_027580195.1. Lineage (NCBI taxonomy): Eukaryota > Metazoa > Chordata > Mammalia > Artiodactyla > Bovidae > Bos > Bos mutus. Next base: position 67,390,173 of record NC_091621.1, on the reverse strand, counting down.
GTGGGTCAACGAGACATCCATTAGTACTTACTGGGAACTTACTAAACAGCAGGCAGCTCTTTATGTATCATTTCTTCTTTATTCTTCACAACCATCTTATAAAGTTGTGTTTCTATCATTACTTTTTGACAGATGGGAAACAGGCATGGAGAAGGTTTTGACTCAAATGCCCCTGCTCTTAAAAATGTATATAGCACCCTGATGCCCCAGTGAAAGATCTCACACCCTTCAAAGGTTTTCAACCAGGCTTTCAACCCTGAAAGCCACTCAGACCTCCGACTTAAAAGGGCAGTGGATTTGCTCCTCCATCAGGAAAGTCTCAATAAGCAAACATTAGGTGCAGCCTTCCCTGGTGGCTAAGTCAGTAAAGAATCCACATGCAATGCAGAGACCCGGGTTCGATCCCCAGGTCAGGAAGAGCCCCTGGAGGAAGGCATGGCAACCCACTCCAGTATTCTTGCCTGGAAAATCCCATGGACACAGGAGCCTGGTGAACTATAGTCCATAGGGTCCCAAAAAGTTGGACACGACTTAGTGGCTAAACCAATTACACCATGTGCAGGAAGCTGATTACCAAGCTGGAACAAAGTTCACTCTGATCCTCTTCCACCTAAATTCTAGGGGTGCACACACCGCTCATATCACTACATTGTTTACTTTCTGCATGCTTCTATTCACCTGAGATTTTCTTTCTTTTTAAGTTTTTGCCCAGGCCCAGCAGCATGTGGGATCCTAGTTCCCCAATCAGGAATAGAACCCAAGCCCCTTGCATTGGAAGCCTGGAGTCTTAACCACTGGATCCCCAGGGAATCCCCATGTGGGATTTTCAATTTCCAAAGAACTAAATACATTTTAGTAAACTAGATGCTTTTATTTTTTTCCATTTCCTAGATTTCCAACCATTATTCTGGGAACAGAGGGCTTAGTTCTTGTCTTCCTGTCAGGGTGATTAATTAGATTTAATTTCATGCTGTCTTCTCTGCCATCCTGTCCTGGCCCCTGGTGACTAATAACTCGTCTACAAAGTCCAAACAAATGGTCACAGTATCTACTTTTTATTTTTGGAAGTTTTCCCCAGCCAAAACGCATAGAACCTCTTCACAGGCAGCAGTTTAGAAATTCCTGGCCAGGATTCCTGCTCTTAACAGCCGCCCTTGATATGGCTAGATGGCTCGTTGACTGATACCCTAGGTGGCATCACGCCAGCTCAAGAGTTGTCAGGCTATTTGAATCAAGAAGCAGCACAGGGAGGTGATAAATATAGATGGGCAGCCTGCAAAACAGCTCCGCGAGGCGCCATATCTTCTTCAGGAAGTCCCTCTGTGCCAGTGCTAAAGCATTAACACCCCATGTCTTTTTCTACACTTGACGTCTGTGGACACTTAGAGTGTGTGACAGAAGGAGGAAGGAGAGTGGAAAGGGAGACAAGAGAGTCTGTAGGTAAAGCAAGCAAATCTGAGATGGGTGAACGGCATCAGAGGACCAGGAGCTGCCCCCACCGCCCGCCCCGCCTGGCTTTTTCAGTGTGAGGTGTGAGCGCTAACAAGAGGCGGCTTTTTAAAGGGGGGAGCTTAGCACGCCTGAAAGAAGGGGTCAGGAAGGAGCAGGTCACACCTCTGTTCTAGCCATGCCAGCAGCCCCTCCCCCCACCCCGACTCACCCAGAAGGGCCCGTGAGTCTGACACACCACCTGGCCCCCAGGGGAAGCCTTAGGACAGGAAATAGCCCAGCCCGTGAGTTAAATCCTGTTATGAGCCCAGATCACTGGCCTCTCGAGGGGGCGAGGAAAGACGGCTGTTCAGACAATTCCAGACATTCAGACGAGCTTGACATAGCTTTAATAAATTCATCAGGGAGATGAAGATGTCTAGCAGCCTAAATATGTGTGTGAGTTTGGGAGAACTTGGGATTTGAGATCTGTGGGACTGAAACTCTGCCCTGTAGATTATTTAAGGCTCAAGAAGGTTAACAACTGGTCCAGTATTATTTTACAGATAATCCTCAATTTCCTCATCTGAAAACTGAGAATAACATTAAAATACACCCTGCCACACTGCTATGAGGCTCAAATGAGATGACTTATGCAAAGCACTTTTTGAATGGCAAAGTCCATATGAATATACCACTGGGTTAAGTTTTGGGAGCAGTTGTAAATGAGTTACAACACTAATCTCCATTATCAGTTGTTTTTAGAAATCATATAAAACACACTTTGGGTCGTGACTCTAGTATTAGTACTATAATTGTTTCTAAATTGGTAGCATTTTAAAAGCCAACTGGGGACCCTATATCTTCAGACTAACAAGGAAGTCACTGTACTTTCTAAAAAGTCACTCACTGAGTTACCTTCAGAACCTATATACAACTCAAAAAGTCAGTCTCAACAATGACTGCTCATTTATGACCCCATATAGTGTCAGACTTTATTTTGGGGGGCTCCAAAATCACTGCAGATGGTGACTGCAGCCATAAAATTAAAAGACACTTACTCCTTGGAAGGAAAGTTATGACCAACCTAGATAGCATATTCAAAAGCAGAGACAGTACTTTGCCAACAAAAATCTGTCTAGTCAAGGCTATGGTTTTTCCTGTGGTCATGTATGGATGTGAGAGTTGGATTGTGAAGAAGGCTGAGCACCGAAGAATTGATGCTTTTGAACTGTGGTGTTGGAGAAGACTCTTGAGAGTCCCTTGGACTGCAAGGACATCCAACCAGTCCATTCTAAAGGAGATCAGTCCTGGGTGTTCTTTGGAAGGACTGATGCTAAAGCTGAAACTCCAGTACTTTGGCCACCTCATGCGAAGAGTGGACTCATTGGAAAAGACTCTGATGCTGGGAGGGATTAGGGTAGGAGGAGAAGGGGACGACAGAGGATGAGATGGCTGGATGGCATCACCGACTCAATGGACGTGAGTTTGACTGAACTCCGGGAATTGGTGATGGACAGGGAGGCCTGGCGTGTTGCAGTTCATGGGGTCGCAAAGAGTCGGACACGACTGAGCGACTGAACTGAACTGAACTGATAGTGTTTGCTCTATTTACCTAATATGCTTAGGCTCAGATATGAAATCAGGTTCATCCTAAGGAAGATATTTACATTATGCTTCATAGAAACAATGTCATATAACTTTAGAATTTGAAACTTCTTGGTTTTTTAGGTTAGGCGGGGTCCATGCTTATAGACTTTCCTTGTTTATAAAGACATTGAGGGCCAGGGAGATGGAGTTCTGATACAAAATCTGGTTCTATCTTATTCTAGGGAGAAATTTTCCCCTATTCTCCGCACTGCCCCCCGCCCCCGATTCTTTAGGTTTGTTCTCACTGAAGTCCTCTAATCATTGAGTCAGTGACATAGTTGCAAAAAATAATTTGAACAATAGTAGCACTATTGGAATATATTATAAACACCATCCCTCAGAGTAGCCATATCGAATTACTAACATTTCACAAGTGTGTACTGATATATTCATTGAAAAATCAGTCTGTTGGATTTTTAAAATCTATTTAATGTATTAATGTATTTATTTAGACTTGTTTAATTTAAACATAGATTTATTTAATCTATGAATTATCTACTTCTAAATCTCTCGTTTTTACTCAGAAGGTTTAAGGGTCTCAAAATATTCATTGATGTTTAGGCAACTCAGTATCAAATCATGGGAAAACACAATAAATCCCAATTGGTTTTTTAGAAAACAAAAACAACACAGTGGTTTTTTTAAAAATGCAGCTGTATGTATATGGAATTCTGAGTGTGAGATTATTTTCAAAATTTGAACTTATTTTCCAACGTTGAAAATTCACTCTAGATTGAGAATTTCCATTTCTTCTTGACATGTCAACATGAATTCCTACCAACTCAATGTTGCCTCCTCAGGGAAGCCCTCATTCTCTCCTCCAGCCACCATAAATGTATTCTTTCTGTGTGTTCTGACAGCATTTCCAGTTTGCGGCTGTTTTAACATCGGCGTGTCGCCCTCATTGTTCTGTGTCAAACTCCAGTTTACTGGGAGCTTATAAAGAGCAGACATCCTTATCCGTTCCTCTCTCCCAACACCTAGCCTGATGCCTGGTACATAGTAAAGTGTAGAGTTCAATAAATTTTTGATGAATTAATGAATACAAAAAATTTAAACTAAAAGGCAGTGTAAATAAACAAAAAGAGTTTACACTCTGTTAACATGGAAGTAGCCTGGTCAAACGCTTGTCTATTTACTGCCGTCTCCTTATGTCTCAGGAGAGGATCAGGCTGTCTGATTCTGAGTATTCTGAAGAGCATGCAGTCATAGACACTGGAGGACCCAGGCTGCGGACACTGCCAGGAGAATTACGGGAATTATTTTTAGTACTTCTGTTTAGCTGAATGCATTCCTTTGCAGGGAATTTAAAGTGCTTCATTCAGCTGTCCTTTAATTGTCACAGTCCTGCGAGCTGGGGAGGCACAGAATTATCACCTCATTTCATGAATGAGGAGGCTGGAGAAGCTTGACTCATTCAAGGCCACTCAGATGGCTTTTGGGAGGGAGATCAGAAAATGTTTCCTTATTCTTGATGTTTCGGTTGTGTGGCAGTGCCATTAGCTTCAGCAGGGGAGTAGCCGAGGCTCGGTTGCCCCTGAGGAACTCCAGCATTCACTTGGACGCTGACCTAGGCTGTGAGCAATTCAAAGCTGCCCCAGTCAGGAATATACTGTGTAGGGTTTGTTTTCCCTGACATGCAGGACCTGGAGGTGTTTCTGTAAGTTCCTTTTTCAGAACCAGCTATGGAATCTGTAGGGACTGCCACAAAATAAAAATGGGCTCCTTGCTCAGAAATTTCTAAGAATTTCAAGAATCCTGTAGAGCCTTTAGCCCTTCTGAGGCTGCACACTCATGAAAATTGCCATATCTGAATCTGGGATTGACATGTACACAAGACTGTATTCAGAATGGATAACCAAGATGTCCCTGGTGGCGCAGTGGGTAAGAATCTGCCTGCCAATGTAGGGCACATGGGTTCAACCCTGGTTTGGGAAGATTCCACACGCCACGAAGCAACTAAGCCTGTGTGCCACAGCCCCGGAGCCAGCGCTCTGGGCCTCGTGAGCCGCAGCCCCGGAGCCTAAGTGTTGCAGCTACCGAAACCATGTGCCTAGAGCCTGTGCTCTGCAAGAGAAGCCGCCACAGTGAGAAGCCCGCACTGCAATGGAGAGGCACCCCCACTCACCGCAACTGCGGAAAACCTGTGCAGCAGCAAAGACCGAGCAGGCACCTAAAAAAATGGATAAAATGGATAGCAAACAAGGACCTACTCTATAGCACAGGGAATTCTGCACAATGTTATGTGGCAACCTGGATGGGAGATGAACCTAGGAGAGAAGGGATACCTGTATATCTGTGGTTGAATCTCTCTGCCGTCCACCTGAAATTATCACAGTATTGTTAATCGGCTATACACCAATATAAAATCAGGTTTAAAAAAATTACCCTATCTTTGCTCTTCTTTGCTCAGTTTAGTTCAGTCGCTCAGTCATGTCCAGCTGTTTGCGAACTCCATGGACTGCAGCATGCCAGGGCTCCCTGTCCATCACCAACTCCCAGAGCTTGCTCAAACTCATGTCCATTGAGTTGATGATATCATCTAACCATTTCACCCTCTGTCGTCCCCTTCTCCTGCCTGCAATCTTTCCCAGCAGCAGAGTTTCTTCCAATGAGTCAGTTCTTCGCATCAGGTGGTTCCTATTTTCTTCCAAATCCTCTTAAAGTTTTTACCTTTATGCTGCTCCTAACATCTCCTATCTTCTCTACCTGTTTTCAGTAAGACCCAATTCAGAGTGCCCTCTATGTCTACATGGGGGTGAAATCTGTAAAATAAAACTCTGCTGAGGCCATTACCTTGTCTAAAATCTTCCAACAATTTCTTGCCATCTCCTGGGATAAACTTAACTTCCTGGCTTCCCTTTCAGATTTCTATCGCTGCATGAGGATCCACCCCAAAACCCAGTGCTTTAAAATAACAGCCACACACTTTCTCATAACACTGGGTCTCCCGGTGGCATCTGCAAGGCTCACTCACGTGTTCTGTGTTTGTCGGGTGGCAGATCAGCTAAGAATTGGCAGGCCCCAGACGACGGTTGCCTGGGGATGCCAGCCAGCGTGCCTCCCTTCTCCTCTTCACAGGCTCTACAGTGCGACGAGGTTGGCTGGGAAATGCTCTAGAGGCAGCTGGATTCCAAGAGAGTCAAAGTCAAAGATGGAAATGCTTCCTGGGGCCTCAGTTCATCACACAGTCAGCCATTCTACACCCTATGGATCAACATAAGTCACTAGAGCAGCCCAGATTTGAGAGGTTGGAGAAAGAGTTTTCTCCTCCTGGTAGAAGAGCAGCAGCAGCAGCCTAGAGGGGTATGAGGAATTTGTGGACAGACAGTAAACCCCCTACACACGAAACTTGAGTTGTGAACTTTCAAAGATGCAAATGTGACCCTGGATGCCAACTATTGTATTGTACGACTGTGCCTTTCCAGGCACGGTACTATAAGATTAAGAATGCTGTCTTTGTTTTTAATGTGCACATTACTTGTGTGAAACCTATTATATTATAAAGTCTTTGTAGTACAGTACTGTATAGCCGATCGTGTAACTTGGGTACCCAGGCTAACTTTGTTGGCGTTATGAATAAATTGGACTTAAAAATGTGCCCTCCGACTTGCTCATATGTAGAAGACTTGCTGTATTTTGCAACTGACCATACCTTGCCATGTATCCTCCCTGACCTACACTTGCTGACCTCTCCTTCCTTGTCTCCATTACTCTCCCGAAACGATGCTCTAGACTTGGTCACATAATAGTGATGATAACCAGTACACAGATACAGTCTTTGAGTACTCTGTCTCAAGCACCGTAGCCAAAGTTCTGCATATGTCATTGTGTGTTTCATCCTCCAGATTCCCTATCATGGAGGTATTTTTATTCCCATTTTAGGGTCAATGAAATTGAGACACTCAGGAGCTTAACAGGTCTCACAAGGAAGAACCTGAATTGGGATTCAAACTTAGATATACTTGATTCCAACATCCATCAAGTTTTTACTCTGCCACACAATCACACCAAAATGCTGGCCTTCTTTGTTGTGTACTCACATGCCTGTGTGACCCTCATAGGCCTTTCCCTTAGGCAGAAAAAGCCTCTCTCACTCTCTCTCCTCTTCCTTTTCCTTCCGTCTCCCTCTCCACTCACCATGGAAAAGCACACACACGACACTTCACAACAGTTCTCATTTCCCCAGGCCAAGTTATATGACCCACTTCAGGATCCTATAAAACCCGTTTGCTTACTTTTCCCTTCTTCTTGACCATTTGCTCCTTATCTTATCTAATTTGCATCTCCCTGACCTAGTATAGTCCTCAGCTTATGACCACTGGTTGATAAGTGATTGTTGAATGGAATTTTCAAAAGCATGCTAACTTTACACACTATTATATTTAAAATAAATAAACTGTTATATAAGGACCTACTGAATAGCACAGGGAACTATAGTCAACATCTTGTGATATCCTATAATGGAAACAAATCTGAATAAATACTTATCTGTCTATCTGAATTGTTCAGCTGTACACCTGAAACGAACCCAACATTGTAAACCAACTATACTTCATTTTTTCAAAATGCACAGCAAGCAGACTAGAAGGAAATGTAATTAAACTAGAGTTAATATATGAAGGGGGATTGCAGGATTAAGTCATTTTATTTTCTATGTCTACTTTATTTTTCAAATTTTCTATGATGAACATGTATTGCTTTTACAATGGCTAAAATAAATTTGATAAAGAGAAGAAAACATGCTAACTCTGTCAATTAAGATGATATTCAGACATATTCATAATTTCCACTGAAAAAAGCAATCAAATGAGTCAAAGGGTCAAAGCAGTTGTTCATGTAGTTTCAGGAAACCTTTTGCAAGTGCCAGTCTCACCAGGCCGTTTGTGCATCCAGTTATTGACTTATTCAGGTTCTTGTGACAGGACATTGTGTACTTTGACAAGACATGCATGCATTTAGTTACTTATTAAGAAAATTACCAGATGCAAAAATTAACCAGTCTTACGTTTAAATGTCACTCGACTCCATTATCTACTCTACAGGTTAGCTGGCTTGGCACCTTTCTTGATTACCTTCACCGTCAAGGCTGTGAATCCTATATACTTACTTCCTCAGTCTCTCCTGCAGATATGGGTAGTCATGTGACACAGTTCTGTTCAACGACACAAAATCTGAAGTATGCTAGTACAGTTTTTGTGAAAAGTTTCTTATTTAAATAAATCTTAGACACAGCTGGCTTCATACCTGTCTCCCTTCTTGCTGCTGTGAGTAGAGACATAATGGCAGGAGCTCCAGCAACCGTCCTGAAACCATGAGACATGAGCATCATGCTAAGCATGGGAGAGCATGAAGAGAGAGAGAGCCTAAATCCTCCATGATATGTTTGAGCTACTGCATAAGCCTCCAGGCAATCTATATCCAGCCTCTTGCAAAGTACAAAAGAAAACACTATTTGTCTAAACCATTTTTGGTCAACTTTTCTTACTTGTAGCCAAATGTGTCCCTGTATAATACAAATAGAGTTTGACAATACAATGTGGAAATGGCCTAAAAGGAGAAGGGCTAATTATAGTTAAAGAACAATAACAACATTACTGCAACATCAAGTCTTAGAGGGCAGGGATGTTTGTTCATTTTCATTTTAGTCACTGTGGTATCTCCAAACTTTAGAATAGTAACTGGCATGTAGTAGGTATTCAATCAGTGTTTGCTGACTGAACTGTAGCATTTATGTTTGGGGAGTTGCCCCTTAAATTCTGGGCCCTTCCTTCACTTCTGCAAGATGCATTTTCAGCTGCATGTCTTAATGATTCTCTGAAACCTGACTCAACCACGAAAAGTGTCCTGAAGCAAAAGTTTCAAGTGACCTCAGAAGGAGTCAAAGAAATGAGTCAGAGGAACCCTCTAAATTTGGTGAAATCTTACATTCACTGTATTATAATATCACAAAGGTCAAAGGATACTGGAAAGGGGACCTGAACTCTCAGCTCTAAAGAGCCATGTCACATGTCTCACCTGGGCTCACCTGCTGCCTGACTGTGTCTGCTTGAATCGCTCATTCCATCTTTCAAACAGGATGGGATCAAATAAGAGGGCTAACCCCAAGCACAAAAATGTGGTCATAAAATTTGCAATTCATTGCCTCCAATCTACCTGTTATCATCAGGGAGATGTTGGAGGTTTGTGAGGCAGAAAAGTATTAGTTGTTGAGTTTTTGGCTTTTATGCATCTGTTCAAAGGTATTTTTCCATCTTTCACATCCAATAGTCCCCAAAGGACCAAAGAGATAAAATGACATTTGGGTGAATTTCCTTCTTAAATAATTAAACATGACTCATCATTCCCCCAGCCATGTGCAAGAGATATTTTAAAGGGAAATTCTTCCTCCTATCGATCTGCTCTAACAAGAACATCATTTTGACTTTCAGCACTCAGTTTATCTGTGAGAAAATACCTGTGGCATGTACAGTTAATCATAAGCTGTCACTGTGAGGATAACAATGCTGATGTAATCAGCTGATTTAAAAATAACCAGGCATGAAATTTGGAGAAGGCAATGGCACCCCACTCCAGTACTCCTGCCTGGAAAATCCCATGGATGGAGAAGCCTGGAAAGCTGCAGTCCATGGGGTCGCTGAGGGTTGAACACGACTGAGCAACTTCACTTTCACTTTTCACTTTCATGCATTGGAGAAGGAAATGGCAACGCACTCCAGTGTTTTTGCCTGGAGAATCCCAGGGACGGGGGAGCCTGGTGGGCTGCTATCTATGGGGTCGCACAGAGTCAGACACGACTCAAGTGACTTAGCAGTAGCAGTAGCAGGCATGAAATTCACTCTATCAATAATTAAGTTGTCACCCTCTGGAAAAATATTATCAGAATCATTACTATTACTATTTTTCCTGTTTAAAGATTTCTAGGATTTCCCTGATGGTCCAGTGGTTAAGAATCCGCCTGTCAACGCATAAGGCTCAGTCCCTGGTCTGCGAAGATTCCACATGCCTCGGGGCAGCTAAGCGCATGCACCACATCTCCTGAGCTTGAGCTCTGGGGCCTGGGAGCTGCAACTTAAGCCCATGTGCAGCAACGACTGAAGCCCGTGCGCCCTAGAGACCGTGCTCCCCAACAAGAAAAGCCCCCAGAGTGAGAAGCCCCGCATCACAACTGGTGAGGAGCCCCCACTCACCACAACTAGAGAAAGCCCGCACACAGCAACGGAGACCCTTACAGCCGAAAACAAATTAAAAGATTTCTAACGAAAGATTTACTGTGATTCTTTAAAACTGTGCTTTGTTACTCTTCTTAACTCCCGTTAGTCTACTGAAAGCGATACCAGATACGCGACTTCAAGTGGATTTCGGTGTTTAGGAGTCCTGCCTGTCATGTCCAAGGAAAGAAATCATTCTCTGGAGAACAGTCTAAACTAGTCCAACAATTTGCCTGAGGAAAGCCTGAAGAAATAGGCTACTTTCACTTTGTTTTTAAAAATAGAAACACATGAGGCTGAATGAGTTCAATGTCCCTGAACATGTCACATCTTGGCCAAAAGACATGAAGTCCTAAGTTTTTTCACAAGAATTAATTCCATCAGGCATATCTTACTTTGTTGCTCTGGGCTTTACTGTGTTTCACAGATACAATATTTTGTTACAAATTGAAGATTTGTGTCAACCCTGTATCAAGTAAGTCCTTTTTCCAGGGCATTTGCTCACTCTGTGTCACGTTTTTTAAAATATTATCATTGAGACTATTTTTAAAGAACAGTTTAGGGTTGACAGAAAAATTAGGGGGAAGGTACAAATTTTTCATATATTCACTGCTCTATGTCAGAGTTTGATAATTCTCAAAATAGTTCAACCCCTTTACCTCACTGAAGGCTCAGATAATGGCTTACATTTTTTTAGCAATAAAGTATTTTTAACAAAAGTGTATATACTTTTTTTAAACATAATACTATTGCATACTCAATACACTATAGTATAGTGCAAAACATAACTTTTGCAAGCACTAGAAAACCAGAAAATTCATGTGACTCACTTTATTGCATTATCCACTTTATTGCAATGGTCTGGAACCCAACCCACAATATCTCTGAGGTATGCCTGTTTGGGGAAGAATTTTTAGTTCTCCATTTCCTTCTCTCTTTGGAGCTCAGGAACTCTCATAAGTACAACAGCATGCGTTGACCTTTTTCCGAATAGTGCCAGACTGTTAGTTTTGAGAACCAGATCTGGAAGATGTTTGCCTCACTGAGTCCTTTCTTTTGTCTTCCATCTGGGATTCTCACCACCTTGCACACCAGGCAGATACCTGACTTTGGAGAATTCACACTGGATTTGCTTCTGCAGAGAAGTAATTGGATTCCTATGTTGACTTTTAAACCCTGTTCTAACCTCAACCATCATCCTTGTCTAGCCCAAGGGATGTCTGAGCTTTGTTTATGAAGGAAAAAATGAGGGAGTCAACTGACAGGTCAGGGTCAGGAGGTCATGAGCCACTGGGATCAGGTGGTGGCAGCCTGAGCATTTTTCATAGGACACTGAGCAAGAATGAAGACTCAAGGGCATCTTTCAGCAAGTGCAGAGCTGAGGACTAAATCCAGGGCTTGGCCACTCAGAAGCCTCAGGGGCTATCGTTGTCTTGCAGAAAACGTTCCCAGCTGGGCAACTGGCCTGGTTTATGGAAGGATGAAGCTGTTTATGGCAGAGAAGTGCTGAAGATTATTTTATACCCTTGAAAAGGGCATTAGACATAATCTACGAGGCAATGAAAAGTATGACTATTTCAGAGATTATCTCCCAAGCTTGGCATCACAAGAGTGCCCCCTTTTACAAGCCTGTGGCTTCTGCTCCTGTGGATGTGGAGGTTGGAACACTATTCTGGGAACTGCCGGCAGCAACAGTCAGCTTGGTTACGTTCATGCTCTTGAGTGTATGGAAGCAGTCATACAATTTGGCTTCTTGCTGTGAAATGACACCTGATCTGGAACTGTCCCCTAAGGAGGTGTCGAACATAAAAATCCAATGGAGAGGAAGAAGTATGAGTCCAGCTGAGTACACACACCAAACTGGAACTGGCAAAAGAGAACTCGTTAATGACCTCTAAATAGTGTCCCTCATGCTCTGCCGGGAAACTGACTTAGAGCTTGGTTAGGGGATAAAGAGCTCTCTAGAGGTATGTCAACAACAACAACAAAAATAATGAAAGATATATAAAAGAATATGTGCGTGTATGCTAAGTCACTTCAGTCCGTATAAAAGAATACCTAATGTTTATTTAGTATTTGTAAAGAGCCAGGCCCTGGGTTAAGTATTTTTCAAGCATCATCTGATAAATAGGTTCACGATTAAATCCTTGGAGGAAGACACAGTTATGAACCCCATTTTATAGTGGAGGAAACTGAGATTTTAAAAAGCCAACTCGCCAATAAATGGCTCACCCAGTTCTGTCTGATTCTAGTGCCCCCAAACCTGAACCTGTTAGACTGTGTTGGATATTCACTTATAATTTCAAAGTCAGTCATTATATTGAAAGAAAAATAATGTGGAAAATGCAGATAATCATTGAATTCCAAAGGGCAGTAGTTTATAAACACAAATCCTGAGCTATCACATTAGTCATCCAGGAAGACTTCAGTTGCACATATATTCAAAGAAATGTAAATGTTTGTTCCACACAGCAACTCATTTCAGAATAAATTGCAAGTTTGTCAACATGATAGTCAAGTACTGATTTTTATAAATGCAGGCATTGTGCTCGCTCCATTGTTTTGCACTTTACCAGATGCTCAGCGGACCTGTGCTGGGGCACAAGCCCCCTTCTCCCGTCTATTCAGATGTTTGGCTGAGCTGGTACAGATAAAGACACACTTTCTGTCAGAACTTTTCTTACTAAGAGTTATTTTAATTCATGTGAGTAAACGGGTCAAAAATGTCTCCCAGGGAAAGTCCAGGGTGGTTTGGTGGAAGGCAGTTTGCAAATGGTAGATCTTAGCTCAGTTCAGTTGCTCAGCTGTGTCCGACTCTTTGCGACCCCGCGGACTGCAGCACACCAGGCTTCCCTGTCCCTCACCAACTCCCAGAGCTTGCTCAAACTCATGTCCATCGAGTTGGTGATGCCACCCAACCATCTCATCCTCTGTCATCCCCTTCTCCTCCTGCCCTCAGTCTTTCCCAGCATCAGGGTTTTTTCCAGGGAGTCAGTTCTTCGCATCAGGTGACTGAAGTATTGGAGCTTCAGCTTCAGCATCAGTCTCTCCAAATCCTAAAGTGTTGATATTTCTTCTCCCCACTAGAGGGCAGTGCTTGAAAGGATTACAGTCCTTACCTCTGAAGTTAGTACAACGGACTGGAACAAACCCTAGTATTGTTACTTCCCCTAACCCACGCAGAGAGCACAGAAAGATTTTATTTCTTTGAAGGAAAAAGGAGAAAGAAATATGTTTGCTCTAACATGACGCAGAAATCAATGATGATGCTGTCTTAACTTGCTGAGCTTGGAGAAAGAGAAACGCTAGTAAAATTTAATACTCTGAATCATCAAAGGAAAATGGAAGAAAACATCTTTATAAATGTAAGTGAAATCCTTTTATGATAAACTCTTAAAGACAGACTATTGCGACCAAATGCTCAGAAAGATAATCTCTGTTGCTTTGGTTTGATTATCATTAGAATTTACTGGAGTGAACAACTTATTTCAATAAGCATCTTTTCTCTTTTGTCAGTATAATGGTCACACAGGGTGTATGGTGCAAAATACAAGCTAAAAAAATACGTAATATTATGTAATGGTTAAGCTTTGCCCTTTGAAAAAAGGAGGAGTGTTGAAAGGGCAGAGTTGGTATTGAAGATGGATTTAAAAGCTGTAGAAATTTGCTGAGAACACCTTGGGTTACCTGCTTGAATCTTCCAGAGTGTCACTAATTAGAAAGGCTGCCAAAGTGAAGCATTGTTTCCTTAAACCATAATTAAAGCCCACGGTTCTTGGGTCTTGACCTCTGCTTTAGCAAGGATGACTGGGACCCTGAGGGATTCACTGAGAATTCTTACTTTTCAAAACAGTCTAGTGGGGATGGGGGGCAGGAGGAATACCCTGAGAGACTAAATCAGCAGTTTATCAAGGGGTTCCCAGTCCAAACCTTCTCATGTTTTTTCTGGTCAGCCCAGGTGATTCACTATCAGGAAGCAGATACTGAGTGCTTACGGAGTCACAGATTGAGCAACTTTGTGGAGAGCCTGGAGCAGTGCTGGGTCCTGTAGGAGGTTCCAGATTTTAAATCTTTTTCCTGCCCTGAAGGATAAATGAATATACTCACCTTCATTGTGAAAATGGAAAGAGTTCAGATGTGAGGGTGGGGCTGGAGGGCACTTCTTAATTCACCGAATTCAATAAAGCAGAAGCCCTCCCCTCTACGAGCTGCCAACCTAATGGAGAAGGCACCCTGACACCCGGTTAACCTTCTGCTTCCCTAGCTGCTGTGTGGCCCTATCTGAAGAGTTTTTATTCAGAGAACACTATGTGTTCATTCTCATTGTTTGCCCTTGACTTAAAGGGAACAGTCCTGAAGACACCCCAAGGAAGATGGTTAACAAGAATCATCAGAGTCTGGAAGATGATTCTGATTCACCCTCCAGAGCTGTGTAGACTCTGATGGGCCTGCCCAAGGCAATAACTACTCTCTGCAACACCAACAGTTTTCCTCTTTGTAGAATGAAATTACAGAAACACCCACGTCACAGGATTCAGCATGTGGATGGACAGGAAATAAGGGTAGAAGCCACTCTGATGAGCCTCACAGAGGTCTTTCTGTTCGGGACACATTGCGATCTTAGAGACTTCACTCATTTCAAAGCAATAGGCTTTATTCAGCCTTCATTTTGGGTGTGCAAACATTTAGCCCCAGATAAATGGAGACCCTATTATCCACATTTCAAAGGGTTTTTAACTTTAAAAGCCTTAAAGCAGATTTTTTTTCTGGAAATAGGCTTTTTTTTTTTTTTTTTGAAATGAACTAGCTGCAATTGTAGAATGCTGGACCTGGAAGAGATTTCAGAGATCTTTTACATACACACACACTCCCGATTTACAGAAAAGGAAGGAAAAATCAGGCTGGTTTCCCTAAGTCAAGAGCAAATTTTTGGAAGGGCTGGAACCATGTTTTCTGATTCTCAGTCCTGAGGTTGGTCAGCTGAGAGCAACAAACACAAGATTTGAATCAGATACAAAGAGAAACTGACTTTAGGGCCATCACATCGTTCAGAGAGATCTGTTTGTTCATGATTTCTACATTGTATAACTAACTATTCAGAGATACAGCTACAAGAAATATTGAAGTATCAATATAAAGAGGAACGAAAAACCACGTGCATAATTATTCTGTGCAGTCACCAGCCCATCAGATATTTTCAGTCTTATCAAAATCAACATGGCAATAAAATGTCTCCTTGTCCTTCCAACTTCCTTATTAAAAGGCATTAAATTTGTTTTTCTCACACATAGAAAGATAAGGTTGTTAATTGCAGGAACTGCTTATCAGCAAAAATGTAAAATAGCAGGAGAGTCATTTGATGGTTTAGCTAAGAAGAAAAAGGAATGGAGGAAGAAAAGAATACAGAATACAGAAAGGCTCAAGGAATGAACATGAAATCAATGTTCATAATGAATTTAATATCTGTAAATGGAAATATTTCCTAGAAAGTATTCTTTGTATTTTGTAAAAAGGAGATAATGCAAAATATAGAAGTATATATTCTATAGTATATATTCTATTCAAAATATAGAAGTATGAACATATGGAAAACACCAATTAAAATTAAAGGAATAAACTGAGATAGCAAAGGACAGAGGAGCCTGGCATGCTGCAGTCCATGGGGTCACAAAGAGCTGGACATGACTTAGCAACTGAATAACAACAACTCTTGCTAGGACTATTACAAATGAAAAATACCACCCCAACTTCAGGACGGTCCTGGCAAGGTTGTGCGTGACTGGAGTGAACACAAGGTATGAGGGAAAAGGGGTCTCAGAGTCTACTCCAAGCCTGAGTCTCATAAATCCGGTCAATAACTGGAGTTTGGAGATGTCTTGGGTTGTGAGAAGTTTATTTCACAGTGGTTAAAATAAAAAAGCTGCACTAGAAAGTGGGAGATTTATCTTCTCACAGAAAGAGACAAATGAGTCCAATTCTATCCACCTTCACCTGCGTTAGAGCGCTGATGCTGAATGTGCAGTCAGCCCTTGGCTCTTGTGTTTTCTTCCCTGTCAATCAGAACGCTTGCAAAATGGATTTTCAGTATTAAGGTTTACTCCATAACCTCAGTCTTAAAAAGACCGCATCAAGCTTGTGGCATTTCACTTCTATGAATTTACATGTCACAGTCCCAGGTTTTTGCTTCCTCCGTAAAATAAGTTAGTGTAAGTCACTGGTATGGATACAAAGACTTTCAGATTAATTCATCTAAAACATACACACGCATCTAATTAATTAATCGTCACTCCTAATTTAGAGGAACAGGTACGACGTTTGGGTATGTGGGGCCATTATTCTTTTACTGGGCTTTCCCGGTGGCTCAGGTGGTAAAGAATCCATCTGGAATGCAGGAGACTGCTAGCAATGCAGCAGACCTGGGTTTGATTCCTTTATAATTTAATTCTTTTACTTTTTTAAGCAGGAAGCAATATTTTAAATATAATTGGGTGTTGGTGAAGGGTTTAAATTCACAAAACCTTATGGCTGGAAGCAGCATTTTTTTAGGTAGAACTGCACTGTTATATGTACACCACCTGTCTAACTCTCCACTTACCAATCGGGAGTAGTTTTCCAAAACTCTTTCAGCTGTAGAATCCTTTAAAAACTCATGTCTAAAAATGTAACATTAAAAAAAAAGACACTTTGGCTGTGACTGGGGAGAAACCCACATGGGGGCTGTCTGTACACCACCTGTTTGTCTAATTCTCTACTTACCAATCTGGAGTAGTTTCCCAAAACTTTTTCAGCTGTAGAATCTTTTAAGAAATCGTATCTGAAAATGTAACATGAAACAAAGACACTCTGGCCGTGACTGGGGAGAAACCTACTCGGGGCGGGTTCTGTCCCACTGTTTAGACAGAGGATGGTGGCGGCTGAAGGAATGTGTGACCCTGTGGCAGCTGCTTCCGGCAGTCTCAAGGGGAGGTGCTTGCAAGCCAGCCTGTGTGGCCGTCATCAAATAGGCTGCATCAGCCTTTGCCAAACCAGAGATCATTAATAATTCATTGTCATTGATTAATAAAATACATACTCCTCCTTTTTAATATGTACTGACCGGAAACACCGTAGCAAAATTAGCAGATACTCTAAATTATGAATCCTGTGTGTTAACCTCCAAATCATAGCTCATGCATAAAAAAGGACATCTTCTGAGTCCATGATGAGTAGAGAAGTTCAGGAAAAATCTATTGTTAGCTACTTATAAAGAAAGTATCTCGGTTTCTGTTCTATAGTGTGATGGGAGGGGATGGAGTACTCTTGCTTTATTTGCTTGCGTTTTTATTTCAATATAAAGAGCCATATTTTGATGGGTGAATATTCGTATAGTTGGCCCAGCGGTGTTGAATCGTGTATTTGAGCCAGTGTTGGCCAGGGACTGTGAGCTCTCAGAGGATGAGACCCACAGCTGCTAGACATCAATTCTTAGCCAACTGCTGTGTGTTTCAGGCACCTAGGGATGAGATGGCCCCGGAGCCAGATCGCTTTCTATTACTTCCTGTTCTTCCTTGTTCTGCCTCTGGTCCCCATTCAGACTTTGTAATAAATGCAAACCGTAAACCTCCTTAAAAAAAAACTGCATCTGCAGAACTTGCCTCTTGAGCATCTGTCATGCAGGATTGAAAACTCCAGAAAATGCAGACGATATTTGGGTTTTAGCTAAACTAATTTTAAGAGACTTGAAAGGCATAGGGGCCCCACTAGTTGAACTTCACTGACACAGTGTTGCTTTTTAAAAAAATATTGAACCCTAGAACTAGCTCATCAGATCCTTCGAGTAAGCTCAGCTGATCAGACTGCAGTTCCAATGACAGCATATTGTACTAAGTGCTGGAAACAGATGAGATAGTGGGTAGACAAATTAAGATTCTCTATGAGAATGGAGGAGCCAGGGTGAGTCTTTGTAAACACAGGCTCGACCCTCCTCGGAAGCCCTTGAAGATTGCGTTTGATTCCTGGGTGCCTTCTAGATCAGAAAAATAAAACATCTATTCTTTAATTGCTATTTCAAGGTAAGGAGTCTTTGTGCTTTCAAAAAAAAAAAATCCCTTCTAATTCTCAGAAGAGAAGTTCTTTGAAATGTATATGTCTCTCAGTAAATTTGGATTGGTGCATCAGTCTCAGGCAATCTAGTAGTAATTTTCAGCTGTTGGACAATCAAATCAACCCTAAATGAATGAATCTTTTCACGTATCTGTATTGGAAAGAAAGGGGTAAAAGAGGGGAGAGGGGTCAGAGGCTATGGAAATTGAGTATCACTTATTGTCAGATTCAAAAGTCCTTACAGCTTTAAATGAGCATTTTGCTTGGATCAATTGGCGGTCCATTCACTCATTCACCAGTTTATTCCATAAGTGTTTATTAGGTGCCTGGGATATCCCGGGCACCGTGCCAGGTTTGGGTTACAACAAAGAGCATCTTCTTTCCTTAAGGGGGTTTATGTTAGTGCTATAGACACAGGAATAAACAATGAGGACCAGTAATGGATTGACTGAAGACGCACAAGCTTGTAAGGGACCACAGAGAAGGGAGACCAGGACCAAACCAAGTCTTGCACGTGAGGGTGGCATTGAGGTGAGCTGGGCTGGAGAAGGTGGGTGTTAGTGAGTGGCGGGCAGGGATAATCAGGCCCTAGAGTTTGAAGAGCCTTGTGTACCAAATGAATTTATCTGACCTTCCTCTGCCTTTGTGTCTCTTGGGACTTTGATATCTTGGTATGGCCCATATCCCAAAACCACAGGATAAACAAGAAATGTCTTCCTGGAGCATTAGTTCTGCTTAATGGTGAGCACTTTAAAGTATATGTTACTAAAGGAGTAGAAGGCATGATCTACACACATGTGTAAGATGAATCAGGAGATGCTGAAGATATTTTGTGCTTGTGATGGGGAACCTGAGGCTGTACCTGCAGCCCCACTCTCCTCCCATTAGGGGACATTTATAGAAAAGTTTGCAAAGCACGTTGTCATGGGAACTACTTAAGTTTAAGCCAACCAATGACAGGAGCCAAGCTGCAATTTGGAAAGACCCGCGGCTGCAAGGTAGATAATGATTCAGAGAAGGGTGATGGTGAAAGCAAGAAAAGCAGCTAGGAGGCTCTTACAGGCCCTAGTCTGAAACATCACTCTGACTCTGACTAGGGGAGTAGCAACAGGGATGAAAAAAAGTGATTTGCAAGATCATTTCTTGAGTGGCTCTCATGTTCCGGGCATTATTCCAGGCAGGGAAGAACACAGAAAAGATAGATCCCTGCCTTCTTGAGCTTATAAGCTAGTGGAAGAGACAAAAAAAAGCGGTAAATGAGAAATTAAGTTCGTTGTATAAATTAGTGATGAATTTTGTGAAGGAAATGAAAGTGGGAAATGTGATGTTGTCTTGGGGAGCGAACAGAGTGGTCGGGAAAGGACTGGGAGAGTGAGTGGGGAATGAAGGCAAAGGTGATGCTTGGATGACAGTGTCCTCCACTGAGACCGCGAACATAAGGAGAAAGGGAAGTTTAAGAGGAGATGATGTCGAGCGCAGTGTGGGAGATCCATGAGAATATGCCCAGAAGAGAACAAAGAAGACAGGAGTATCCGCCTCTGCCACACTGCACTGCAAACACACACATGCTCAGAGGCATACGTGCATGTGACACGTGAACACACATCCCATGGGATCAGTCCACACAGAGGTGGGGACGTGCCGAACCTGAGGATCAAAACAGCAACAGTGTGAAAATGAGGCCCCAGAGGCCTCCTGAGGGTTCCGATCAAAGATCGATGCTTCTTTATTCATTAAGGATCACCGTCGTGGAGGCAGGAGTGGTGTGCTCCCTCCTGTGCAGCAGAGACAGTCAATGGTTTTTTTTTTTTTTGACAGCTTTAATTTTTCAGCACTTTATTATTTTTTTTTTATTTGATTATGGTTTTATTCAGCACATGTGCTAAGCTGCTCTGGTTGGTAAGCAAAAACGTTAAGTGCCTGCCTGGGTTGCTCCACAGACTGCCTGAGATCTCCTTGCGGGTGTGCTCAAGACAGCTCTTCCTCACTGTCCACCTGAACTTCAAAAAGGCACCGGTGGGCCCCCCGGGAGACTGCAGGCTCTAATGAGGCCCCTGCCAGTGGCTCAGGAAGCCACGGAAATAATGAGGGAGCCTGCTGCTCTTCCCTGCAAGTTCCCTAGAGCCCCAATTACAGAATTTAAAACCCCAAATTCCAAGGCTGTGTTGACATTAAAAGGAAACCTCATTTTTTCCCTGCCCAGACAATGTGAGACAATATAACCCCAATCTGAAAAAGAAGCAAGGCCAAGGAGCTTTTTTCTGGGAAGAAGTGGAAGAACAGTACGTAAATCACTTTTTTTTTTTTTTTTAATCCTCTGCAGCCTTCCACTGCAGCTGAATGTCTTTCTTCAATAGCTATTGCTTTATACTGTGAGCATTTACATTGACATTTAAATTGCCCATTTGGCTGGAGACAGTTTTCTGTGAGGCAGATTAAACTAGGAAAGCGTCCACTGGTTTATACTGAAATCCTTTATAATTATAAAAGTCACAGATCTCATTGGTTCCAACATCAACATTAACAAACACCCCACCTTCAAGAAAGAAAAAGACATGCCCACATGAAAGGGCACTTTGATTACATGGAACTTTCCGACGTGCAGCTTTAAATACATCTTTTCACAGGTTATCCTATTACGGTAGAGGAAAATGAATGATATTTTCCCCATCATGGGGTTAGAGACTAAGAGTGAGCTTATAAACCAGAGGGTGCTGGCCAAAGCCTAGAATACAGGCGTTTTGGGAGGCTGTTGCTTGTGGTGATCTGGTAAAGGGTTACTCAGGGAATAGAACTGTAGAGGCTAGGTCTAGAAAAAGAGACCAGGGTATGAGATAGCACACACTTATCCAAAAACCATATTTCAGAGCTGAACGTGGGCATGTAACTGTCCTTGTTTTTCTGCGTTTTCTTCTCACATGCTCTGAGTCTCAAAAGATTCCTGGCACGCGACCATGTTCGGAGGCTGTTTCTGTACTCATACAGTCTGTGATGCCAAAGACACGAAAACACCCCTGATTTTCTAAGTCTAGACACGAGGGGATATCCAGTGACCAAATACACGCGCCCATTTGTTGTTTTTTTCCAGGAGAAAAATCAGCTGGGTTCCATGAATACACTTCTTTAATCAACTTTCCAAACCAAAGAACTGTGTGTATTTGGCAGCCATATTTTAAAGAATAGGCTGAAACCCAATCAGGTGAATTATTGAGGATTCCTGTGTGTTAGCATCATCTTTTCTGGCACTTTAGTTTTAAAAGAACTCCACAATATGACATTTTTGGTTTAAAGAGATGATGGAATTGAAATTAAGAAAAATCATGTCACTTAACACTGGCAGGAAGAATATTTCAACTTGAGGTTCTTTAAAGACTCTTTTGTTCTTACTAGGTTCTCCATCTCCTCAGAGAAAACCATAAAAGAAGATAAATTAGTTAAAAGAAGACCTACAGGAAGAGGGTGGTGTTCTGTGTTGGGAGGCCTGACCGCCGTCAGGAGCAGAAAGGAACCCACCCATGGGCTGGCTGTGGCCTCAGTGAGTTCTGAGCTGCTAGGGCCCTGGCTTCAATCTTGCAAGTTCAAAATTTAATCTGATCTTCATTCCCAAACTGATCCAGCTAGAGTATATTTTTCTCCCTCTCTCAAACATCACAAAAGTATATTTAAAATCACGACAATCTTTAAATTTATAGAATGAGAACTGTAACACCCAAGTGAAATGAACAATCACATTATCCTTCCTGCACATTCTCTTCCCAGAGATAAGCTTTATGAGATGCCAAATTATGACTGGAACCAGCCAGCTTTTGTAGAGTATTCGAAAATCTACCACATCAGAGTCTGATAGCCATGCACACAGCTGGGGATCGATTCCTTGGGCCAGCTAATCAATTGGTCTTCATTATGGATCAACATCTCAGTCAGCCTTAAATATTCAGATTTAACTTTCCAATGTGTGTCTCTCCGTGCTCTCTTTTTCCCAAGACCTCTATGGCTCACTAATTTCTTTCTGATTTATTAAATTAGCACAATTAATTAGGCTATTGACAATCCTTGAGGCCAGGGATCCATTTTTATTTTTATTTCATTTTTAGGTCTCTTGAGATAGGTTTGTGTTTAGCCATTCAACAGACAAAGAGAAGCCATTAATTTTATTCAAATCTAGCTGCCTACCCCTATCTTTGGAGAAAAGAACCTTTTGAGAGTTTCAGCTGTATCTGGGACCAAAGGAAGTCCAGTTTTCACCAGGTTGACATAGTAAATCGTATAATAAGATAACAATGATTCTACACACAAAAGGTATTGCTCATTTGGCACAACTGTCCTTTAACCTGATGCCTCATTAGGAGATTTCAAGCAGCTCATTTGCAGCATAAAACCATCATTCTGGAGAAAATTTCTTCATGAGTAATTATACAAAAATTAAATAAACATGCTGCCACCAAGTAAATCCGTTAAATTGTACTCTCACTATATCAGGGCCTCGATTCCATTGTCATCTGTCTGTAAATACTAGGGAAGAATTGGCCATCACTTTCAGAAGATAATGACTGGCAGTTTTCCAGATGTAATTACTCAAAGACAGAACAGCATTGTGTGGACCGCAAATGCTGACACAAAG
Source organism: Bos mutus (assembly GCF_027580195.1). NCBI lineage: Eukaryota > Metazoa > Chordata > Mammalia > Artiodactyla > Bovidae > Bos > Bos mutus. Next base: position 67,367,181 of record NC_091621.1, on the reverse strand, counting down.
GCTATAGTCTGTGTCTGAGGTAAAGTAAGGGCATGGAAGAGGAAATACTACTTTTATGCCCATTACAAATATCAGGAAAAGATTGGGAAGAGACAGTGCCGTAGAGTTAATGAAGGTGACATTCCCACATGTAACTACAATCCCAGTTACAGAGAGAAACATCCTTCGGCTGCAAACATCATCAGAACCTATCAAATTTCAGTCAGGTTTATGCTATAAATATTGGAGAGGAAAGACCAGTGAGACATAATTACTTAGAGCAGATCAGTACTTTTCCAGAGATGAGACAAGGATGTCATGGAACCAAATATGGCAGTTTTTCAGTTCAGAAGAAATGGAAGCAGGACAGATTTAGCGTGAATGAATGGGGTGGCGACTCGGAGAGCTGGACTCACAGGTGGAGGAGGCCCTGGGTGTTGCAATCCAAGGAGCAGGAAGGAGCCCCTCCCCCAGAACGCTCTGCCCCTGCCTTGCTGCCAGGGAAATTCCCCCTGGAGTCTCTTCATACAGTGCTGGTTCTATTCACATTCCAAATGCCATTGAGAACGAAAGAACAGCAAGTGTCTGCCAGTTATTTACTTTTTAGTGGGAAATAATTTCACAACATTTATTGCACAAACGTTTATTTATATACCAGGCCCTCTAATAGATGTGAGGGATGCATGGTGGAAATAATATAAGTAATACAGCCAGGATTCCTTGTCCAGTGGATCTTAGATTCTAGCCTAGAGGATGACCATTGACCAAATAGCCCCCAAATGAGTACTTAATTGCAGCTGGAGATAAGAGCTATGCAGGAAAGAAAGCTGAGCCCTGAAGTGCATATGACCTCATCTAAGCTGGGGTTTTGGGGGAGTTCCCTGAGGAAGTGTGATCACTGGGCTGACTACTGAAGGCTGGACAGAAGACAATCAGATGAAGAAAAGAGTAGAAAATAATTCTGGGCAAAACAACAGTATGTTCAATGCCCATAAATGGAATATCATTCAGCTATAAAAATGGATAAAGTGCTGATACATGCCAAAGTGAATGAACCTTGAAAACATTATGCTGAGTAAGAGAAGTCAGACACAAAGGCCATATATTGTATGATTCTATTTATATGAAATGTTCCCAATAAGCAGATTCACAAACAGAAATCAGATTAGTGGCAGGCCGGGTCTGGGAGTAGGAAAGAATGAAGAATGTCTCTTTAATAGGCCTGGAGTCTCCTTTGGGGGTGATGGGATTGTTCTGGAACTTGACAGTGATGATGGTCATGCAATATTGTGAATCCACTAAAATGTCTCTGACTTATCTACTTTGAAATGGCTAAAATGATGAACTGAAGCTGGTGGTGGTTTAGTCGCTAAGTCATGTCCGACTCTTATAGCCCATGGACTGTAGCCCACCAGGCTCCTCTCTGTCCATGGGATTCTCCAGGCAAGAATACTGGAGTGGGTTGCCATTTCCTTCTCCAGTATAACAGCATATATAGCATATATTTATGATGTTAAAAAATGACAATGTTGGGAATTTTTACTGGATTGTTGTTGGTATTGTTTAGTTGCTAAGTAGTGTTCAACTTTTTTGTGACCCCCATGGACTGTAGCCTGCCAGACTCCTCTGTCCATGGGATTTTCCAGGCAAGAATACTGGAGTGGGTTGCCATTCCTTCTCTGGTGAACTGTAAGTTATGTGTATTTTACCACAATTAAAAAAAAAAAAAACTGTATGTTCAAAGGCTCGCCCCTGCAGGAATGAGCATAATCCCTTCCTGGCACTGAAAGATGAATGGTTGGCAGGAGTGAAAGCAAGGCCAGAGGGACAGGGGGCTGGAGAGTCAGGCTGGGGCCGGAGCATGCAGGGCATGGAGACCGTGTTAGACTTTGGCCTTTATCTTAGGGGGAATGGCGCTTAAAGTGAGGAAGGGCATTGTCAGACAGACAGACATTTTAGAAGATAATCATATATCCAATCAAGAGTGAGTTTCCACAGCTTGAAAGTAAGATGTGATCGAAGTCAGGACAGAGGAAGGGTACTCTACACAGGTCAAAGGGTGCCTCCTCCCCAGTTTCTATAGCATGGATTCCACCTGCTCCTGCTACATAGACCTGTAGAGAAGTTTCAGATTATAACAGCTAAGGACATTTTAGAGCAAGGTAAAGCAGAAAGTGATGCTGAGTGTAATTACTGGGTCTTCAGTGTCAATGCTCTTAATACGGGAAGCAGAAGAGTAGACCAGCAGACATCTCATGGGGTTCTAAGATGAACAGCCTAGTTGGCGTTCAGTGTGGGCGTGTGTGCTCAGTTGCTTCAGTCAGGTCTGACTCTTTGTGAAACTACAGAACTGGAGCCTGCCACGTTCCTCTGTCCATGGGATTTCCCAAGCAAGAATGCTGGAGTGGGTCACCACGCCCTCCTCCAGGGAATCTTGCCCACCCAGGGATTGAACCAGGGTCTCCTGCGTCTTCTGCATCACAGGCAGATTCCTCACTGCCAAGCCACCAGGGAAGCCTGGTGCTCAGTAGAGGGAGAGGTTTATAGGGCTTCAGGATGAGGCAATGAAGAGGAGACCTCAGAGAGGTCGGGATCGTCAGCGACGGCGGTAATATGATTTCGGTTTTCTAGAGTTACTTAGGTCTCTTGAAGATGGGCCAGAACGTCTGCACTCCAGATCATTTGTGGAATGCTGTAGTCTGGCCAGATAATGAGCACTCTTAGCATCAACCATGGTATTGATTGTGATGGGAATGGTACTGATTGTGGCTAGGTCTCAGTATCAGAAAGGTTCTCTAAGAGTCAATCTGCTAACTGATTTTGAAATGGTAGGGTAGCTAAAAGGGCAAATACAACATTGTGAACATGTTTCACTCATTTGTTCCTTCTGTTCCTTTCTCATTCAGCAGGGTTTTTGTTTCTTTGTTTAGTATTGCCTATGGCAGGGTGCTATGCTAGGCATAGATTTATAAGACTAATAAATAAGTTAGGTCATCTTATATGAAAACTAAGAAAATCTTTTCTTTTTTTTTTTTTTTTAGTTCTACCAGTTTATTGCTACCAACCCATCACCACCCTCCACCCTCATGCACACATGCTCAGTCATGTAACCCCGTGGACTGCAGCCCGCCAGGCTCCTCTGTCCATGGACTTTTCCAGGCAAGAGTACTGGAGTGGGTTACCATTTCCTTCTCCAGGGTGAAATTATCAATAAAATGTCACAGATAAGCTACATAAAAGAAGCTTTCCATTTAGATCAGAGGCCAGAGCCGAGGCCCCTTGTTTGCTTTCTTGTTTTCTATGTTACTGAGCCCATCTTTGCATAAAATGTTCCCTTGGTATCTCTAATCTTCTTGGAGATCTCATTCTATTGTTCTTTCCCATTCTGTTGTTTTCCTCTATTTCTTTGCACTGATCACTGAGGAAGGCTTTCTTATCGCTCCTTGCTGTTCTTTGGAACTCTGCATTCAAATGGGCATATCTTTCCTTTTCTCCTTTGCTTTTCACATCTCTTCCTTTCACAGCTATTTGTAAGGCCTCCTCCGACAGCCATTTTTCTTTTTTGCATTTCTTTTTCTTGAGGATGGTCTTGATCCCTGTCTCCTGTACAATGTCACGAACCTCAGTCCACAGTTCATCAGGCACTCTATCAGATCTAGTCCCTTAAATCTATTTCTCACTTCCATTGTATAATCATAAGGGATTTGATTTAGGTCATACCTGAATGGTCTAGTGGTTTTCCTTACTTTCTTCAATTTAAGTCTGAATTTGGCAATAAGGAGTTCATGTTCTGAGCCACAGTCAGCTCCCGGTCTTGTCTTTGCTGACTGTATAGAGCTTCTCCATCTTTGGCTACAAAGAATATAATCAATCTGATTTCGGTGTTGACCATCTGGTGATGTCCATGTGTAGAGTCTTCTCTTGTGTTGTAGGAAGAGGCTGTTTGCTATGACCAGTGTGTTCTCTTGGCAAAACTCTATTAGCCTTTGCCCTGCTTCATTCTGTATTCTAAGGCCAAATTTGCCTGTTACTCCAGGTATTTCTTGACTTCCTACTTTTGCATTCCAGCCCCCTATAATGAAAAGGACATCTTTTCGGGTGTTAGTTCTAAAAGGTCTTGTAGGTCTTCATAGAAACATTCAATTTCAGCTTCTTCAGCATTACTGGTTGGGGCATAGACTTGGATTACCATGATATTGAATGGTTTGCCCTGAAAACGAACAGAGATCATTCTGTCGTTTTTGAGATTGCATCCAAGTACTGCATTTTTGAATCTTTTATTGACCATGATGGCTATTCCATTTCTTCTAAGGGATTCCTGCTCACAGTAGTATATATAATGGTCATCTGAGTTAAATTCACCCACTCCAGTCCATCTTAGTTCACTGATTCCTAGAATGTCTACGTTCAGTCTTGCCATCTCCTGTTTGACCACTTCCAATTTGCCTTGATTCATGGACCTAACATTCCAGGTACCTATGCAATATTGCTCTTTATAGCATCAGACCTTGCTTCTATCACCAGTCACATCCACAACTGAAATTAGAGATACGAAGGGAACATTTCACACAAAGATGGGCTCAGTAAAGGACAGAAAAGGTGTGGACCTAACAGAAGCAGAAGATATTAAGAAGAGGTGGCAAGAATACACAGAAGAACTATACAAAAAAGACCTTCATGATCCAGATAATCATGATGGTGTGATCATTCACCTAGAGCCAGACATCCTGGAATGTGAAGTCAAGTGGGTCTTAGGAAGTATCACTATGAACAAAGCTAGTGGAAGTGATGGAATTCCAGTTGAGCTATTTCAAATCCTGAAAGATGATGCTGGGAAAGTGCTGCGTTCAATATGTCAGCAAATTTGGAAAACTCAGCAGTGGCCACAGGACTGGAAAAGGTCAGTTTTCATTCAAATCCCAAAGAAAGACAATACCAAAGAATGCTCAAACTACCACACAATTGCACTCATTTCACACACTAGTAAATTAATGCTTAAAATTCTCCAAGCCAGGCTTCAGCAATACTTTCAGATGTTCAAGCTGGATTTAGAAAAGGCAGAGGAACCAGAGATCAAATTGCCAACATTTGCTGGGTCATCAAAAAAGCAAGAGAGTTCCAGAAAAACATCTATTTCTGCTTTATTGACTATGCCAAAAGCTTTGACTACGTGGATCACAAAACTGTGGAAAATTCTGAAAGAGATGGGAGTACCAGACCACCTCATCTGCCTCTTGTGAAACCTGTATGCAGGTCAGGAAGCAACAGTTAGAACTGGACATGGAACAACAGACTGGTTCCAAATAGGAAAAGGAGTCTGTCAAGGCTGTATATTGTCTTCCTGCTTATTTAACTTATATTCAGAGTACCTCATGAGAAATGCTGGGCTGGATGAAGCATAAGCTGGAATCAAGGTTGCTGGGAGAAATATCAATACCCTCAGATATGCAGATGACACCACCCTTATGGCAGAAAGTAAAGAAGAACTAAAGAACTTCTTGATGAAAATGAAAGAGGAGAGTGAAAAACTTGGCTTAAAACTCAACATTCAGAAAACTAAGATCATGGCATCCAGTCCCATGACTTCATGGGAAATAGATGGGGAAACAGTGGAAACAGTGGTTGACTTTATTTTCTTGGGCTCCAAAATTACTGCAGATGGTGACTGCAGCCATAAAATTAAAAGACACTTACTCTTTGGAAGGAAAGTTATGACCAACCTAGACAGCATATTAAAAAAACCGAGACATTACCTTGTCAACAAAAGTCCATCTAGTCAAGGCTATGGTTTTTCCAGTAGTCATGTATGGTTGTGAGAGTTGGACTATAAAGAAAGCTGAGCACAGAAGAATTGATGCTTTTGAACTGTGGTGTTGGAGAAAACTCTTGAGAGTCCCTTGGACTGCAAGGAGATCCAACCAGTCCATCCTAAAGGAGATCAGTCCTGGGTGTTCATTGGAAGGACTGATGTTGAAGCTGAAACTCCAATATTTTGGCCACCTGATGCAAAGAGCTGACTCATTGGAAAAGACCCTGATGCTGGGAAAGATTGAAGGCAGGAAGAGAAGGGTATGACATGAGGAGATGGTTGGATGGCATCACTGACTCAATGGACATGAGTTTGGGCGGACTCCGGGAGTTGGTGATAGACAGGGAGGCCTCGCTTGCTGCAGTTCATGGGGTCTCAAAGAGTCAGAAACAACTGAGCGACTGAACTGAACTTTCTATGTTATAGATGTATGGATGTGAGAGTTGGACCAGAAAGAAGGCTAAGCACCAAAGAATTGATGCTTTCGAACTGTAGTATTGGAGAAGACTCTTGGGAGTCCCTTGGACTGCAAGGTAATCAAACCAGTCAATCCTAAAGGAAATCAACCCTGAATCTTCACTGGAAGGACTGATGCTGAAGCTGAAGCTCCAATACTTTGGCCACCTGATGTGAAGTGCCAACTCACTGGAAAAGACCGTGATGCTGTGAAAGATGGAGGGCAGGAGGAGAAGGGGACAACAGAGGATGAGATGAGGTGGTTGGATGTCATCGTTGATTCAATGGACATGAGTTTGAGTAAATTCTAGAGATAGTAAAGAACAGGGAAGCCTTGTGTACTGCAGTCCATGGGGTCAGAAAGAGTCAGATACAACTTAGTGACTAAACAACAATAATGTTATAAGAATTATTTTCCAATAGTCATAATCTTTGAATGACTAGATTTTGAAAAATAACTAAAATAACTTCTTACCCTGATGCCATCAATTGCTGATTTCTGCCCCCATCATAATGTTTTTAGAATACCAGGAAGTATGGACATCTCAGGTAAAAAACTAAAAATGGGTAAAGAGATGGGCTTCCCTGGTGGCTCAGTGGTAAAGAATCCACCTGCCAATGCAGGAGATGCAGCTTTCATCCCTGGGTTGGGAAGATCCCCTGGAGAAGGAAATGGTAACCCACTCCAGTATTCTTACCTGGGAAATCCCATGGAGAGAGGAGCTTTATGGGCTATATAGTTCATGGGATTGCAAAAAAGTCAGATATGACTTAACCACTAAACAACAAAAACAAAGAGATAAAGATTTCTTTCTTTATTATTTATGTACATGTAAACTCGTGTCATCATAGTCCACTGTAAGATGTGAGATTTTCAGAACCAGCTGACAATGAAAATGGAAATGTTCAGTGAAATCTCACGAAGCAGTTTCTTTGTGAAAACAACTCTCAGAGAGTTATCCACGTTCCCATAGCGATAAAGCAGCACCGCATTAAACCCCCTACATCTTGCTGTTATTGTCTAGCTCTGTAACAGACAGCCTTCCACTGAGCAGTGAGCAGATCAGAAGGGGCTGCTTCCTTTCCTTTTTGTGGAGCTGAACATTGGTCAAAAGATCAAGAGACCATCTAATTAAAATGTTTCCTACTGACTCAAAACCAAGATGCAAGGGTAGGCATGAAGAGGCACCCAATAGTTAAGAAGTTGAAAAATCCAGAAAGAATAACAGTATCTTCCACAATCCTATGGCTTAAAAATATCAGAAACATTAGATATCAAAGAAAAAAATTTATTTTTTCTCATTTATTTTATATAATTAATTTTATTATACTCATTTATTTTATATAATTAATTTTAATACTAATTTTATATAATTAATTTTAACTAACATATGATAAACCTGTAATAATATGTGCATGTGCTTAGAAAATTGGAAAACAAAGCTTACATTTGAAAAAGAACAACCATTTTTAAGAATGTGACTGTTTAGTATCAAAGAGGAGACTAGCAAACTTCTAAAAATTCTTGCTCTGGGATAAAGAAGAAATTATAAAGGCAACAAATATGATACACCCTTTCAGTTATTAAAACTTATTGACACTGATAAGCCTAAATTTGAATGGCAGTGTTTTCTTATATGAATGAGTCATTGATACCATTCATATTATCATGTACAACTAAGAAAGGGATTTGTAGTAATCCAGGATTTTTATAGCACATAGGCTATCTATCAATGGGCTTTCAGGCATCTGTGAACTCCCCATCCCACCAAATTTTATGATGAATAGTATGTGATTGTTCTGTATGATGTCAACTTGGCTACATTGGAACTATGTTTTCCAGAATTCCCTTCTCTACCCACGGAGTTAGGCCTCAAGAGAGATTTTGCACGAGATTAAGAAAGTAGAAGAGGAGTAGTGGCCGACTTGTTTCCTTTATGCTTGAAAGGTGGGCACAGGACAAAAATGTGGAAACAATGACAGATTTTATTTTCTTAGACTCCAAAATCACTACAGGTGGTGACTGCAGCCTTGAAGTTAAAAGACACTTGCTCCTTGGAAGAAAAGCTATGACAAACTTAGACAGTGTATTAAAAAGCAGAGACATTGCTTTGCTGACAAAAGTCCATATACTCAAAGCTATGGTTTTTCTAGTAGTCATGTATGGGTGTGAGAGTTGGACTGTAAAGAAGGCTAAGCACCAAAGAAGTGCTTTTGGTGCTTTTGATGCTTTTGAACTGTGGTGTTGGAGAAGAGTCCTGAGAGTCCCTTGGACTGTAAGGAGATCCAACCAGTCCATCCTAAAGGAAATAATCCTGAATATTCATTGGAAGGACTGATGCTGAAGCTCCAATACTTTGGCCACTTGATATGAAGAGCCAACTCACTGGAAAAGACCTTGATGCTGGGAAAGACTGAGGACAGGATGAGAAGGGGATGACAGAGAATGAGGTGGTTGGATGGCATCACCAACTCAATGGGCATGAGTTTGAGCAAACTCTGGAAGATAGTGAAGGACAGGGAAGCCTAGTGTGCTGCAGTTCATGGGGTTGCAAAGAGTTGGACACAACTGAGCAACTGAACAGCAGCAACTACACCAACAGGGCACCAAGAGCTGTTGGCACTAAAGCGTGTTGTTACTTATCTACAGGCTCACCATGTTGGCCTGGGACAGCAGCTGGGCCCCTGCCAGATCCTTCTGCTGGCAGCTTCCCTGATTCCTGGACCAGATGCATAGTTAGCTCCATGATGGAAGGCACCAGCTTCACCTTCATCCAGCCTGTCTGTTCTGACCCTGCTTCACATCCTTCTTTTCCCAACTGCCTGTGGAGTCAGGTGCCAGAAGCAGACACAGAAGCAAGTGTGCACTCTTACCTAGACCTCTTAACTGGCTCCCAGAGTACAGTAAGTTTAAGTCCTTGTAATTAATATATTATTAATAAACATATTTAAATAAATGTACATGTGGTTTTGCTTAAACCCTAACTAATACATTGTATGCAAAAGCATAATTTTTGAAAAGCTGCAACTATAATTCAATGCAAATACATAGCAAGCATGGGAAAGATTAATTTATGAGGAACCCAGCAAGGTTTCATATATAGTTCAAAGAAAGATACTAAACATTGATGTCAGTCAAAGAAAAAATTCTGGAATATGATTGGCTAAATTAGACTCAAAACTGGTTAATATATTGCATGACAATCAGAGCATAATCTTTGGGATTATCTTCTCTTTTGGAGAGAAATCCCTGCACAATAAGCATTTCTACAACTTAGTACACATTTTTCACTTAAATAGAAATTTTAAGGAAAAACTTTTAATGCTACAAAATAAAAAAACCCTAGAAATCAGTATCACTTGCTTTAAATAGAAGTAAGCCTTATAAATTATAATTATTAACATAAGTATTACATATCAGTTCAGTTCAGTTGCTCAGTCATGTCTGACTCTTTGCGACACCATGGACTGCAGCACGCCACGCTTCCCTGTCCATCACCAACTCCCGGAATTTACTCAAACTCATGTCCATTGAGTTGGTGATGCCACCCAACCATCTCATCCTCTGTCATCCCCTTCTCCTCCCACCTTCATTCTTTCCCAGCACCAGGGTCTATTCAAAACAGTTCTTCCCACGAGGTGGCCTAAGTATTGGAGTTTCAGCTTCAGCATCAGTCCTTCCAATGAATATTCATGATTGATTGCCTTTAGGATGGACAGGTTGGATCTCCTTGCCGTCGAAGGGACTCTCAAGAGTCTTCCCCAACACCACAGTTCAAAAGCATCAATTCTTCAGTGCTCAGCTTTCTGTATAGTCCAACTCTCACATCCATATATGACTACTGGAAAAACCATAGCTTTGACTAGATGGACCTTTGTTGGCAAAATAATGCCTCTGCTTTTTAATATGCTATCTAGTTTGGTCATAACTTGTCTTCCAAGGAGCAAGCATCTCTTAATTTCATGGCTGCAGTCACCATCTGCAGTCATTTTGGAGCCCAAGAAAATAAAGTCTCTCACTGTTTCCATTGTTTCCCCATCTATTTGTCAAGAAGTGATGGGACCAGATGCCATGATCTTTTTTTCTGAATGTTGAGTTTTTTTTTTTTTTTTTTTTTTTTTTTTTTTCTCATCATGTGTTCCCCATCCTGAACCCTCCTCCCTCCTCCCTCCCCATACCATCCCTCTGGGTGGTCCCAGTGCACCAGCCCCAAGCATCCAGCATCGTGCATTGAACCTGGACTGGCATCTCATTTCATACATGACATTTCACATGTTTCAATGCCATTCTCCCAAATCTTCCCACCCTCTCCCTCTCCCACAGAGTCCATAAGCCTGTTCTAAACATTAGTGTCTCTTTTGCTGTCTCGTATACAGGGTTATCGTTACCATCTTTCTAAATTCCATATATATGCATTAGTATACTGTATTGGTGTTTTTCCTTCTGGCTTACTTCACTCTGTATAATAGGCTCCAGTTTCATCCACCTCATTAGAACTGATTCAAATGTATTCTTTTTAATGGCTGAGTAATACTCCATTGTGTATATGTACCACAGCTTTCTTATCCATTCATCTCCTGATGGACATCTAGGTTGCTTCCATGTCCTGGCTATTATAAACAGTGCTGCGATGAACATTGGGGTACACGTGTCTCTTTCCCTTCTGGTTTCCTCAGTGTGTATGCCCAGCAGTGGGATTGCTGGATCATAAGGCAGTTCTATTTCCAGTTTTTTAAGGGAATCTCCACACTGTTCTCCATAGTGGCTGTACTAGTTTGCATTCCCACCAACAGTGTAAGAGGGTTCCCTTTTCTCCACACCCTCTCCAGCATTTATTATTTGTAGACTTTTGGATCACAGCCATTCTGACTGGTGTGAAATGGTACCTCATAGTGGTTTTGATTTGCATTTCTCTGATAATGAGTGATGTTGAGCATCTTTTCATGTGTTTGTTAGCCATCTGTATGTCTTCTTTGGAGAAATGTCTATTTAGATCTTTGGCCCATTTTTTGATTGGGTCATTTATTTTTCTGGAGTTGAGCTGTAGGAGTTGCTTGTATATTTTTGAGATTAGTTGTTTGTCGGTTGCTTCATTTGCTATTATTTTCTCCCATTCTGAAGGCTGTCTTTTCACCTTGCTAATAGTTTCCTTTGATGTGCAGAAGCTTTTCAGGTTAATTAGGTCCCATTTGTTTATTTTTGCTTTTATTTCCAATATTCTGGGAGGTGGGTCATACAGGATCCTGCTGTGATGTATGTCAGAGAGTGTTTTGCCTATGTTCTCCTCTAGGAGTTTTATAGTTTCTGGTCTTACGTTGAGATCTTTAATCCATTTTGAGTTTATTTTTGTATATGGTGTTAGAAAGTGTTCTAGTTTCATTCTTTTACAAGTGGTTGACCAGATTTCCCAGCACCACTTGTTAAAGAGATTGTCTTTAATCCATTGTATATTCTTGCCTCCTTTGTCAAAGATAAGGTGTCCATATGTGCGTGGATTTACCTCTGGGCTTTATATTTTGTTCCATTGATCTATATTTCTGTCTTTGTGCCAGTACCATACTGACAGTATGGTACTGAATGTTGAGTTTTAAGCCGACTTTTTCACTCTCCTCTTTCACTTTCATCAAGAGGCTCTTTAGTTCTACTTCACTTTCTGCCACAAGGCTGGTGTCATCTGCATATCTGAGGGTATTGATATTTCTCCCAGTAATCTTGATTCCAACTTGTGCTTCATCCAGCCCAGCGTTTCTCATGATAGACTCTGCATATAAGTTAAATAAGCAGGGTGACAATATACAGCCTTGACGTACTCCTTTCCCGATTTGGAACCAGTCTGTTGTTCCATGTCCAGTTCTAACTGTTGCTTCTTGACCTGCATACAGATTTCTCAGGAGTCAAGTGGTCTCGTATTCCCAACTCTTGAAGAATTTTCTACAGTTTGTAGTGATCCACACAGTCAAAGGCTTTGGCATAGTCAATAAAGCAGAGGTAGATGCTTTTCCAGAACTCTCTAGCTTTTTCAGTGATCCAATGGATGTTGGCAATTTGATCTCTGGTTTCTCTTCCTTTTCTAAAACCAGATTGAACATCTGGAAGTTCACGGTTCATGTATTGTTGAAGCCTGGCTTAGAGAATTTTGAGCATTACTTAACTAGTGTGTGAGAGAAGTGCAATTGTGCGGTAGGTTGAGCATTCTTTGGCATTGCCTTTCTTTGGAATTGGAATGAAAACTGACCTTTCCCAGTCCTGTGACCACTGCTGAGTTTTCCAAATTTGCTGGCATACTGAGTGTGGCGCTTTCCCAGCATCATCTTTTAGGATTTGAAATAGCTCAACTGGAATTCCATCACCTCCACTAGCTTTGTTTATAGTGATGCTTCCTAAGGCCCACCTGACTTCACATTCCAGGATGTCTGGCTCTAGGTGAGCGATCACACCATTGTGATTATCTGGGTCATGAAGATCTTTTTTGTATAGTTTTTCTGTGTATTCTTGCCACCTCTTCTTTATATCTTCTGCTTCTGTTAGGTCCAAACCACTTCTGTCCTTTATTGAGCCCATCTTTGCATGAAATGTTCCCTTGGTATCTCTAATTTTCTTGAAGAGATCCCTAGTCTTTCCCATTCTATTGTTTTCCTCTATTTCTTTGCATTGATCACTGAAGAAGGCTTTCTTATTTCTCCTTACCATTCTTTAGTATAAATATTACATATATACCACTTGAAATACATATTCCACTGGTAGCAAAAACTGTTCCATACTTTGGGAAATATTAGTCTAATATATTTATGAAGATTCTAGATTACAGATTCAGTTCAGTTCAGTTCAGCCACTCAGTCATGTCTGACTCTGTGACCACATGAATTGCAGCACGCCAGGCCTCCCTGTCCATCACCAACTTCCGGAGTTCACCCAAACTCATGTCGATTGAGTCAGTGATGCCATCCAGCCATCTCATCCCCTCTCGTCCCCTTCTTATCCTACCCCCAATCCCTCCCAGCATCCGAGTCTTTTCCAATGAGTCAACTCTTTGCATGAGGTGGCCAAAGTACTGGAGTTTCAGCTTTAGCATCAGTCCTTCCAAAGAAATCCCAGGACTGATCTCCTTTAGAATGGACTGGTTGGATCTCCTTGAAGTCCAAGGGACTCTCAAGAGTCTTCTCCAACACCACAGTTCAAAAGCATCAATTCTGTGGCACTCAGCTTTCTTCACAGTCCAACTCTCACATGACCACTGGAAAAACCATAGCCTTGACTAGACGGACTTTGTTAGCAAAGTAATGTCTCTGCTTTTGAATATGCTATCTAGGTTGGTCATAACTTTCCTCCAAGGAGTAAGCATCTTTTAATTTCATGGCTGCAGTCACCATCTGCAGTGATTTTACCTACCCCTAAACTCAGAAGGGACTGTAGAAACTAGCTCATTTTAGACATGAAAAAATGGAAAGAGAAAAAGTTTTAAGTGACATTCCCAGCCATTCAGTGATGACTATGGTCCTCCTCCACCCTATTGCACAGCTGTCCATGACATATATTTGCTTATCTCTATCTGCCATTTGCAATTAAGTAAATCTTCTCTAAGCATTTACCTAACTCTGAACATTTCCTTTTGCTTTTCTGGCCCACCCATCAGATTCATCTTGAGTGCTACCTCCTCCATGAACGCTTTATTTGTATTTCTCTTTTAGCATTTATTTGTCCCTTTTTTTCATTCAACTGCTCTCTTTTTGTACTTGTTTTGTGTTTTCTACTTTTCTTGAACCTCAGTACAGAGCTTGTACCTTTCCTCTCATGGTGCCAGCATTATACCTGTAAGAGTTCGTGCTCCATAGGCTGTTTGCAATGAACTATCTCTTGAATCTCACTACTATTTGGGAACAAAGCAGTGGAAAATGTGATGCTGGTGGTCTTTCTATATTATGGGGCCCATCTGTTTGCTATTACCTGTTTCCCACCTGCTGTTCTTACCAGCATAAAACTCCATCTGCTACTTTCTCTTCGCTTCCAAGCCTGACTTGGCACTAAATCTATCAGACTCTGCTTTAGGTGTGCCTAGTCAGCATTACTTTTCCTTAATGATTTTTTATTAATTAATATTAAAGGTCTGCTTTATTTTATTCGCCTCTTGAGAGTATTTAAGATGTGAGCAAGGTAAGCAATACTGAATTCAAGACAATCTGTCTAAACTATTTGTAAAAATAGTACTAAGCAAAGCCAAAGGAGGGGGGAAGTATTAAGCAAGCATCCAGATTTGGAACTGAAGAAAGGGTTACAGATGAGAGCGAGTGACCTTGGGAAATAAATTAATGTTCTTTAAGATGAGAGAATTAGGTACAAAGTCTCTAAGGTCTTTTCTGAATGAAACATTTTCGATGGCAAATATTCATCCTTTAGGACAGCTTTAATTCCGTCTCAATTCCATTTCCTTTATGAATCTTTCCTGACCTCTATCTTGATAAAAATGCATCCCTTCTTTTAACTCCTACATGGTTTAATTCTCAACTATGTTACAGAAATACCTTACCCTGAATCGTGGTCAAGTTAGCTCTTCAACTTGACTTTGTTTTACTCCATTACACTGACCCTTCCCTTAAGCTGTGGGTTCTTTAATGTATCCATAGAGACTTTGTAACTCTCCCAAATGCCTAGCCAAGTGGATTATAGCTAGTACCTTACAGTGCAGGCTGGATCACTATTTATTGAATAAATTAATGAATGAACTTGAAAATGACTGAATAAGTGAATGAATGAATAACATCATAATAGTTCTGTTCTGAAGGAAATAAAAACCAAAAATGCTACTGAACTAACTGAATAATGAAAGAAATTAATGCCAGAGCTATGAATTTTGGTCACCATGGAAAGAAACTCCAGAAGGTAAATATAATAATTATTTAATGGCAACATCTAGTGTGGGTAAATTGTAAATACCATAGTGTATGTAGAAGGAGAGGCCATGCTACAGAGTGACTGGGAGCACAGATTCTAGAGATAGATAGTGGCTTTTGTTCTGGCTATTAGATCTGGAATGACCTTGGGAAAGGTACGCATGTAACTCTGTCTCAGCTTTATGATCATCTGTAACATGGGAGTAATTACTTCATAGAGTTATTGTGAAAATTAGATGACTACCTGGCAACCTGGCACATATTAAGTGCTCAGTAAATGTTAACTTATTGTACAATTAGTACTGACATATTTCAATATGTCTGTTCTTTAGTACATAAAATGAGAGTAATAATGAAAGCTTTCTCCAGGAAGATTGTGAGGATTTTTTTTTTTTTTTTTTGCTCTTATGGCCATTGAATATGTTCTACTTACATCCTTATATTGAACAAAAATAACTTAAAAATACCTAGAAAGCACAGAGGTATTATTAAGGTGATCTGGATTCTTACTCATCTCCGGACAGTTTATTTTTCCAATCTAAGAATCCTACAATGTGTTCTTGTTACAAAACCGGCATAACATAAACTGCATTCTGTACTTATCTTATTATATACACATCAGGCACAAAACTAACAAGCACGAATATTTCCCCTTAATGCTTCAGAAGAAAATTCTACAACATTCTTGAAAGCTACCAGAACCCTTTGGGGTCCTCCCAGGCACAAACCCTTTCTGTGTCCCCCATTTCCTGTTTGTAGGAAAATAAGGTTTCAGCCTCCTAGATCTTCCCTGAGTTCCAAACAGCAGATTCAAACAGTTACTAACTAGGGACAGGAGGTAATGCAGAAACAAAGGAGAAACAGTCAAGAAAAAGGAGTGCAGGATGGGGCGGAGTCCTGGGTCCCCCTCAAGGGATATACAGAGCAATATTTTCGAGATTCTCTGCTGGAACTCTGCCCCACCCTCCAGGTAGAGGATGGTACATTCAGGCTGAACACAAGATTCCTGGAACACGCCCTGTTACCTCACCACAAAGCCATCAGAAGAAAGTTACACTCCCTGCAGTCCTCAACCCAAATTTTGCCTATAAGAACTTTACCCTGAAAACCATAGCAAGCCCAGGGTTTCTAAGCACAGGTCACGCATCTCCTCGTATAGCCCTGAAATAAACCTTTCTCTCTGCTCCAGGTGGTGCAGTGGTAAAGAATCTGCCTGCCAAGGCAGGAGACATGGTTCAATGCCTGGGTAGGGAAAATCCCCCGAAGAAGGAAATGGCGACCCACTCCAGTATTCTTGCCCGGAAAATCCCATGGACAGAGAAGCCTGGTGGGCTACAGTCCGTGGGGCCGCAAAAGAGTTGACACTAGTGAGCAACTAACCGTTTCACTTTCTGCTCCAAACACTGATGATTCTGTCTGTTTGGTCTCACTATGTATTGGTCCATGAACTTGCATTTGATAACATTCTTACTTCAAAAACATCTTCCTCTTGGAAGCAACCAAATGCCTTCCCCAAATTTGTCAGTTAATGTTAATTCTGTGAGGATGAAATTTGTAATTAGGGCCCAGATGCCAGTTTCCATTCTGGCTTTACCAACTTCCTAGCCATATAAATGTGTTATTGCATTCTCTCTAAACCTCAGCTTCTCTATCTGTAATACAAGAGTAATAGCAACATCTATACTTAGAGGGTTATTGTAAGGATGAAGTAAGATTGCATAGAAGATACTAAGCTCTGAGTGTGTGGCAGATAATAACTGATCAATCCATGGGACTGATACTTTTTTTGGATGAAATACACTTGCAATTATACCAACAAAACAGTAAAGTAAGTCCATTTAGGTATACTGCATTTCATAAAGAGGTTCCAGGTTTCTACAATACTAACTGATTGAACAATTAGAGGAATTTTATTTTTATTTTTTTTTAATGAGAGGCAAAATTTTGCTTGAGCTGTGAATAGTCTTTTTTTTTTTTTTTTTTAACAAGGCTTTCCAGATCCTGGGATGACGTCTTGCTATCATCTCTCTCATTGCTGAAAGACTGACAGTCCACAGAATTGTTTCCCTAAGTGTAGGCGGTGATTAACAGGGAGGAGAGAGAGGTGTTAGAGCAGGGATATAGGAGTGTTTTGAAGCCGTAGGATCTCTCGCATCTTGCCCAGTGGAAGAGACATAAGCCCCCGTAACATCCCCACCTGACAGCACCCAGAACTGAAGGGCTGTCTCACGGTCAGCACATGCATTTACATCTACCTTTTCTGCCCCCATTCTCCTGACTTCTCACTTCAGTGACCACAGTAGGAGCACGTATAGGAAAGCACATGAAAAATTCAATAACACAGCAGAATTCAGTGATACAACAAGGTGACTTTTCAGGAAGCTTTAAACCATAAGAAATGTCTCTTGGGAAAACAGAAAAAGGAGTTAAAACCTAAGCAGTTTGACACAAAATATTTCTCTAAGATATTTCAGATCAATTGGTGATTTAAGATGATACAGTGCCAAGGTGACAAACAACCCCAGATTGAGTGATGAGCAGAGAAATGCCCTCTAATTTCCGTGACCTTCTTGAGCTCTGCTCTAATTCACAGCATCTCCACTGACAGCTCGCTGAGCTATGTATGTATATCTTTTTATTTCCACACAGGAACCATGCTCAGAAGCCCATGAGCTGTTCAAAAATGCCAGGCTCCTAGCTGCCATTCTCCTAAGACACAGAAGATCCATAACTTCTTCATGTATTTTTATAAATGACTCCGATGTGTGGGGAAGACTTTATGAGGCCATCCTAAACTTCTGATTTGAAACAACCCATTACCTATTACCATCCTCTGTCACCGGTCTGAGCATAGAGAAGGCGAGCCCATAGAAATGTCATAAAAGAAAAATGAAATAGTTCAAAAAGATGAGGTGAAAGACAATTGCCTAGCTCTAAAAATGCAAGTACTGGGTATAACTGTATATCATCCATATTAGGTCATTAAACCAGGGGACGCAGAGAAGGACTGAAAACCCTGGTACTGAAAATACTATAACCATTTGATTCTTTCTCTTCCCCTTCTCCCTCTCTCCTTCCCTCCGTATCTCTCAGTCTTCCTCTGTCCCTCATGTGAAAACCCTATTATTCAAAGAACAAAAGCAAACCTGTTTGAGGAAAGAAAAAAAAACACTAATATTTCTCTCTTCTTTCAATCCATTATTCTTCTACAACTGTGAAAGCTATTAAGTGATCCTTGCACCACAGAATACCATTGAATAATCTGAGCACTCTAATGAAGACATTTCATCAAATAGTTGCTTCAATTATAAAAATTACCTAGATTGGATAATTAGATCTTTACTGAGAAGCTGTTTCTAACCCTCTTGTACAAGAAGGTATGAAAATGGATAGATTTGAAACTGCGTTTATTCCAGAACTTGTTTATCCTCAGCTCGAAATGTTGAGATCTGGGGTCAGCTGGTCAGAATCCTTTTTATCAAAGAACAGAGGAATCATGGAGAATGAGCTCATTCTAAGAAGAGAAGCTGGGACACGAGGTAACTTCCAGGAAAATGGACCAGAGTGTCAGGGGGAAGATGATTCTGGGGAAGTCGGTGCTAGATTTTTAGCCTATCATTTTCCAACCACTCACTGACTCTCTTCCTGAAAGCAGCTTTCTTGAGTCCACAGCAAAGACTGTACTTCCATCATCATTCCCCCTCACAGCATCTGTAGTCTTCCTCCTAATAAAATTACATATTTGTTGTTACGTTTACCAGCTCAATGCCTGTTCTTTCTACTTGATTGGAGGCTCCATGAGGCCAGAGGTCATTTCTGTTTTGTTTCCTATCTCCTTATTGCTCTGGGTTTCCCAAGTGGCACCAGTGGTAAAGAATCTGCCTTCCAATGTGGGAGATGCGGGAGACTGGGCTTTGATCCTGGGGTCAGGAAGATCCCCTGGAGGAGGAAATGGCTGGCTGAATAACTGAGCACGTATTGCTCTGCTCCGATGCTCTCAGTTGCTTGGTCATTTCCGACTCTTTGCAAATCCATGGACTGCAGCCCACTAGGCTCCTCTGTCCATGGGATTTTCCAGGCAAGAATACTGGAGTGGGTTGCCATTTCCTCTTCCAGGGGATCTTCCCAACCCAGGGATTGAAACCACATCTCCTGTGTCTCCTGCACTGGCGGGCAGAGTCTTTACCACTGAGTCAGCTGGGAAGCCCTGTCCCCCTATTACTCAGCCTATGTACTTATTGAATGAATGAGCAGATGAATGCATGAGTACCAGGAGAAAGAGGGAGAGCTTTGATATAAAGAGAGAATAATGAACAAAAAACCAGATACACTAAGAACAGAAATCACATCGCCATTAGCTTCGATTACATTCACAGGGGTAGGACATGGCACACGTAGTGCAGATCTTCGACATCAAGCATTGGCATCTTTCTCCCAGACACTAGATCACTAGATGCCACAACCAGTAGCAAAGACGCTGTCTCTAGGAAGGGAAGGGGAACACAGTTACACTGTGCCCTAAACAGCACTAAGAACAGGCCATGAAGGAGAGAAGAAGTTGACGCTTTATAGAGAGAAAAATAGCCCAGAAGATTATTTTTAGGGTCCACACAAGTTATCCCAGGAAATTCTCTGGATTATTTGGGGAATATTTGAGAAAAGCTCAAAATTTACATTTATAAATTGATTTTGAGATGTTATAATCACACTTATAAACATTAATGGAGGTACTGCTAAGAGAAGAAAGCAGTCTGTAGATGAACATTATAAAGTCATGTTCCTATATGCATGCATATGTTGGAAAGGACAGGAAATTTATTTACAATACATTCATAGTGTATTATATAGTATATATTATTTTGAAAAGTGACATAGATAGTTCTATTTATCTTTTTTTTAAGGTTTGTCTTTAGTTTGTTAAGTGAAAAATCATTGTGCAATCTTAATGAGTCTTTAACATATTACATTACACTTGAAGTATATTGCAGTGTGCAGCCCCAGGGAACATGGTGCAGTGGGAGTTACGTGCCACAGAGAGACACACTGATCTGTGAGTTCATAGTGCTGCAAAATTAGCATTTATTTGTATTTCTAATTTAAGAGTTTTAAAGATGTGCTTTTTTTTTTGAAAACTAGTAAGAAAGGAGAAACAAACTGCTCATTTCAGCGTGCTAACTTGAGAACAGAGAAAAAAAGGTAAACGGGTACAGGGTCACTTATGGAAGCAGGGACACGATGACCCCGCCAGATAATGCGATGGTGCAGCTCCTCTTTCTTACACTCTTTTCTGCAAGTGATCACTTCCACTCTTAGACCATCTATGAGAAAATAAAGGTGTTTTGGAGGGAACAGAAAGAGTGAATATGATAGTAGACAATGCGATCAGAGAGTGAATAATATGAAGTTCTTATGTAGATCAGGTAGGAATAACCGTATTAACCGCCGCCCCCCCCCCTCCCCGCCCCGCCGCCCCCAGATACACGCTGGGCAAGATGGGACACGGCCCACAGGCACCTCTGTGTCTTTGCACAGAGCAGCTCCTCTGCCTGGAAGATGCTCTCTGCAGTTTTCCTCCTTGCTCCTTCTCATCTATCCAAGAGGAGTCAATATCTGATAGCTTTTGATTATGCCCTGAGGAATCTGTTACCATCAAGTGGGATAACAATTTGAAGGGTTGAAAAATTAAGAAAGCTACTCAATGGCTGTTTTCAATACAAGCAAAGCCAAAGATGGATTGCTGTTCCCCACTCCACCTCTGGTTTTGGCTTTCCATCCAGTTGTTTCAGCTTCACTGGCACAATTAAACAACAGCAGTGACCACAACAGGACCTACTGACCCAAAGAAACAAACAGCGCACCTTCTCAAGTGCCCATTTGTTACTGCACTGGGCTCTGGAGAGATGACTAGTTTGGGATTGTGATGGCAGAGACTTGGGTCTTTTAAAATGCAAAGTGAGAGTCACAGGAAGAAATGAAGTTGGCTTTAGCCCAAGTAGTTTCCACATCTGACACTCCGGTTTCTCACTGTGCCCTATGGCCTTATTCAGAGTATTTCCTCCGCCCACAAAGCGGCTCAACATCCCTGCACATGTCAGTGTGCCATCTGTTGATTATTTCTTAACAATATCTCCCCTTAATAATGGCTGAAGACCTAAAAAATTGTTCTTAAAGCCACCAGTCTCTGTGGAGAAGAGGATAGAGAAAATTTTAAAGTACACAAACATGGTAGAGAGCACACCAACCACATGTGCTTGTCATGCAGAGGGGCTTTGTAACAAAGACCAAATCTCTCTTCTACCTGAAGGTTAAGTACTTCACCAAACAAGTTTCCCAGCCCACTGCAACCATCCCAGGCAGACACCATCACCCCAATTATAGAACTCCCATAATACTTTGGTTTGCACCAAAAACAACAATGAAAGTTAAACCTCAATATGAAAGTTAGATGTGGTCTTGCTATGACTCCAGGTAAGGTGCAAGCTTCTCCACTAGGGAATGTCTCATACATCTTGGTCTTCAGAGCTTCTAACTTAATTTTTGGTACTTGGGAAGTTTTGATAAACAATTACAGATAAGATAATCCAAAGAGAACTTTAGTACCTCTTACTTTATAGAGATATATATTATTATATAGCTGAATAACAATGTTTGAATTAAGACAAAGGACCCACATCTCTAATTCTTTCATACACAATTTCATGGATACCTATTGTCTCACTGAAGTATAATTCTAGTCATGCCATTTTCCTGCTCAAAAAAAAAAAAAAACATAAAACTTAAATAAACTGCTCCCCATTACCTGGAGAAATGTGGGTTCCCCTTAAAATCATCTCATCCCCAGTCTTCTCCATCTTTACCCAGTCATCCAACACCTAGGAGCCATTCTTGATGTCTCTCTTTCCCTCTAATCACTCATGATCAACTCCTATCAAATCTGCCTCCAAAATACACCTAAAATCTGTCCACTTTACCTCCTCTGTGACTTTCCTAATCTCAAGGTACCAGTACCCCTTACTCAATTCTCAAAATAGCTTTACTAGTCAGTAAAACTGGTCTCCCTGTTCCTAGTCTTGCCCATCTCTAATCCACTTTTTACATAAAAGGGCAGTGGAATGAACTTTAAAAAACTGTGCATTCATACTTCAATGCATTCTAACTAAAACATTTTATTACCTTCCATTGTACTTAGGGAAATACAGAAACTCCTTACCATCACCTTGACAGTGCTCTTTGACCCAGCCCTCCCTATGTTCACCTCACTTGACCACATCATCCATGACTGCTCCTGTTCCTTGACCATTACTTTTCAGCCATACTACTAATTTCAACCTGAAGCCTGTCCCCTCCCTGCCCCGCAAACAATTCTTCTCAAGGACTTTCTCATGCATGCTTCCTTCTTGTCTCAGCCTTAATGTCACTTCCTTAGGTCTTCCTGGACGACCTAATGGCTGCCCCATCCACGCTGTCATCTCACTGTCCATTGCACTTTCTTCCCAGCACTTATCACCACTTGATATTGCCTTGTTTGTTTTCTTGATTTTTTGGGGGCTCCCCTGATGGCATCTGGTCCCATCACTTCATGTGAAATAGATGGGAAACAGTGGAAACAGTGTCAGACTTTATTTTTGGGGGCTCCAAAATCACTGCAGATGGTGACTGCAGCCATGAAATTAAAAGACGCTTACTCCCTGGAAGGAAAGTTATGACCAATCTAGACAGTATATTGAAAACCAGAGACATTACTTTGCCAACAAAGGTCCGTCTAGTCAAGGCTATGGTTTTTCCTGTGGTCATGTATGGATGGGAGAGTTGGACTATAAAGAAAGCTGAGCACCGAAGAATTGATACTTTTGAACTGTGGTGTTGGAGAAGACTCTTGAGAGTCCCCTGAACTGCAAGGAGATACAACCAGTCCATTCTAAAGGAGATCGGTCCTGGGTGTTCATTGGAAGGACTGATGCTAAAGTTGAAACTGCAAAACTTTGGCCATCTCATGCGAAGAGTTGACTCATTGGAAAAGACTCTGATGCTGGGAGGGATTGCAGAGGATGAGATGGCTAGATGGCATCACCGACTTGATGGATGTGAGTTTGAGTGAACTCCGGGAGTTGGTGATGGACAGGGAGGCCTGGCGTGCTGCGATTCATGGGGTCACAAAGAGTCGGACACGACTGAGAGACTGAACTGAACTAAACTGGTGGCTCAGATGGTAAAGAAACAGCCTGCAGTGTGGGAGACCTGGGTTCAATCCCTGGGGAGGAAGATCCCCTGGAGGAGGGCATGGCTACCCACTCCAGTATTCTTGCCTAGAGAATCCCATGAACAGAGAAGCTGGCAGGCTACAGTCCACAGGGATTGCAAAGAGTCGGACATAACTGAGTGACTAAGCACAGCATCCACTTCCAGTGAAATAGAATGTTGGACCCTCTTCCATCTTGCTTGGAAGATGGAATCACACTGAACTGCATTGCCTGGAACAACTCCTGACACATGGTGGATGCTCCATAAATATTCATTGAGTGAATAAAAGAATGTGGTCCAAATAACTGGACAGGCCATTCAGAACCCTGCTGTTAAGATACCACATTATTCTTCCAGCCACTGCTCCTGCTGTGTTTCTAACCAAACACAACAGTTTGTTCCCTCTACACACTTAGGATTTCCCTGAACTGTTCAAGGATGGAAGGGTATTCAGGATGAATTCATGACCAAACCCAGCTAAATGTGTCGAGTCAGTCACATTTGTCTTTTGATCCTTCCAGCCCTCTGCTTAGATTTCTCTCCTTTGCCTTGCTCACTATGCAGTGTTACTACTTTGAGGGGAATTCTGTAAACTTATTCACCGTGATGTGAAGGGCTATAGATAACCAGATGGGTTCATACAGTTTTATCTACATTTCACTCAGGTTGACCAAGTGCCTCAAAATGATCTGGATAATTGAGGGTAGAAGTTTCTGCTCAGGAAACAAACAAACAAACAAATGTTCTATGAAATTTTGATTTCCTAATTAAGCAAATTGTACTGTTATTACTATCTGACATGCCTCAGGGACAGATATTTCATAGGAGAGGCTCCACACTTACTGTCTAGGCCTGCACCGCACATTCCAGGGCCAATGTGCTCTTTATGTTAGCCTGGTATCTCAATCCAGGTGTCTCTGTGCAGAACAGCCTGGAAAGACATAGTCCCAATTCTCAGGACTGCAGGGTGGTGCTAAGCTGTTCTAGTTCATTGACACATAATTCAGGATAGTGTTATCTCATTTTTAAAAAAATTTTTCAGAAAATATAATATAGGCAGCTGGGCAGTTTTATCAAAAACCTTACAAATAAAATCTTCAGTCTTAAATTCTCACTTAGTTTGATATCTCTATTTTCCCTTTGCCTCTTTTTTCTGATATATACATATATAGTTTCTATAAGAGTGTCTGGCACATTATAGACACTTTAAAAAAGCATTTGTTGGGTTTCCCTAGTGATTCAGTGGCAAAGAACCCTCCCTCTCGCAGGAGACACGGGTTTGACCCCGATCCAGAAGGGCCCCACATGCTACAGACCCACTAAGCCCATCTGCTGCGACTATTGAGCCTGTGCTCTTGAGCCCAGGAGCTCCACAACTGAAGCCCGCACGCCGTAGAGCCCTTGCCCTGCAACAGGAGAGGCCGCGGCAATGAGAAACCCAGGCACCACACTAGAGGGTCGCCCCAGCTCACCACAACTACAGAAAAGCCTGCTCAGCAACAAAGACCAATCAGAGCCATAAAGCAAAAGTAAGTAAATAGAATTTTAAAAAATAAATAAGAAACACTTGTTGAGTAAATTTTCTTTTCAAAATATTTTGAAAAAAGGCATTGATAAAAAGATTGTCACTATAAAAATGTATTCCTGCGTCACAGAAAGACTACTTAGAGGTTCTAGTGTCTGAAGTGCTGAATGTATAGAGGTCCTCAAATAGCCAGAGAACTTTCCGACGGAAAATTTCCTTGTAATATCCTGATTTGGGCTTATCCTGAGAACTCTGAAGAATCACTACTCTTGGCCAGACACAGAGAATACATCACCTCTCTTCACTGCTTCAAAGTTAGTCAAGCATCATCTCTATACTTATGTACATTAAGTAAGCCCTCCAAGAGCCCACAGCCAAATCTGGATGATTTTGTCCTTTGCTAGATATGTGCTTCCTTGTATGAAATGTTCATTTCCCCTGAGGTAGGAGCACATCTTGATAATTCATCATAAGTTTCCCCCATGCCTACCCCCATCCCCAGCAAAGACACTATCTCTCTAACATTCTGTGTCAGTTTGGGGAAAAATGCTGGAATGAAGGGAACAGATTGTAACCTGAGTAGTTCATCTCTCGATGACTTCAGCAGATTAAGTTTTGATTCAGTAAGAAGGGAATTTTTTTTATTTTTAAAAATTTACTTTGAAAAAAACTTTTAGTTGATAAATGTTATATAGTCTAGTATAAACTGCAAAATACAGTGTAGATGATTGTCAAGATTTCAACATTGTATGTATGTTTTTCTGCACATTTTAATTTTATGTCCAAGGTTTTCATTGAGACCATCTGGCAACATTCATTTCCTCTTGCTTTTACTCCATGCTAAATTATACTGCTTCCCATGTCCTGGGCCATGTGCCCCTTAATGTACTAATTTAAGGTCTCAGGGCTTAACGTGATGCTGCTCCTAGATTACACTTGTGTTTGACACAGTTGACTTTGGTGCTACAAAAACTTCAGTGCTTCTGATTAATCAGAAGAGGGAATTACCCACAAAACCTGATATCACTCGGGAAAGTGTTTCCTGGGGCCTCTCAATTCCACCAAGATAGATAAATGGAGAAGACATTTGTTTTTTTGTTTTTTAAACACACTGTATGTGTGTGGAAAAGCCATGAGAGAAAAGTTGAGTTCCATGGAGTATACACGCCATCCCTATCAGTTGTAACCCTGATGCTTTCACTAACATGTAATAGACTAAGGAGGGGGGAATACAAATTAAGCTTTTCTGAGTTACTATACACAATTTTAAGAAAAATGTCCCCTGAGGATGTGTTTATACACACACACAATCTTGAACACAGATTCCCTAAAAAGGTTTCAGAGTAACAACACCAGATGGTGGTGAGAGGGGGAGACTATTCAACACAACCACAGGGAAAGCAGTTCAAAGCTGAGGTCAGGTTGGCCTTCTGGTCAACAGATGCATAGTTTAAATGATTGCTATGTTTGTAAAGGAGAAGAAAGAAGGAAGGGGGACAGTAGAAAGGAATGAAGGAAGAAAAAAGAAAGGAAAAGGAAAAAAAAAAGGCTATCTCCCATTATAGAGCATGTCTCCTACTGGTAATTTAATGTTTTAAACATGCATTATTGTAACAACCTCTTAAAGGGAAAAAACAACACATATGAGGCGTTACCCAAAGTAATAAACTCAATAATGACTTCAACAGATTGGGTTCCTGTGACCCCCTTTGAAGTTCAGTTCAATTCAGTTCAGTTCAGTCACTCAGTCATGTCTGACTCTCTGAGACCCCATGAACCGCGCAACGCCAGGCCTCCCTGTCCATCACCAACTCCCGGAGTCCACCCAAACCCATGTCCATCGAGACGGTGATGCCATCCAGCCATCTCATCCTCCATCATCCCCTTCTCCTCCCGCCCTCAATCTTTCCCAGCATCAGGGTCTTTTCAAATGAATCAGCTCTTCACATCAGGTGGCCGAAGTATTGGAGTTTCAGCTTCAACATCAGTCTTTCCAATGAACACCCAGGGCTGATCTCCTTTAGTATGGACTGGTTGGATCGCCTTGCAATCCAAGGGACTGTCAAGTCTTCTCCAACACCACAGTTCAAAAGCATCAATTCTTTGGCGCTCAGCTTTCTTCACAGTCCAACTCTCACATCCATACATGACTACTGGAAAAACCAAAGCCTTGACTAGATGGACCTTTGTTGGCAAAGTAATGTCTCTGCTTTTTAATATGTTATCTAGGTTGGTCATAACCTTCCTTCCAAGGAGCAAGCGTCTTTTAATTTCATAGCTGCAGTCACCATCTGCAGTGATTTTGAAGCCCAGAAAAATAAAGTCAGCCACTGTTTCCACATCTATTTCCCATGAAGTGATGGGACTGGATGCCATGATCTTAGTTTTCTGAATGTTGAGCTTTAAGCCAACTTTTTCACTCTCTTCTTTCACTTTCATCAAGAGGCTCTTTAGTTCTTCTTCACTTTCTGCCATAAGGGTGGTGTCATCTGCATATGAAGTCACAAAACATACAGCAAACTCTGAAATTTTAAAAACAAAATGGCTGAATGAACTGAGCTTTACAGCCTGTGGCTTGGTCAGCGTCTCACTCTCCTCACATCTGAACATTGTTAACGTTCCTTTACCAAGTTCTCACCCATTTACATATGTACTTTTTCGTAATTTTTTCCCCCAAACTAACAGATCATTGACATTCCAAATTCATACTGATACAATTAGATTATTAACCCAGTGAAATGTTTTTGTCACAGATGTAAGTACACAGATGAGCCAATGAGAACTGTGTGCTTGAGTTGCTTAAGGACCGGTGGGAAATACATGATACATTCACACCCACATATACAGGCCGAGGTGACACGTATGGTTGGTTAAGTTGTGCAGTGTACAAGCTGCATGGTCGACTAGGCAGTCTGTAAGTAAAGTGATAGACCGTGGGAGTACAAAGGGGAGAGGCTTCCTTCGTCTGAAACATTAGGAAAGGCTTCCTAGAAGAGATGATATTTAAGGGGCACATTGATGGAAAGGGTTTAGACCAACACACATGCTGTAATGCTGGTGAGAGAAATTTAGCTAGGAGGAACTGGCTGCTTCGGACCCCGTGGCCCAGAAGCCGCTCACTGGCCTTGGTCCCCTGTGCTGTGATCAGTGTGTATCACTCTGGCCTGACTTCTTCATAGCACTCCTTCATGGGGATTCTTTCTATACCTGCTGAGGCCTTTGCTTCATGCCTCCCACCCTTTTTCCTGCTTTGCTAACTCCCCTGCCGATCTGAGGTTAGGCTTTACTGTCCATCACCCACTCTCCATCCCAGTCTAGACTAGGCCCTCTCCCTGGAACTCTGGACAGATCTGTCATCAAACTTATATATGTTCTGAATAGAGTCTCTGCAAAACTACAGGCTCTTTAAGTGCACAGACTATGCTTACCTTGTTCACAACTAATTCTCCAGTGACAAACATAGTCACTGATACTGACGAGCTCAGTAAACAATTTTTGAATTGCTAACAAAGCAATACTTTGCTACATCAAATTAAAATAGGCTTTGTGAGAAAGGGAGACTGAAAATACTAGGTTTTCTGTACAATTCAACTTCTTTCAAAAGTACCTGGAGATTTATAAAATTAATTTAAGGTAATAAGATTCCATATTTCTTTAATTTTTAAAACTCTGCTCTATGAACATTTAGAATTGTTATCCGACTGAATAAATAAGTCCTATCCATTTGGAGGCAAAGGAGAAAGGGAAAGATATATCCATATGAACGCAGAGTTCCAGACAATAGCAAGGAGAGATAAGAAAGCCTTCTTAAGTGAACAATGCAAAGAAAGAGAGGAAAACAATAGAATGGGAAAGACTGAGATTTCTTGAAGAAAACTGGAGATATCAAGGGAACATTTCATGCAAAGATGGGCTCAATAAAGGACAGAAACAGTGTGGACCAGAAACAGAAGAGATTAAGAAGCGGTGGCAGAAGAGATTAAGATTGCAATGGACTGGTTCCAAACTGGGAAAGCAGTACGTCAAGGCTGTGTATTGTCACCCTGCTTAGTTAACTTATATGCAGAGTACATCATGTGATGCTAGTCTGGGTGAATCACAAGGTGGAATCAAGATAGCCAGGAGAAATATCAACAACCTCAGATATGCAGATGATGCTACTCTAATGGCAGAAAGTAAAGAGGAACTAAAAGAGCCTCTTGATGAGGGTAAAAGAGGAGAGTGAAAAAGCTGGCTTAAAACTCAACATTCAAAACACTAAGATCACGGCACCAGGTCCTATCACTTCATGGCAAATAGATGGGGAAACATTGGAAATAATGACAGGCTTTATTTTCTTGGGCTCCAAAATTACTGTGGATGGTTACTGCTGCCATGAAATTAAAAGATGCTTGCTCTTTGGAAGAAAAGCTGTGACAAACCTGGACAGCATATTAAAAAGCAGAGACATCACTTTGCTGACAAAGGTCCATATAGTCCAAGCTATGGTTTTTCCAGTAGTCATGTATGGATGTGAGATTTGGACCAGAAAGAAAACTGAGTGCTGAAGAACTGATACTTTTGGAATTTTGTGCTGGAGAAGACTCCTGAAAGTCCCCTGGACAGCAGAGAGATCCAACCAGTCCATCCTAAAGGAGATCAGTCCCGGGTGTTCACTGGAAGGACTGATGTTGAAGATGAAACTCCAATACTTTGGCCACCTGATGCGAAGAGCTGACTCATTGGAAAAGACCCTGATGCTGGGAAAGGTTGAGGGGAGGAGGAGAAGGGGACGACAGAGGATGAGATGGTTGGATGGCATCACCAACTCAATGGACATGAGTTTGGGTAAACTCCAGGAGATAGTAAAGGACAGGGAAGCCTGGTGTGCTGCAGTCCATGGGGTCTGTCCAAAGAGGTGGACTCGACTTAGCAACTGAACAACAACGATCCACATGGCACTAATCTCCACATGGCAAGAATATTAAAACACATGAATTTCAGTTCTTTTGAAAGTATAGAACATATATGACAGCCTAAGGATAGATTTCATCCACTGATTCATCCATCCAATAAAACATTCACTCAATGCCAGAGCTATTCTAAGCATCGAGGATACAGTTAGAAATAAGACAGAAAAGACTGCATGGGGGTGCTGGGTGGAGGAGATAAACGTGTAAACCAACAAATAATAAAAAACACTTGGAGATGATGAGTGCTACCTGAGAAAATAAAAAGGAGCTTGTGCCAAGAGATGGGAACGTGAATCACTTACTTTATAGATGATCAGAGACGGCATCTCTGAGGCGGGAGTATTTAGGCTGAGACGAGAAGGAAGCAGGCCTGAGAAGAATTGGGGAAGAATGTACTGAGGTGTGTTATAGGAAGTTGTAAAGGACGTGGTTCAGATATTTCACTGTAACGAAAGGTGAATCCATTGAGGGCCAGTGATGAGTACTACCCAGGCTTCTGCAGAGATCTTCTTGCTCCCCGACCCCACTCCTCCCCCACCCCCAGTAGAATCACCTTTCATGGTCAGAGGAGCAAGTCTTTGAAATGTGGGAGGTGAGAGAGAATTTTTTATTTTTATTTCAAATGCCATTCCCCATTTTCTATTTAAATAACTCTGAGGAGGTATCTTAGCCTTCCAGCCCTGAACTGGTTAGGCTTCTTACTTGTACACCACTGACACTAACCCGACTGACTTAAGATGAAAAGGAGTCATTGGAAGGATATGAGGATTTTATTCATCCAATGAAAATGCTGGAGAGTCAGCTTAAAAAGCTGTCGGGAAACAAAGGTCCTAATCAGCAAAGAACAGGGCCAATTCCCTGAGAAAAGCATCTGCTTGGAACCCGGAGCCTGGCCCTGCCCCTACTCGATCCACACTGCCAGCCCTGCCCCTACTCGATCCACACTGCTGGCCCTGCTCCCACTCGATCCAGTGCAGGCTCCACTGTCGGTGGGAGCTGGCCATGCAGTTCCCTATTCACTCCATCCCCACTGCTTCCAAAATCATCTCTCAATAGCCTTTTATCTTTGCAGCTGTCCCTCCAGCTTCAGAGTCCTTGGCAGACACCAAGGAACCCAGGTGGCCAAATTCAATATGCTTACACCTTGGTTTTCTCATCTCAAAAATGGGTACGCTTGTATCATATCCATTTCTTAATGTCATAATTGTCAGGATTAAATTAGACAATATGACAGTAGCTGTGCTTTGTGTTATTTTTGTTCCTATTTGGACAGGTTCTTTGGGATAAGCAAAGTAGCTACATAGGCCTTTATTCTGTTTTTTCTTTCTTTTATTTTGTTTTTGGTCATATGCAGCATGTGGGATCTTAGTTCCCTAATCAGGGATTGAACCCATGCCCCCTGCATTGGAAGAGTCTTAACCACTGGACCACCAGTGTTGCTCTTTCCATTTTTGGTTTCTATTCCCTCTTACCTTGTCATTTCATCATTCTTTTTTTCCCCTTGATTTTCTCTTTTGTCTCCCATTTCATCTTCCTTAATGAATCTCAGTTTTCAGAATTATACATTGGTCTTTCATTGCTATCACTGGCCAATCTGAGAATGTCTCTCATTTTATGAAGGAAAAGAATGTTTCAAGCAGGACTGTCAGGACTTTGGTTCTTCTCCATATTTTAAAATGATGTCTTTGGTTGTTGAGGACAAAGAAGTATTGTATTCTTGCTTTTCTTTTCTAAGTCCAGGGTCAGCCTAAAAACTGGAGGCTGCAAAATGTTATTCTCTAGAGCAGAGTTTTCAGTCTTAGCACTCTTGACATTGTGGGTTGGGCAGTTCTTTGTTGTGGGGTCTGTCTTGCATATTGAAGTATATCTAGCAGCGTTTCTGGAAGCCAGTATCTATCCTCTCCCCTATTCCAGTGTCACAATAAAAAAAATGCCTCCTGGAGGTTAAAACCATCCTGGTTGAGAATATCTGCCAGGCATTCGATTAGGTGATTTAGATCTATGTTACTCTTGACTTCACCATGGGGCTTTTTTCTAAACAGTATTTAAATATTTTGCCCCAACTTAGATGACCTGGACCACTTCTTGAATAAGCTGACTGACTTTTTCCAGTCCTAACCATAAGTTGTGTCTTGAACTTCCCACCTTGGCAATAAGAGTGACTTCATTCAGAGGGTACATATGGATCATGACTGTATGGTCCATCAAGAATATTCATAAAGCAACTCAAAAGTGTCTTTTTTTCCTACATGACTTATAAGCTCACTGTTGCTGAAATATAGTTGTTTCATTGTCAAATACCACTGATTGTAGGATTCACCATTATCATTTTTTTCTCACTTAAAATACATTATATTAAAAGTTCACATCTTCTTTTTAGCTTAATTAACCACAAATGTTACATATATTTGCATTCCACTTTATTTCTCAGGATTATAGTCAAACTATGAGTCTAAGGATAGTTTTAAATGGTAAGGTACATCAGAATTATCTTGGGACTCTGTTAAAATGCATCTTATTTCTGTCCCTGCCCTTCATATTATAACTTTGAGGATGAGCGGCAGAGTCTAAGGACGCTCTAAACAAGCATCTCGGCGAATTCTGATGCCAATAGCCAACCAACACACATTGAAAAAGGTTGGTTTAAGTTTTCTTCCCTGTTAGAGTATAAATATTTTTCTAAATCACTCTCGGACCTCAGCAGTCATGTGTACCATCACAATAACACACTGTTTCATAGGCTTGCTTGTGATCTTAGGAGATGTTCTAAATAGTACCAAGGGCTCATTTGAACTTTCTATTTTGCTAAATTTGCAGTTTTGCTTTTAGTAATTCAGTGATGTACCACTGGGAGTTGAATAGCTTGTTTTATAAGCCAGCTGGGACCTTTCAACAGATGAATGTTTAATCCGTGATACCCCACTTTCCTGATGCTTATGTTGGCTACACTAATCTTTGCTGTCTTAGAAAATCCTCTAACTATTCCCCAAATTTTGGCACTTTCTACTGTTTTTCCCTTGGGACAAAACAGATGGTCTTCTGGATATAAAATAATTTTTATTTCAAGACTGCATAATAACATCAATTTTACAAGAAATGTTAAGTGATGGTTAAGGACTGGAGTTGAATTTAAAATTCACCAAAATGCGTTGTTACTAATGCAAAGCTGTTAATTAGGGTGACACCTGAGTGATCAGCATCTTGTCCACATGTTACATCTGTTTGTGTCCAGTCACTGACAACTACTTGTCAACTCGCCTTCTCCCTGGCAGCTGGCGATTTTTATTTGTCATTTATTACATGTTCAGGTTTTAGAAGCAATCAACTATGATAAAAGGTATTTCACAATAAAAAATGAAAAATTTTAAGGCTAAGTTTTGCATTTGCTAATCATCATACTTTTCAATAATATTGATTAGGCAGACTTATCCAAATAGGGGAATTGTGTCCTACATAGAATTTTTAAAACAAGAAATTTTACTATTGCCCAAAATAAGAAGCACAATATTTGAGTCAATGGGGCTCCTTTTTTATATCACACATACTAGTATTCATAAATAATTAGCAGGTTCTTAGTAAATGTGCTTTTTCCCAATTAAAAAAAAAAAGCATAAGCTAATTCAGCAATTAAGGCTTAAACTCCTTTTCCCAGACAAACTACAGAATTAGAAGATGTGGAAACAGGTTTATCAGACAGAAAACTACAGGATTAAGTCTTTAAACAGAGTTAATACAGAAATGTTTTGGCTCCATTTAATTTCAGAAGGCCATGGTCCACATGAACGACCCTAGAACACGCTCCAAAATTGGCTGTTTCTATCCGTAAAATGTGCTAGTTAGTCATTCAGTCATGCCTGATTCTTTGCAACCCCACGTACTGTAGCCCATCAGGCTCCTCTATCCATGGGATTCTCCAAGCAAGAATACTGGAGTGGGTTGCCATGCCCTTCTCCAGGGACCTTTCCAATCTAAAGATTGAACCTGAATCTACTACATTGCAGGCAGATTCTTTACCATCTGAGCCACGAATGAAGCCATAATATGTGCTGGGATCTATTTTATTTGATGGGTTAGAAACCACTTGACGAATTCTGCTTACTCTACACAGACTACACAAAGCAGAGAAGTGAACGGAAGTCCTAAAGGTTCCTTACTGGGGGCTACTCATTGTGTAAACAATCATCGTTTACTCACCAAAGCTCTCTAATAGAGTTACTACAAAACACAGGTAGATGGGAGAGCTGAAAGCAACACTCTGTACTAAAAGAGTGCTAACAGGGCATCTCTGAAGGCTGTCAAGAAACTGGTATCTTAGCTTCATTAAAAACTCCCCCTCTACATTGGACTTTTATTTTGATATGGCCAAATTACAAGAAGACGGCCGGACCTCTGCCTTGAAGAACACCAGCAACACCAAGAAATCCTTCCTGTTGTTTTAACAGTCAGTCTGGCTTCTGAGATGTTAGGACAAAGTAAACATGGGATTGGGAGAAGACGATGGCACCCCACTCCAGTACTCTTGCCTGGAAAATCCCATGGACGGAGGAGGCTGGTGGGCTACAGTCCATGGCGTCGCTAAGAGTCAGACACGACTGAGCGGCTTCACTTTCACTTTTCACTTTCATGCATTGGAGAAGGAAATGGCAACCCACTCCAGTGTTCTTGCCTGCAGAATCCCAGGGATGGGGAGCCTGGTGGGCTGCCGTCTATGGGGTCACACAAAGTTGGACACGACTGAAGTGACTTGACGGCAGCAGCAGCAAACATGGGATTTTGTCAAGATCAAAGTCTCCTAAGATTTATTCCCTGGAAATAGAAAGCTTTGGTGCATCTTCACTGACTGAATCATGGAACTGAGAGCCATGGTAATCAAGGTGAACTGTCAGCCTTAGCCTCCACAACAGCAGTGAACATCCCCCAACAACTTGCTTAGTCTAAACATAAGCTAATGACGGCCAAAATTATGGTGGTAAAAACTGGATTAAAAGATGGAACAAATGAGGGCTGAATTGCCAAGAAAGGCTAGGCAAACCTTGTCAGTTTTTTTAAATGGGAAGGGAAAGAGAAGGCAAAATAAAAAGCCACTTCCATTTTTAAAACCCAGAAGACTGAATACAGCAGTGCCATTAATAGCACTTGCAAAATCAGGATAAATATTTGAGGGTTCAAAGATGTGTGAGGTTTGCAATTTATTAAATTTGAAAGACCAATCCAGTTGCAACTGTCCAGTTGGCATGTAGAGGAATCGAAACAAAATTCAAGAGGGGATTTGGGAAATTGCACAAAGATGTCAGCGGACATGAAGTAGTATACAGGAACTAAGGAAGAAGTGGCTGAAGATACATGTCTTCAAAATATTTACAGTTAGCAGATAGGGGAGGGCAAACCGGCAGCTGAGAAGACAAAATTCTGAAAGTGTGCTCAGAAAGCTCTGTGTCAGAGAGGCACATCTCAGGGAAAGGGCTGATCAGCTGCAGAGATGGAGAAGCCTGAGCCAAGTTACAGGACGGTGAGCACAGCAGAAGAGGAACTGAAGCAGCCTGGGACACGTTGCGGCCACACTGGAAGGAAGTGCTGTAGAGACTGCGCCCATGACACCTGATATTTCATCTCCAGCTCAGCCTGAACAGATGGCACAGATGACACTCTCTTCATGTGAGAGTTCATCTGGATTTATAATCTAGTCAGTCCCATTTCCTTATTCGCCTCCAGAAGGACTGGAAGCAAACCCCATCTGTATTCCCAGAGGATGCAGAATAAGGCTCATTAACAAGATGTTTGAGACAGCTCTGCTTGCAGTTTTATGAAGAAACTTTATGAATTAGCACATAATATGTAATATAGTGTACACTCTCACCATTGCAGACCAAGATTTCAGTGCCTTATATTACAGCTATATTTTCAATGAAATGTAATCGGTTTCTTAACTGACAGATTTTAGCATCTTAAAGTTAGTATTAAAAGTAAGATTGATAAAGTTATTTTCATGTAAAATATTAAGAGCTGGATTCCTGTGAGAAATAGAAATATGGCACTTTCTTAATTTCCAAATTTAGCAAATCCCAAGCCGAACCTTTTCAGAATAATAAATCTTTTTTGTATTACACTGAAATCCCCTCAAGTCTATCCCAGAAGTGGGAAATAAAGTATGAAATTAACACTTGTTTCATTTCTGCAAAATACTTCAAGTTTCCTTTTTGGTATACAGTACTTGTTCAGATTTTATGCATATGTTTTGAATTTCACTAATGCCATTTCAAATACTTTATCATATTTTGCTATACTGGATGATGTATTAGGAGTTTAGTGAAGAAATAAAGCCACAATTTGATTAATTACAGTCCAGTGGTTATAATTCTGCCTTTCAAGTAATTGAAGTAATTTCTTTTGTCGTAACATAAGTAGTCCTTTTACAGACATAATTTTTCACCGACCACTAATAACTCTACATTTTATGGAGTTACATCTGGTTGTAAACAGCAGAACACTTCTTTGAGCTAACCTCAATATTGTCATAATAACAAAGGCCAGTAACCAGACAAAGCACCAGAATGTAGCTGGGCTCTGAGAGTGATCTAGAATCAGCTTTGTGCTCCGTCTGCTCTTCTGCTTCAGTTTTCCTCCAAGAACTAGCTGTGTCTGCTCCTTTGTCAACAGATAGAACATGGGGACCAAAAGCTGATTTATAGGTCATAATTCAGTCATCCATGGGGAGACTGATCCTCTCTCTCTCGTTTCAAATTTTAAAATTCGGGGACAAAAAAATGACTAGTTTTCATCAGCTATCCATTCTTAAATGAATCAACTCTGGCTAAAAAGTGGTGTCTCCAGAGAGGAGAAGGGGATTTTTTTGACCCAGCCCATCAACTGTGGACAGGAGCCATGGACATGTCAGACAAAAAGGCTGCCCAGAATTTCCAACCATTGTGATGAAAGGAGAGGTGAAAAGTGGCAGGAGCTACAGAGGCTCTTCTTCTTCTTCTCTCTCTCTCTCTCTTTTTTTTTTAAATACAAGAGGCTCTTCTTAAGTGTTGAGATAACATATTGATTCCATCACTTACATTTTTTTTAATTGACTGATTTGCATAGAAAACTACAATCATAACTATTGTTTGGGTCTGTTTAAGTAACTTTATTGAAAAATATTTGGTCTGGGTGCATGTGTAAACACTGTTTATTTTTAGTTGCCTACTGGGGACTCCGGTGGAAAACTGGGTGAGCAGGAGAACATACTTCAAATAACACAAGACAGCTGGTTTTATCCAGTCACTGATTGGTTAGGTGTGGGGGCAGAGGAACATAGAGGCTTGGAATTCCCCTTGGTTAATAGAGACAATACTCAGGTTGCTGACTCAACTCCCTTCATGCTTGCTTTCCTCCAATGCAGAGATCAAATGGTGAAAATTCATCTTCCCAGCCTCCCGGGAAGGGGGGCCTTGCTAGTCAGTTCCTGTGATCAGGACACAAGTAGAAGTCCGTTAGTGCTGCCCCTTCTGCTTTCCTCCCAGCCTGGAAAGCGGGGAGGACACCTGAGGCTCATGTCACCCCTAAGGATGACAGAGCGAGAAAACAGGAAGAAGACAAGAAACCATGAAGTGCCCATGTCTGAACTTCCTGTTGCCAGGAAGATAAACTTCCTGAAACAGATAAACCCCCTGCCTTATAGAAGCTCTCTGCAGAATTTTTCTTTGACTCAGAGCTGACACAACCTAATGGATGTAGCTATTACATCAAGGAAGTAGAAAATAGTACGAGTCTGACCTTGGTAGCCAAAGGTCGCCAATTTTTTCTGCAAATCATGTTGCCCTTTCAGGAGGCATAGAAGCCTCAATATTGGTCCCTCAAAGCTGTTCACATCCTATCTCCAGAACCTGTGAATTGGATATCTGTGCACATGATATCTTTCCTAATAAATGAGAGCTTGTGTTATGATTAAGTTAAGGATCTTGAGCTATGAAGGTGAGCCTCGATTATCTAGGTGGGGCTAGTAGTAGTTACTATGGTTTTTTGTAGTTACAAGGGTTTTTATAAAAGGGAGACAGGAGTGTCAGAGATGTGAGGACGTAAGCAGAGGTTACGAAAGAAGATACTACGCCACTGGCTTTGTAGACAGAGGAAGGGAGCACAAGTCAAGGTTTGCAGATGACCCCTAAAGACTGGAAAAGGCAAGAAAACGGATTCTCCCCTAACACTCCCAGAAGTAATGCCACTCTGTGGACCCATTTTAAACATCTGACCTCCAAAATTGTAAAATAATAAACTTTTGTAGTGATAATACTTAGTTTATGGCAATTTGATATAGAAGCAGTAGTAAACTAACCCAGGAGCATTTAAATCACAACAACACTAACACACTGGACTCCTACAAGACTTCCCAAAAGATCACTCAGCCCCCAAGAACCCCTCAGATCCGTACAGGACGCTTCAGGGGCAGCAGGAGACTGTGCTTTCGCAGATCTCTGACCTAATGAGATGACATTGCAGACTTGAAGGCAAATCTGGTTTCTTTGATCCGTAATTGGTTTTTTGAACTCAGTTTCCCAGAGGTTTTTGTGACTAGGTTGTATCTATTGAGTTGGAAATCTCATTCATGTGACATGTAATATAGAACTCTCTGAATGCATGATTAATTTTTGCAGATCAGATATTACCTCATTATCAGATTTACAGAAAGCAGCAATGTAATTATAAAGCAGTTATTTTCAGCACACTCTGCCCAGGTTATTTCTCTGCCAAATCATTTTGCCCTGGGAAATCACACGTGGCACTATCAAAAACAAGTTGAATCTTGGTGAGCAATCTGTTCAGATAATTGCATCTTTATTATTGATGGTCCCCCCTTAGGATTTGGGGATCTCAAGATCTGCTCTGCCCTTGTACTGCAATTCATTAAGCTTTCCATCCTGAGCCAGTTTTAATTAAACTGTCCTCCTTTTCTCTTTAGTTTCCCATAGCTCATCTTTCTTAGCAGGTCACAGTTGAGAAATCCAGCTGCTGGGTTCATCTGAGTCCTGCCTTCCTCCTATTTATCATTTCAAGGAGTCACCTCTCAGTTTACAAGTTCAGCATTTTATTGAGCTGAACAAGCGTAAAATGTACCTGCTTCCAAAAAGAGAAAACAAAAACTAAAAAGGAAAGGGAAAAAAAAGACTGGCATCTCAGTCTGCATCTTATAGAAAATAAAACAGGTACTATTTTATTCATAAGCTGACCCTGTGTTTGTGATAGTAAGGCTAGGTGATAATTTAATGTCCTTAAAAAAATCAACATCTGGCTTTCTTCATTCTGAAATTAAACTGCCTTGTGATGGATTAATGTGACATGACAGGGTATGACATGAGATATGATATACAATAGGCAGATTTCTGGAAGATTTATAACTTTTCATCCCCTTTCCAGTAGGATTCTCCTGAATGACTGCAGTCAGTTTTTTAATCTCATGTACAAAGAGAAATAGACTTGATTGTCTGTTACTTGTTTATTTTCACTGAGAAGCAATAATATAACTGCATTTCTTGTCAGTTGTCCTTATACGTTTTCACAGTGATGACTTTGTTTCCATAACACAGGTTCTCCTTCATTGTAGGTAAGGAAAAAAAGGAGTTTCTTTGTTCATCCAACAGTCTAATAAATATTCATTGAGAGTTTTCTTTGTGCAAGGCTTTGTGCAAGGCAATGCATAGAATATAAAATTGTCTAAGAGAGGCTCTACTTGAAGGCAGTTCACTGAGTTAGGTTTTACATGTTGACGATCATTCGCTACCTCAAAGAAAAGCAAAGGACTCTTCATTGCCACCCCATTTCTCGTTACACTATTTGGAAGAAAAGATTTGAGAACATAGCCTGGAGGAAAGGTTAAGATTAGTTACGAGCCATCAGTTATTCATTAGATACTGTAGGGACAAATAGAACAATAGAATAAAGAGAAAAGTAATGTTATAAAATACATTTACAAAGGAAGACTTGAAAAAAATGTAGTAACTGGTCAGCCATTAGGTAAATATATAGTAAATATAAAACATTTTTTCTTTTAACTTCTTTAATATACATATCTAAGCATTGTTTTATGAGGTTAAGATAAAACAATATATGTAGTACAAATGAAAACTACAGCATGAAGGATTGAGTGAAATGGAGATAAATGGAAATACACCCTATTACAAAACTGCTACGTGATGTGAAGTGGTATAATATTTACTTGATATGTGTGCTGTGAACAGTTAAGGATGTGTGAGTGTGTGTACGTATATACACAGGCTGCGTGGGTCCGAGTTGTAGCATACAGGGTCTTTGTTGCCCCATGGCATGTGGGCTTCTAGTTCCCTGACCAGAGATCGAACCTGCACCCCTGCAGAACTGCAAGGCAGATTCTTAACCACTGGATCACCAGGGAAGTCCCAAGGATATATGTTTTAATTCCTACAGCAACCCATAAAAATAAATGCAAAGAAGTATACCCCAGAAGTCAATATGTAAATTCCAGCAGAAATCTAAAAGTTATTCAAGTAAGCTCAAGAAAAGCAGGAAAAGAACAGAGCCAAACATACAGAAACCAGAGAATAAAATGGTAGACCTAAATCCAACTATATCAATAACTGCAGTAAACGTTAAAGACACTCACTGGGTGATGAAACACTTTTCACCAAATAGTGCTAGAACCGAAAGTCCATATACAAAATACTGAACACTGTTCCCTATTCCATGCCATACACAAATATTAATTTGAGGCATATCATAAACCTAAAGGTAAAACCTAAAATCATAAGGCTTTTAGAAGAAAAGAAAATGGGAGAATACAAGTAAGCCACAGAATGCAATATTAACTAAATAAAACTGGTAAATTATATTACACCCAACACTTCTGCTTATCAGCAGAGATTACTAAGAAATGAAGAGGTGACCTATGAACTGGGGAATAGCATATGCTAAACTAGTATCTGGAATACACAAAAGGTGGTCTCAGTAACAAGAAGACATACAACCCCATTAGAAAAACAGACAAAGGATTTGGAATTTACTCAGCGTTTAAATGTTCTTTTGATGAATTTGTGGGAGAGGAAGTGTTCTCCCTGTCCTACTCCTCTGCCATCTTAGCTCCTCCTAGACAAAGAATTTGGACAGACAGTTCATAAAACAAGATAATACAAGTGGTCAATAAATATATGAAAAAGCTTTTAACTTAATTATTCAATAGAGAATGCAAATTAAACCCACAATTAGGTTTCATTATGTGGCCATCAGAATGGCAACATTTTTTAAAAACTGAGAACAGCAAATGTCAACGAAGCTGTGAAACAACTATAAGGTTTGTGGGGATGTAAATGGTATAACCACTGAAAATCATCCAACAGTTCTTATAAAATACACATACCTATGCTACAACCTAGCAATACCATTCCTAAGTATTTACCCCAAAGAAATGAAGACTACCATCTACATAAAGACACGAAAGAATATTTATAAGAGCATTTATAACATCTCAAAACTGGGAAAGGCTCAGGTGACCATCAAAAGGAGAAAGGATAAACATAATATATTCATGGGGTATTATTCAGCAATAAAAAAAAGCAATAAAAACTACTGATACAAGCAATAGTGTGTATAAATTTTAATTTATGTTGGAAGAAAAAAGCCTTAGGCAAGAGAGTACTGTATGACTTTCATTTATATGAAATTCTAGAAGATTTAAAATTAATCTACTGTAGAAAAAAAATCAGAACAGAGATCCCTCTGGAAGTATAAAGTCAGAGATTGCTGTTTCAGGGACATAAAGCAACTTTTTGAGGTTATGTTAACATTTTATACCTTGATAAGACTTTGGGTTACTCAGATGAATACATTTTTCAAACCTCATTAAAGTTTATAGTTAATATTTGTGCATTTTATTATATGTCGAACCAAAGAAAACTGTGAAAAACCAAAAAGCATTAAACTCTAATTGTTGATATGTAAACTAAAATCTTTAGAAAGAAGTCTATGAATCTGAAAGTTACTTTGAAATTCATAAATAAATAAGATGGGCTGATGGACAGATAGTGGATGAATCTAATAAAGCAAGTTAGTGAAATGTTACTGGTCATTCATGGCAACACTTTCCACCTTCTCTGTATGTTTAAAATGTTGGAAAAAATTTTTTAAAGTCAATCAATATAATACCCAATGAACAGAATAAGAAAAATAAAGCAATTCAACTCAATAGCTGCAGAAAAACACTTTAAAATTCAAAAACCCATATATTATAAAACTCTTAGAAAACTAGGACTATAGTTTATTTCTTAAACTGAAATAAATTACACAGACACATGAGCACACAATTTACAGCAAAATCTACCTAATGGTGATTACTTTAGAAATTTCCTTTTGAGATAGAGTATGATACAAGGTTTTCCAATTGTCATTAATTTTATTCCACACTTCTGAAAGTCTTCAGTTTAGTTCAGTTCAGTTGCTCAATCGTGTCCAACTCTTTGCGACCCATGAATCGCAGCACGCCAGCCCTCCCTGTCCATCACCAACTCCCAGAGTTCACTCAGACTCACGTCCATCGAGTCAGTGATGCCATCCAGCCATCTCATCCTCTCTCGTCCCCTTCTCCTCCTGCCCCCAATCCCTCCCAGCATTAGAGTCTTTTCCAATGAGTCAACTCTTCGCATGAGGTGGCCAAAGTACTGGAGTTTCAGCTTTAGCATCAGTCCTTCCAAAGAACACCCAGGACTGATCTCCTTTAGGATGGACTGGTTAGATCTCCTTGCAGTCCAAGGGACTCTCAACAGTCTTCTCCAACACCACAGTTCAAAAGCATCAATTCTTCGGTGCTCAGCCTTCTTCACAGTCCAACTCTCACATCCATACATGACCACTGGAAAAACCATAGCCTTGACTAGATGGACCTTTGTTGGCAAAGTAATGTCTCTGCTTTTTAATATGCTATCTAGGTTGGTCATAACTTTCCTTCCAAGGAGTAAGCATCTTTTGATTTTATGGCTGCAATCACCATCTGCAGTGATTTTGGAGCCCAAAAATAAAGTCTGACACTGTTTCCACTGTTTCCCCATCTATTTCCCATGAAGTGACGGCACCAGATGCCATGATCTTTGTTTTCTGAATGTTGAGTTTTAAGCCAATTTTTTCACTCTCCTCTTTCACTCTCATCAAGAGGCTTTTTAGTTTCTCTTCACTTTCTGCCATAAAGGTGGTGTCATCTGCATATCTGAGGTTATTGATATTTCTCCTGGCAATCTTGATTCCAGCTTGTGCTTCCTCCAACCCAGTGTTTCTCATGATGTACTCTGCATATAAGTTAAATAAGCAGGGTGACAATATACAGCCTTGACATACTCCTTTTCCTATTTGGAACCAGTCTGTTGTTCCATGTCCAGTTCTAACTGTTGCTTCCTGACCTGCATATAGGTTTCT
The DNA here is from genome assembly GCF_027580195.1 of Bos mutus. NCBI lineage: Eukaryota > Metazoa > Chordata > Mammalia > Artiodactyla > Bovidae > Bos > Bos mutus. The sequence goes on along the minus strand of NC_091621.1, from coordinate 67,323,914 downwards.
CAAGAGGCAGATCAGGTGGTCTGGTATTCCCATCTCTTTCAGAATTTTCCACAGTTTATTGTGATCCACACAGTCAAAGGCTTTGTTGAGCCTAAAAAGATAAAAAAAAAATTCAGATGAAAAGAAAAAAAAGGCATTATCATTGGATTAAAAATAAAATTTACAGACTTCCCTCGTGGTCCAGTGACTGAGAGTCCGCCTGTCACTGCAGAGGACAGTTTCACCCCCTGGTCCAGGAAGGCTGCACAGGCCTTGGGGTAGCTGGGCCTGTGTGCCACAACTACTGAGTCCATGTACCTAGAACTCGTGCTCCACACAAGAAATGAAGACCCAGCACAGCCAAAAAATAAAATAAAATAAAATTTTACTATTTGCAAGTTCAATTCAGCCACTCAGTTGTGTCCAACCCCCACTGGGACACGGGGACGGAGCAGCTGAGCGAGTACCAGCACCGCTTCTTCCTCCGTGTACCAGCGAACCCTGCTTCAAAAATATAAACAAATTGAACGAAGGGCTCTAGATAAATCACCTGATTGCATTTCATGCCTTTGGGGAGATGGCTGTTTCAACCAATAAGACTGGTATTTTTTTGCTACACCTTTTGCATTTCCTCCTTGTCCTTGGGTGCCCCTTCTAAGTGTTTTACACATGACAGAAAAGAAATCCTATTTTACACTCAAGTGTAACCTTTAGTTTAAATTATGTCCACTCCCCTTGATTGTCCCATGAGGACAGAGAACTTTTTGTTCCTCCTCATCAGTTCAGTTCAGTCGCTCAGTTGTGTCCGACTCTGCAACCCCATGGACTGCAGCACGCCAGGCTTCCCTGTCCATCACCAACTCTCCGAGTTTACTGAAACTTGTGTCCATTGATTCAGTGATGCCATCCAACCAGCTCATCCTCTGTCGTCCCCTTCTCCTCCCGCCTTTAATCTTTCCCAGCATCAGGGTCTTTTCCAGTGAGTCAGTTCTTCGCATCAGGTGGCCAAAGTATTGGAGCTTCAGCTTCAGCATCAGTCCTTCCAATGAATATTCTGGACTGATTTCCTTTAGGATGGACTGGTTCGATCTCCTTGCTGTCCAAAGGACTCTCAAGAGTCTTCTCCAATATCACAGTTCAAAAGCATCAATTCTTCGGTAATTAGTGATAGTTTGAACATTTGCAAGTTTGACTGTGTAAATAAAAAATCTGAAATATTTATAAATGCTTTAGAATTAATAAGTAAATTTATCAGGTTTGCTGAATTTAATGTCACTATTCAAAAAGTAATTGCATTTCTATGAACGAGCAATAAAAGTTTCTTAAAAAGTAAGATTTTAAAATTATAACATTTAGAGAAAGGAAAAATAACAATTCCCTTGGAATAAGATGTGTGAAACATTTTTTACAGAAAATTACAAAATATTGAGGTAAATTAAAAATCAAAATTAAAAAAAAGATATAAATGGAAACATACACACTGTGCATGATCACAAGTTTCAATATTACAGAAACATCTACTTTCTCCAGTCAAGACACGAACAGGACCTTTTGTGAAACGTAACAAGCTGATTCTAAAATTTTAATGAAAATTACCATAGGCCAAAAAACATCAATGCAATCTTGAGGAAGGGAAACAAGATCAGATGATTTGGTCTACTGGGTATAAGACTTACTATAAAGCTACAGTAATAAAGAAAAAAAAAAGCATGGACAAATATAACTAAACATAATGGAAAAGAAAAAATATCCTTGCATTTATGTACCTAATACTCAACAAAGCAGGCATGAAGAACAGTAAAGAAAGGTCAGTATTTTGAAAAAAAGATTCTGTCTAATTTGGACATCCATTTGGAACAAAATAGAATCTTAACTCCCACCATACACAAAAATCAATTCCAAGAAGACCGTAGCTCGAAACAGGACAGAATAATAAAGTATCTAATATAGGAGAATGTTTTCAGGATACAGGCTATTTATTTCTTTTCAAAAATTAACTACTTCTTCTTCCAGTTTCATTGAGATACAACTGACATACAGCACTGTAAGCTTAAGGCATACAGCATAATGATCTGACTTACACACATCATGAAATGATTACCACACAGTGAGCATCCATCATTTCACACAGATACGAAAAAGAAGAAGAATGTTTTCCTTATGATGGGAACTCTCAGGGATTACTCTCAGCAATTTTCATATGTAACATACAGCAGTGTTAAATATATTTATAAAGTTGTACATTATATCCCTAGTGCTTATTTATCTTATAACTAGAGTTTGTACATTTTGACCACCTTCATCCAGTTCCTTCTCCCCAACCATTTTCCTCTGGTAACCACAAATCTCACCTCTTATTTTTCTATGAGTTTCTTTTTGATGTATAATTGTCCTTCAACACTATATTAATTTCTAGTGTACAACAGAGTGATGCAGTGTTTCTATAGTACAAAATGATCATTATGATAACTCTAGTTCTGTCATCATACAAATATACTACATTATTATTGATTATATCCCTATACCGCACATTTCATCTTTGTGACTCATTTATTTTTTAACTGGAAGCCTGTACCTCTTAGTTTCTTAATCAGGGAACAATACTAACCATGTAGAAATAATTTTTAGAAATTGTAATATATTAAAATTAAGAACTGCTTTTGTAAAAAAGATTTCAGAACATGAAAGTTAGAGAGGAGATTTGTAAAGCTTATAACTACTAAAGGGTTGTAGCCAGAATAATCAAGAACTCTAAATCAAATAGAAAAAGAACAGGCAACAAGAAAAATGAACAAAGAGATTTAAACAGGTAATCACAAACTAAAATATCCAAAGTGAAAGCGAAGTCGCTCAGTCGTGTCCGACTCTTTGCGACCCCATGAACTGTAGCCTACCAGGCTCCTCTGTCCATGGGATTTTTCAGGCAATAGTACTGGAGTGGATTGCCATTTCCTTCTCCAAGGGATATTCCCAACCCAGGGACTGAACCCAGGTCTCCCGCACTGTAGACAGACGCTTTACCGTCTGAGCCACCGGGGAAATCAAAATATCCCAATGACCTTACGAAAACATAATGACCTCATCAGTAATTAGGAAAATGCAATTAGTATCATATTGTAGTACCACTATAAACCCATCAAAATGGTAACATTAAAAAGAATGATAAGACCAGGTGTTCACAAGGACATGGAACAATGGAAACACTCATCCACTCCTGGTGAGAGTGTAAATCGGTACAAGCATTTTGAAAGACAATTCACCATTATCTACTAAAGTTGAAAACAGGCAACCAATGACTAAGCACTTCTTTTCTAAGCTAAGCTTCAGTAGTATGTGCATGGAGAACTTCCAGATGTTCAAGCTGGATTTAGAAAAGGCAGAGGAACCAGAGATCAAATTGCCAACATCCGGTGAATCATAGAAAGAGCAAGAGAATTCCAGAAAAACATTGACTACTGCTTCATTTACCATGCTAAAGCCTTTGACTTCATGGATCACAACAAATTGTGGAAAATTCTTAAACAGATGGGAATACTAGACCACTTTAACTGCCTCCTGAGAAATCTGTATACAGGTCAAGAACCAACAGTTAGAACTGGACATGGAATGATGAACTGGCTCCAAATTGGGAAAGGAGTACGTTAAGGCTGTATATTGTCACCCTGTTTATTTAACTTCTATGCAGAGTATATCATGTGAAATGCCGGGCTGGATTGAAGCACAAGCTGAATCAAGATTGCCAGGAGAAATATCAATAACCTCAGATATGCAGATGACACCACCCTTACAGCAGAAAGCAAAGAGGAACTAAAGAGCCTCTTGATGAAAGTAAAAGAGGAGACTGAAAAGCTGGCTTAAAACTCAACATCCAGAAAACGAAGATTATGGCATCTGGTACCATCACTTCATGGCAAATAGAAGGGGAAACAATGGAAACAGTGAGAGACTTTATTTTCTTGGGCTCCAAAATCACTGCAGATGGTGATTGCAGCCATGAAAGTAAAAGACACTTGCTCCTTGGAAGAAAAGCTATGACAAACCTAAATAGCATGTTAAAAACCAGAGATATTACTTTGCTGACAAAGGTCTGTCTAGTCAAAGCTATGAATTTTCCAGTAGTCATGTATGGATGTAAGAGTTAGACTATAAAGAAGTCTGAGAGTGAAAGAATTGATGCTTTTGAACTGTGGTATTGGAGAAGATGCTTGAGATTCCCTTGGACTGCAAGGAGATCCAACCAGTCCATCCTAAAGGAAATCAGTCCTGAATATTCATTGGAAGGACTGATACTGAAGCTGAAGCTCCAATACTTTGGCCACCTGATATGAAGAACTGACTCATTGAAAAAGAGCCTGATGCTGGGAAAGATTGAGGGCAGGAGGAGAAGGGGAAGACAGAGGATGAGATGGTTGGATGGCATCACCAACTCGATGGACATGAGTTTGAGCAAGCTCTGGGCGTTGGTGATGGACAGGGAAGCCTGGCATGCTGCAGTACACGGGGTCACAAAGAGCTGGACACAACTGAGTGGCTGAACTGAATGAACTAAAGGTTAAATTATGAAAAAAAACAATATCTGGTCTTTGTGGCTTTTGTAGTATAGGGTGGACCTTGTCATCATCAAATCATAAAATGTGAAAAGCAAATCATTGCTTTTTCTAGTTTGATTAGATGCAGCCTGGAAATTCATTGATCTCACTATGCCATGGCAGATCTTTCAATTTATTCAATAATTATATATCAAATAACTTCTGTTTCCTTTTGTAATAGTGACTGAGTGAATGAATGCCACAGAAAGTTGACCACACTTTTCAAGATTGTTTATAATAACCTTGTAAAATACAAAGAGCTCTACACAATCTTAATGGTCTCATAAGGTAGCTCTGAAAAGCTGGTGAAAAGACATACCTCTACTCCAAGCCCCAGAGTGTATAACCATGCATTGTTACAATAGAAGCATTAGCAGTTTCGGACTCTACTCTAGAGGCTGCACACCTTGAGTTGACTACAGACAGGTGTCCGAGCCTTGGTTTCTTTACTTACAAAATGAAAATATCAATAAAATTATAATAACCTTCTATTACTGCCTCACCAAGTTTTTCTGAGGATCACATAGGACAATATATGAGTATACCTCAAAGAATAAAAGATATGCACAATACATGTAAAGTATCAATATTATTATTATATAAGTAGCTGCTGCTGCTGCTAAGTCGCTTCAGTTGCGTCCGACTTTGTGCGACCCCAGAGACAGCAGCCCACCAGGCTCCCCCGTCCCTGGGATTCTCCAGGCAAGAACACTGGAGTGGGTTGCCATTTCCTTCTCCAATGCATGAGAGTGAAAAGTGAAAGTGAAGTCGCTCAGTCGTGTCTGACTCCTAGCGACCCCAAGGACTGCAGCCTACCAGGCTCCTCCATCCATGGGATTTTCCAGGCAAGAGTACTGGAGTGGGGTGCCATTGCCTTCTCTGATATAAGTAGCAGGACTCTATTTTCATTGGAGACCATTTCTATCCTAATCACAGGAACTACCATTTATTTGTCTCTCGCTATGTCCTATAACTGCTTCCAAGGCGGTTCAGTGGTAAAGAATCCACCTGCCATCCACGGGTGCCATCGCTGGGTCAGGAAGATCCCCTGGAGGAGGAAACAGCAACCCACTCCAGTATTCTTACCTGGGAAACCCCATGGATGGAGCAGCCTGGCTGGTTGCAGTCCACGGAGGCGAAAGAGTCAGACACGACTGAATAACAACAACAATGTCCTGTAAACATGCCTAGCCCTTTATTCTCTCATTCTTTTTTCTCCTGCCACCTGGCTGAGCACAAACATCTCAACTAGATCTCTACCAGATCTTAGAGATCCTGACGAGGGCCCCTTCCTTCTCTCTTGACCTCATGCTTCGTATGAAGAGGTTTCAGCTAAGCCAGCTAAACTCATGGTCTCCCTCCCCAAAGGAGAAGGGATTTATTTGATTAAAGAGTTTAGGGTAAGAAACCGACCTTCCTTAAACTAATAAGAAATAATAAGTCATTTTTGCCTTATAATTATATTGGCCATTTTGTCTTATACTTGACAATATCTCTGCAGGGAATGAAAGTTTCTTTATAACATCTAATAACCATTCGCATTACTTCATTCATTGTAAAAGCTTAGGTCTTCAAAATTTGGTTAGTTCATGCTATGGCTGGCTATATAACACCTGGAGTATTTTATGTATATTCATTCTAGGCAATTTTACCCTTATAGTTCTTGGCAGTTTTGCCTCTATTCATAATCAAAGACATATAGATTTGCCCCTTGTAAACACTTTAAAATATTCATTCATTTTAACTTGCTAACACGGAAAATGTGATACGTAAAGAACAAACGCAAGTCACAGTGCTTATAACACAAAAGCAGCAGAGTGGACAGATTTTTAAAAGGCTCAGCTCAACAGGGAATAGAAGAAAAGAAAACACAAATGTCTCTGCCCTGCATGGAAAAGCCTTGCCTTTGTGTGCTGTTTCCAGGCAGATGAAAAGGCAAAGAGAAGCCCCCGCCTGCGTTGCTCCCCTGGGATTCGAAAGGACAAAAGAAAAGTAAACACTCCTTTGCTTCCAAGAATGACATTTAGGCAGGAAGCCTCCATCTTTTCCTTTCTCCTTCTTCCTTACTGTTAAACAAAAGATAATGGGAAGGTAGGAATCATTTTTATAATTATTTTTGATTAGGGGTTAAGCGTGTGGTACCTCTTGTGAAAATGACAGCAGAATTTATTTTGCTTCTCTTCTTCACATTGTCTAATACAAAATCCAGTTGTTAATTTCCAAGGGATTTCTGATTGCTTTATGATATAGCTGAAATGTAAAACCTCTGATTTTTTTCAACGATCTTTATTCCAAGAACTATAGGGAACACCCTCAGTTCAGTCTTCCCTGGTGGCTCAGTCGGTAAAGAATACATCTTCAATGCAGGAGATCTGAATTCAATCCCTGGGTCAGGAAGATCCCCTGGAGAAGGAAATGGCAACCCACTCCAATATTTTTACCTGGGAAATCCCATGGACAGGGGAGCCTGGTGGGCTACGGTTCATGGGGTCACAACAGTTGGACACAAACTGTGGTTTAACGACTAAACCACTACCACCAACAGTTAATGGTGATTGTAAATGACTTCCTCATGTGACCTAAAACCTTCTCAAAGCCCCATTCTTAGGACTTCAGCTCATCTTATATGTTCAATGATGTGCCATGATGGTGAGCAGCCACCAGGATGAACTCAACGCTTGCCACGCTTCCGACCTTATAACTGTCCCAAGCTCTTGAACCAATGAGTGGGAGATGATGTGAGACTCTCCAATGGATGGTAAGAGTTGTGCTAGTGTGCTTACTTCCAATCCACACTGAGACGAGGGGCTTCCGTTACTGCCTCTTTCTCATGAATCTTATTCTAAATAGCAAGATGTGTGTGGAAAACTCAAGTTTTATTGAATTCAAAAACATCGCCATCAAAATAATCGCTGGCTAATGCATTCAGTATCCTCATCCTCTAAATCCTGGAAGTTGTAACAGGTCCTGTCTATGAAATCCTTTGCATTTCTTCCTGACACTGAGGATCAGATACTGAGATGAATCACATAAAGAGAGCAGAATCTTCTTGGGCAGCTTTTGCCAATTAAATCCACAAATATCTTTGACTTAAAAAAAGACTGTACAGGGAATTCCCTGGCGGTATAGAGGTTAGAACTCCATGCTTTCACCACCAAGAGCCTGGGTTCAATGCCTGGTTGGGGAACTAAGATCCCACAAGCCACTTAGTGTGGTATTATCATCATAAAGACCTTACAGCCTAAAGTGGATGCTCTTGACCTCCAATATTCTTCACATCCTATCCTTATGCATTTACTCCAAATCCTCTGGTTATTACTTTTCAGTGCCTAAGGCTCTTTGTCCGCTTTCTTTTTTTGTGGATCTTGTTGAGGCTTCCATCCTTGGTACAATGTCTTGGACACTCGATAGGACTAAGGATCACAAAGCCAAGTGAGTACATGACTCTGAACATAAATAAACGGAACAGGCCATGATAACCCTCGTCCAAGATAAGGAGCAGCGGCTCCACTTTGCTGGAGCAGCCGTGAAGAGATACCCCAAGTCCAAGTTAAGAGAAACCCAAGTAAGATGGTAGGTGTTACAAAAGGGCATCAGAGGGCAAACACACTGAAACCATAATCACAGAAAACTAGTCAATCAAATCACACTAGGACCACAGCCTTGTCTAACTCAATGAAACTAAGCCATGCCCGTGGGGCCACCCAAGACGGGCGGGTCATGGTGGAGAGGTCTGACAGAATGTGGTCCACTGGAGAAGGGAATGGCAAACCACTTCAGTATTCTTGCCTTGAGAACTCCATGAACAGTATGACAAGGCAAAATGATAGGATACTGAAAGGGGAACTCCCCAGGTAGTAGGTGCCCAATATGCTACTGGAGATCAGTGGATAAATAACTCCAGAAAGAGTGAAGGGATGGAGCCAAAGCAAACACAATACCCAGTTGTGGATGTGACTGGTGATAGAAGCAAGGTCCGATGCTGTAAAGAGCAATATTGTATAGGAACCTGGAATGTTAGGTCCATGAATCAAGGCAAATTAGACGTGGTCAAACAGGAGATAGCAAGAGTGAACGTCGACATTCTAGGAATCAGTGAACTAAAATGGACTGGAATGGGTGAATTTAACTCAGATGACCATTATATCTATTACTGTGGGCAGGAATCCCTTAGAAGAAATGGAGTGGCCATCATGGTCAACAAAAGAGTCCAAAATGCAGTACTTGGATGTAATCTCAAGAACGACAGAATGATCTCTGTTCGTTTCCAAGGCAAACCATTTAATATCGCAGTAATCTAAGTCTATGCCCCAACCAGTAACGCTGAAGAAGCTGAAGTTGAACAGGTCTATGAAGACCTACAAGACCTTTTAGAACTAACACCCAAAAAAGATGTCCTTTTCATTATAGGGGACTGGAATGCAAAAGTAGGAAGTCAAGAAACACCTGGAGTAACAGGCAAATTTGGCCTTGGAGTATGGAGTGAAGCAGGGCAAAAGCTAATAGAGTTCTGCCAAGAGAATGCACTGGTCATAGCAAACACCCTCTTTCAACAACACAAGAGAAGACTCTATACATGGACAACACCAGATGGTCAACACCAAAATCAGATTGATTATATTCTTTACAGCCAAAGATGGAGAAGCTCTATATAGTCAACAAAAACAAGACTGGGAGCTGACTGTGGCTCAGATCATGAACTCCTTATTGCCAAATTCAGACTTAAATTGAAGAAACTAGGGAAAACCATTAGACCATTCAGGTATGACCTAAATCAGATCCCTTATGATTATACAGTAGAAGTGAGAAATAGATTTAAGGGACTAGATCTGATAGATAGAGTGCCTGATGAACTATGGACTGAGGTTCATGACACTGTACAGGAGACAGGGGTCAAGACCATCCCCATGGAAAAGAAATGCAAAAAAGCAAAATGGCTGTCTGGGGAGGCCTTACAAATAGCTGTGAAAAGAAAAGAATTGAAAAGCAAAGGAGAAAAGGAACGATATAAGCATCTGAATGCAGAGTTCCAAAGAATAGCAAGAAGAGATAAGAAAGCCTTCCTCAGCGATCAATGCAAAGAAATAGAGGAAAACAACAGAATGGGAAAGACTAGAGATCTCTTCAAGAAAATTAGAGATACCAAGGGAACATTTCATGCAAAGATGGGCTCGATAAAGGACAGAAATGGGATGGACCCAAGAGAAGCAGAAGATATTAAGAAGAGATGGCAAGAATACACAGAAGAACTGTACAAAAAAGATCTTCACAACCAAGATAATCACGATGGTATGATCACTCACCTAGAGCCAGACATTCGGGAATGTGAAGTCAAGTGGGCCTTAGAAAGCATCACTACGAACAAAGCTAGTGGAGGTGATGGAATTCCAGTTGAGCTATTTCAAATCCTGAAAGATGATGCTGTGAAAGTACTCAACTTGCCAGCAAATTTGGAAAACTCAGCAGTGGCCACAGGACTGGAAAAGGTCAGTTTTCATTCCAATCCCAAAGAAAGGCAATGCCAAAGAATGCTCAAACTACTGCACAATTGCACTCATCTCACACGCTAGTAAAGTAATGCTCAAAATTCTCCAAGCCAGGCTTCAGCAGTACGTGAACCATGAACTTCCAGATGTTCAAGCTGGTTTTAGAAAAGGCAGAGGAACCAGAGATCAAATTGCCAACATCCGCTGGATCACGGAAAAAGCAAGAGAGTTCCAGAAAAACATCTATTTCTGCTTTATTGACTATGCCAAAGCCTTTGACTGTGTGGATCACAAGAAACTGTGGAAAATTCTGAAAGAGCTGGGAGTACCAGACCACCTCATCTGCCTCTTGTGAAACCTGTATGCAGGTCAGGAAGCAACAGTTAGAACTGGACATGGAACAACAGACTGGTTCCAAATAGGAAAAGGAGTACGTCAAGGCTGTATATTGTCACCCTGCTTATTTAACTTCTATGCAGAAGTACATCATGAGAAACGCTGGGCTGGAAGAATCACAAGCTGGAATGAAGATTGCCGGGAGAAATATCAATAACCTCAGATATGCAGATGACACCACCCTTATGGCAGAAACCGAAGAGGAACTAAAAAACCTCTTGATGAAAGTGAAAGTGGAGAGTGAAAAAGTTGGCTTAAAGCTTAACATTCAGAAAACGAAGATCATGGCATCCAGTCCCATCACTTCATGGGAAATAGATGGGGAAACAGTGGAAACAGTGTCAGACTTTATTTTTTAGGGCTCCAAAATCACTGCAGATTGTGACTACAGCCATGAAATTAAAAGACGCTTACTCCTTGGAAGGAAAGTTATGAGCAACCTAGATAGCATATTGAAAAGCAGAGACACTACTTTGCCAACAAAGGTCCATCTAGTCAAGGCTATGGTTTTTCCAGTGGTCATGTATGGATGTGAGAGTTGGACTGTGAAGAAAGCTGAGTGCCAAAGAATTGATGCTTTTGAACTGTGGTGTTGGAGAAGACTCTTGAGAGTCCCTTGGACTGCAAGGACATCCAACCAGTCCATTCTAAAGGAGATCAGTCCTGGGTGTCCATTGGAAGGACTGATGCTAAAGCTGAATCTCCAGTACTTTGGCCACCTCATGCGAAGAGTTGACTCATTGGAAAAGACTCTGATGCTGGGAGGGATTGGGGGCAGGAGGAGAAGGGAACGACAGAGGATGAGATGGCTGGATGGCATCACCAACTCAATGGATGTGGGTTTGAGTGAACTCCATGAGTTGGTGATGGACAGGGAGGCCTGGCATGCTGCGATTCATGGAGTCGCAAAGAGTTGGACACGACTGAGCGACTGAACTGAACTGAACTGAATTGAATGCTCTTTTACTTTTTGATACAGTAAAGAACTACCTTTTCTCTTATAAGAAAAACAAATCACAAGCACGATCTTAAATGGCAGCTGAAATTCAGCATCAGGGCAGTAATGAGTCAGTAGAATCACTAAGCCTACAAGGAACCAGGAAGCAGCTACTTCTTGGCTTCAGTCAACGTCTGCCAATAAGTAAAACAACTATTAGCAAACATTTTCATTTCTCAAATGAATCCAAAAGCCAGATTTTTATATGAAACCTCCAATATTTAAAAAAGATTAGATATGTATATGTATAATTAATCACTTTGCTGTACACCTGGAATTAGTACATTGTTAATCAACTATATTCCAATATAAAATTTAAAAATAATTTTTAAAAATTAATACAATAAAATAAAATTCTGCTCAAGACTAACACATCTGCCTACCAGAAACAGCCAGCCAAACAGAACATATTTTCTTGGCAGATGTGATCATTTGGTCATCAGTTGGTGACTTCTTTGCTATCAATTACTATAGGCAGTTGTTTTCAAACTGTAGAGCAGTCTAATAGTCTAATGGACTATTAGACTGTGTAATCAGTTCAATGGATTGCAAGAAGCAATTTTAAATGAAGTCAAATTGCTTTGAAGAAAATAAAAAATAAGGAAATATATCACACTGAATAAGGATAGGCGTTATTACGGGAGACCAACATGCATCTGTGAGAGTGTGTGTGTGTGTAGTTGGGGATTCCCTGGTGGCTCAGACAGTAAAGAACCGGCTTGCAATGCAGGAGACCTGGGTTATGATCCTTGGGTTGGGAAGATCCCCTGGAGAAGGGAATGGCTATGCACTCTTGCATAGCCATGTACTTTTGCCTGGAAAATTCAATTTTTAACTGTCATCAAAAAGTTTGAAAGTTACTACCTAGTTATGTCATTCCAATCCTTTATCTTCAATTGCAACTTAAATGCAAATTATTGTGAAATGTTCATCTGCATGCTAGATTTTTCTCTTGAACTTCAGTCATTTACTTTCACTTATCTGCTGGATATTATCATTGGATAACTCACAGGTCCCACAAATACAATCTAACAGAATGAAATAATAGCCTCTATAGTTAGAGCTCAGTGTGACTCCAGATTTCTTAGCCTGTTTTCTCACCCTTAACATTAGGATAGCTGAGCTGTCTGAATAGGGCCGACTTTGTCCTTACAACAGTGCCTGACACATACAAAAATAAATATTGCTTGAGCACCAATCATAGACATTGCTCTGGGCACTAGAGATTAATGAGAACAGTTAGCCCTTCCGTAATAAGATAGTGCTGCTTTTCAGCAGTTCAATAAAGAAAATTAAATCAACAAAACATCACTTCAGTATTTACTGGGTACATACTGTAATCCTTTCATAACGTAACCTCTCAATACCCTTTTCAAATCACCTCTTTGAGGATTACCAACTTGTGACCATAAGGATGACCTTTTCCCTCTGGAGTATCATGAGCCCACCCCTGCCCTGCTGACCAGGAGGCAGTTTTCAGACAGGTCTTAGCTGTACTCGGTATAGGACACAACCTGTCATTCTGCTGTGTTACAGAGCTTGGGTGTATGTTCCACAAGTTCTGGGGAATAAGATGGTGTTTGTCTTGGTCCCTTAGGGCTGCTGTAACAAAGCACCATAGATGGGTGGCTTATCTCCAGCGGACATTGACTTCTCACAGTTCTGAAAGTGGGTAAGTCCAACAACAAGGTACCAGCACATTCAGTTTCTTACCTGGTAAGGGTCAGCCTCCTGGTTTAGAGAGTCTTCTCACCGTGTTCTCATAGGCAGGAAGGACAAAGGATCTCTCTGGGGCTTTTTTTTTAAGGGCACTAATCCCATTCATGAAGAAGACTCCACTCTCATGACCTTATCACTTCCCGAAGTCACCAAGTTCAAGCAGAATCACATGGGGGACTCGGTTTCAACATATGAATTTGGGGGGTGGGGGACACAAACATTCTGTCCATAGAAATGTCCTTTGCCTTGAGAAGCAGTGAACACAGGAGCGATCTCTGTTAATCTCCTGATTGGCCTTCCTAGCCCCTTTTAATATATGCTTTACTCTGAAACTACAGACTACTTCTAGAATGGACTCTGATCATGTCCCTTCTCTTTCTTACCCTTTCATGATGTCTCATTGCTATCTGTAGAAAAGTCTAAACTCCCAGTGAGATTTACCAGGGCCTTTCTGATCTTATCCTCATCTCTCAAATTCTACCTTCCTTTCAATGAGAACAACCTGTAGTTTTCAATACTTGTAGCACTCTCTGTTACTTCTGGACTCTTACATGGGCTACTCACCTCTTGGAAAGATTTTTGCTGCCCTTGGTTTCATCACTTCTCCCATCTCCTCCCCGCAAACTTTCAAAAGTCAATTGAATATCCTTGGAAATTATTGTTTTTTTATTCTCTCTCCTTGAAGGAAGGGGAGCATATCTTTATTCATTGTTATATTCCCAGGAAGTACAATGAAATGCCTAGCACATAGAAGGCTTCTGTGTTTATTTCCTATTGCCTTGGTAATAAATTATCACATAGTAGCTGAAAATAATCCAAATTTGTTATCTTATAGTTCTATAGGTCAGAAGTCTGACAGGTCTCATTAGGCTAAAATTAAGATGCCAGCAAGGCTCCATTCATGTCTGTAAGTTTCTGATGGGATCTGTTTCCTTATCTTTCCGGCTTCTAAAGGCCATCATACTCCTTGGCCTGTGGTCCTTTCCTTCCACTCTCAAAACTAGAATAGGCAGGGCAGGCCCTCTCACGTCCTCTCCTGTCTCCCTCTTCTGTTTCTAAGGACAAGCACAATTACAATTTACCCGAATAATCCAGGACAATGTACTGATTTTAGGTTAGAGCCTTAATTACTTTTGTAACCTTAATTCCCCTCTGTCACGTAAGGCAACACTCAAATGCGTCAGGGATTAGGTTATGGACATCTTGGTGGTGGTCCTTGTTTAGCCATTAAGCCGATGCCCTGAAATGTAGCCCACCAGGCCCCTCTGCTCATGGGATTTCCCAGGCAAGAAAACCGGAGTGGGAAGCCATTTCCTCCTCCAGGGGACCTTCCCGACCATGGGATGGAAGCTGCGTCTCCTGCATTGGCAGGCGGATTCTGTACTGATGAGCCACCAGGGAAGTCCGTGGACATGTTGGGGGCTATCATTCGGCCTACCACAGTCCCCGTCAACGGTTCATGAATGGACAATAACTGAGTGTCCAGTGGACCAACTGGCGGCTGTAGTAGTGGATGACTACCATGCCTGCCCAGCGCGTGTTCTCTTTTTCCTGACAAGGCACTCTCATATTTCCAGGGCAGCTCCTGCCTCCTTCTCCCATTTCATACCATCTTAGTGGGTATGAGTTAGTTAAAGTAATGCTAGTTGCTATAACTTATAATGCCTTTAGTTTCAAGGGCTTCAAAATATAATTATTTCTTGCTCACATAAATGTGCAGTGAGTATTTCTGATTTAGCTGCTGTCTTTCAAGTGGTTCAGAGGACTCAAAGACCCAGATTACTTCCATCTTGTGACTTCACCATCAGCAACACATAATTGCCAATATTATCTGGGAATCCTCTTCAATTCATCCAGCTGGAAAAGGAGTAAATTTGAGCATTCAGGAAACATTTCTACAGGTCACATCAGGAAAGTGGCATCCATCAGGTCTGCTCACATTCTGAGGACTGTGACTATCCCTAATGACAAAGGAGATTGGAATTGTGGTCCAGCCATGCCCAGGAAGACCAGGAAATGAGCAAGCTAATCATCTTGCCATTTCAGCCACAGTGAGAATGTTAAATAACAGTGCCCAGGACTCCCATGGCCAAGGACTGTGCTAGTGAGCTAAGTCAATCAGAAAATAAATCTTAAATGACTCTCAGTTAAAATGTGTTCAGGTACCAGAACCAAAAGCACAATTCAGTGGCATAATCGAATAAGGTATATTTTAGGTCCAAAATAAGAAGTCTGGGGATGGCAGGCCATGGCAGGAATGCCAGCTCATTGAAAGGATCAGGAAGCCAAGCCTCTTTTTATTTCCCTGCATCACCATCCTCAGTATGCTGTGGTTCTTGCGGTTATAGGTTGGCTACTGCGCTTTCAGGCCTCGCGCCCACCGTCCAGACAGAAAGAAGCAGAGGACTAGAAATACTGGCCAGGGCTTGAACTGCGTCACTTAGACACGCCTAAGTGGGAGACTGGGAAACTGAATACTTTCATTTCCTAACTTCCCCTACTGGCAGGAAGGAGAAGGGTTTGGAATGGGTGCTAAGCAAACACCTGTCTGTTTGCATAATTGGAATCTTTGGAGCTGATTCATCTTTTATAAATCTTAATTCTTAAAGGTATCTGTTCCTGCACCTAAAACCCCCCAGAATCCTGAGCTGCTCTGTTTCTTGTTATTTCTTACACTTAGCTCTTAAAGCTTCTCTTTTACTTCCATGAGCTATTATTTTTCCAATAAATTTCCTTTACTATTTTAGTCATTAAGAGTTAGTGTTTGTTGGTGACAAACAATGTAAATTAACTGATAGCACCCAGTGAAGGATTCTGGGTATTTAAGGGTCCAGGAAGTATGAGTTTTATGCATATTACTCTTTTTATAGTTTAGAATCTATTGGGTACTTAGCCCTGTGCATGAAATATCCTAGCAACAACTTGGAACAGAAATTTTAACAGAATACTTAGCAGTTTTGTTAAAGTACCTAAAATACATTTATTAGAAGTGAAAATATTCACCTAATGGAACATTTAGATAAAATGAGTTTTTCTGTCTCCATTTCTGAGATCAACTCTTATCTGTGCAGATTGGCTAGTGAATGGAGATGGGTAAAAATGGTGCAAATGGATTACTAGCACTTTGTTAATGAAATATCACTATTTAAATACAGTAATTTCATTAAACAATTGTCATTATCCCTAAGATCCTTTTGATGATTTCTTCCATATAACTCTACCAGAAAAGCACTTGAAAAATAAAAAACAAATATCTACCAGCTAAAATGCTTTCAGAATATAAAATGGGACAGAAGAGAAAAATAGTAGACTAGCATAGACCCTCAGTAACCATTACAGTTGCAAAACTGATGATAAATGACAGCAGGATGAGAATGATGTCTTTAACAATATATGAGTACTACTCACCTACAGGTGAATTTTGGATCATATTTAATAGAATCTACTGCCTCATTTTAGAGATGAGAAAACGAGTATCAACAAGGTAACCAACACGAACACTGTCACTCAGGTAGTAGACAGAAGCACCAGGATGCAAACCTAGGTATGAACAGAAGTGTAAACTTTGTGCTATGAAGGAAAGAGCTCTACATCTGAACAACAAAAAGTAATAATAATTGGAACTTATTTTCCACCTTATATTGAGGTTAATCTGCAAAATATCTATCATTTATTAAATAATTTACATAAAAATTGAATAACAAATTAAAATTATTTCAGGTACAGAATATTTAGTAAGGAATGTGTCTTTTGTATGTATCCTTCTATATGTGTGTACGTGTATAGGGATATTATTTATCATTAAAGTCAGGGCATTCTCCATAAAACTGAAGTTTAAGCATATGACACTGATTAAAAATATTATTATGGCAGACATAAAATAAATCAGTAAATTCTAACCAGGCTTAAAGGATCTGAAAGAAAATGCAACATTTTTGCCTAATCCAAGTTTGTTTATAAGACACCTGCAGCTATCAACCTTTTCTCTTGGAATTTAGAATGCAATTAATCATACACCATAAACCCAAACAGAAAAACTGTGCGTAGTAAAAATGCAGATTATGTAGAGTTTTGAAACTGTGAAGAAAAGCTTCATACAAGAATCCTGCATGGACAATTAACTTGTTGCCAGTCACCATTAAACAGATGCAAGTACATTAATGGGAGGAACATTTCCAAGCAAACTCTAGTCAGTTTGATTGATGATTGTTTAATGCCTGGAGAAGATAGCACAAAATTGAGTAATAATGATTAATTTGTATCTCTTAAGGGTATTGGTGTGATTGAGGGAAGGGAGGTGGAAGGTGACATGAAATGAAGGGATATTGAGGTAAGATTTAAGTCATGCATATAATTCAGGCATAATTATTTTCACATTGGTTTTATAAAAACTTACAGGTCCCCTATAATAAAGTAATTATGTCCCAGAAAATGTAAATAAGGTAATAGTAAAGAAATAATAGACATGAAATACTTCTCTAGTAAATCAAAGACTTATTTTGCAGCAGGGAAAAATACCTTAATGGAATCTTACTGTATTAGAAAGACATTATTTCCTCCAGAGTCACAGGATATACATAAAGAATATTAGGAGTTGTATCAACTTGGGCTATTAGTTGTAAGCAATACAATCTACTGCACCTAATGTAGGTATTAATAGAAAATGAACTTATTGAGAGCTAACTGAGTCTATCTAATAAATCTTAAATTTATTAGATAGCTCAGAGAATCGTTGGGTGGGTTGGAGAAACAAGCTCAAGACTAGCCTCTAGGGTGAATTACTGGAACCACACCATAGAACTCACATCAGCAAAGTGAATGAGACAGCCCTATCCTGCTTCCTCCTATAGTTCATTTTCCCACTTAAGTCTCACTTAAGGGCATTTCACTGCTAATACCAAGGTCACATGCCTGCAGCTTAACCACAAGGGACTCTGAGAATGTAAGTTTTTTGTAAACTGCCTTAGAAAGATGGAGGTTTATACCGACTTGCCAATGGACTTCCCTGGTGGCTCAGATGGTAAAGCGTCTACCTCCAATGCTGGAGACCCAGGTTCAATCCCTGGGTCAGGAAGATCTCCTAGAGAAGGAAATGGCAACCCGCTCCAGTATTCATGCCTGGAAAATCCCATGGACTGAGGAGCCTGGTGGGCTACAGTCCATGGGGTCACAAAGAGCTGGACACAACTGAACAACTTCACTTTCTTTTCTTTCTTTCTTGAGGAAGACGGAGCTCACAAAGTGGAGAACTATCAAATAGAGAAAAGGTGTTCAAGGCCTTCTGGGAAGTGTGGTAGAAGAATTCTAAGACGGGTATTATGGTTACCATATCCTGGCATTATCCCATGATCACTCATACAGTAAAAGGGATTTGCAGATGTAATTAAGAATCCTAAATAGTTGATTATGAGTTCATCAAAACAGTGATTATCCTTGGTGGGTCTGTGCTAACTAGGTGAACCCTTAAAAGGAAATGTGCCCTTTCTGAGAGGTGGTTAAACTAATACAATTATGTAAAGTTTAAAAATAAAATACAATTAGAAAAAAAAAAAAAGAGGAGTTTTTCTTCTGGTCTTAAAGACACAGGGTCCACAAATTTGATATATGTAAGGAAATGGATCCTGCCAATGACCAAGTAACTTGGATGAGGACCCTAAGCCTCAGATGAGATGGGAACCTCAGCTGACACTTTAATTTTAGCCTTGTGAGACTCTGAGCAGAGAATCCAGTTAATACCCGCCTGGACTTCCAACACATAAAATTATGAGCTACTAAAGGGTGCTGTTTTAAGCTACTAGCTTTGTGACAATCTGTTATGCAGGTATGAAATTAATATAGGCAGCTACAAATGACAGGAATCTCCCACAGGTATCAAACATCAACATCAGGATGGTAGATTATTAATAATCTTGTTTCACAGTTCCAAAATACAAATGATTGTTATAAAGCCAATTTATATTTTCATTTAAAACCACTGTTAACTGCTGCTTAGCTGTTGTTAAAAAGTTATTCTCTGGTATAAACTGAAATTTAGAAATTAAAAGGAAAACAGTTATTTAACAATAAGGGGGTTGGGGTTTTTTTTTTTTTTGGCCATGTGGGTCTTTGTTGCTGTACAGGCTTTTCTCCAGTTGCAGTGAGCGGGGGCCACTGGCTAGTTGCAGGGCATGAGTGTCTCTTTGCAGTGGCTGCTCCTGCTGCAGAGCATGAGCTCCGGGCACCCGGGCTTCAGCAGCTGCAGCACGCGGGCTCTGGAACACAGGCTCAGTAGCTGTAGCACACTGGGTTAGTTGCTCCATGGCACGCAGGATCTTTCCAGACCAGGGATCAAACCCATGTCTCCTGCATTGGCAGGCAGATTCTATACCACTGAGCCACCAAGGAAGCCCTAACTAAGTTTTTGTATTGGATGTATTATCTCAGTTTACTGTCTAAGAGTTTATTATTATGGTGAAAATTACACTTAAGTTTGATTTTATAAAACCCACAATGCAAATATTTACCTTGAAGGAAGGGTATGAGAAAAAAAGAGAAAATGAACAAATTATTAGGGAGGCTAATCAACTCCCTGACTTAGGAACAATGGTATAAATGTATCAAATCATATGATTTTATACAGCCTGTGCTGTGCTATACATCCTGCTACTGCTGCTGCTAAGTCGCATCAGTTGTGTTCGACTCGGTGCGACCCCAGAGACGGCAGCCCACCAAGCTCCCCTGTCCCTGGGATTCTCCAGGCAAGAACACTGGAGTGGGTTGCCATTTCCTTCTCCAGTGCGTGAAAGTGAAGCCGCTCAGTCGTGTCCGACACTTAGCGACCCCATGGACTGCAGCCTACCAGGCTCCTCCATCCATGGGATTTTCCAGGCAACAGTACTGGAGTGGGGTGCCATTGCCTTCTCCAGCTATACATCCTACCTGGGGTTAAAAAGATAAATTATCCTAGAATAGGAAGAGATGTGTTCTTTTTCTTCTCCCTTAGTAGCTTCTTTAATGACATGTAGAAAATGAAAGCATAAGTCTTAGAAAAATAAAGTCCATTTTTACAATTAGTTGAAATCAGGTCAGTTTGTCTCATTAAAAAAAGAAAACAGATCAGTGGTTTTGATATGAAATGGTTTAAAGCTCAAAACAAAGCAAGATAAAATAGAAAAAAAAATGGTATGAATGAAGTCCCGAGAGATATTAGAGATCTATGGAATATCTGCTCTCCCCCCACATCCCACTCGCCCCCCTCCAACTTTGAGGTCTGAACATCAACCTGACATTTAATGACTTCGAGAACAGAAACATTCATGACCATTGTTCCTAAGCAAGACATGCTAAAGATTTCTGCATCTGAGATGCATGAATATCTGCATAATTTCTCTTTAGGATGATCTATCTGAGACTACAGACAATACATTGTCATTGGCAACACGTGGCTATGGAGCACCTAAAGATTGGCTGGGCCAAATTGAGATTGGTTCTAAGGGTACAGTGGAAATGAATCCACCTGCCAACGCAGGAGAAGCAAGAGATGCAGTTTCAGTCCCTGTGCCGAGAAGATCCCTGGAGGAGGAAACAGCAACCGACTCCAGTATTCTTGCCTGGAGAATTCCAAGGATTGAGGAACCTGGTGGCTACAGTCCTTGAGGTTGCAAAGAGATGGACACGACTGAGCCTGTATGTATACATATGTGAAGAGACTCTTCGGACTCTGAATACTTGGTACAGGAAAAAAAAAAAGAAAAAACCCTCATTTATAAGTTTTACATCAATTATGTGCTGAAAATGTGTATTTTTTAAGTGTTAGTTAAATATATGGGCTTCCCTTGTGGCTCAGCTAGTAAAGAACCTGCCTGCAATGGGGGTTGACCCTTGAACAACTCAGGGGTTAGGGGCACCTACCCCTGCTGCACAGTAGAAAATCTACATACAGCCTTCCCTGAATATCCTAGGGCACCGGTTCCAGGACCTGCCATGGATAGAAAAACCCAGTGATGATCCTGTTCCATGTCAGCCCTCCAAATCTGTGGTTCCTCAGCCACGGATTCAACCAACTGCACATTGTGTAGTACTGTTCTGAACTGGGAGGGGGGATACCTGTATAAGTAAACCTAAGCACTTCAAACCTGTGCTGTTCAAGGTCAACTGTATTAATAAAATTAATTTCACCTGTTCCCTTTTTGAATGTTGTCATTCTTGATATCACAGAGAGATGCATGCTGAGGGCCAATGAGAATCAGAATTGGCATTTGTTCCTAACTGTTGGGAAATTCTCTTTTCTAGTAGAGCTGTTGAAAGAGCTAGAACAGAACACCTGAAATCTTCAAAAACCACTGTTCAATTATGAGAGATGAACTCCTTGGAGAATGCGGCCAACTGATTAGGTGGAACATTGAAGTCATTTAAATCCCCGAATTTATGTGAAAACTAGCCTTACTTCTGGACTGTTTAGGAAAGGGAATCAATAAATCCCCTAGGCCAGTTAAGGTCCACTTGCTTTTACCATTTGCAATTGACAACATCCCAACCAACGTAATTATTGAGCCATCTATAGGGATCTTTTTCAGTGTATTCAAATCATCACCAGAAAGATCTAGGAAGAAAAGTCCTTCTAGGAGCTGCTGTTTAAAACTTATACACATAATTTATTGTGAACATTTTGAAAAGAAAGCAGTCTCCAAGAACTGAGAATATAATCTAAGCCATAAAGCAAAATTTGTCAGTTTTGTTTCTGTAGTTATCACTGGATGGTCAACACCAAAATCAGATTGATTATATTCTTTGCAGCCAAAGATGGAGAAGCTCTATACAGTCAGCAAAAACAAGACTGGGAGCTGACTGTGGCTCAGATCATGAACTCCTTATTCCCAAATTCAGACTTAAATTGAAGAAAGTAGAGAAAACCACTAGACCATTCAGGTATGAACTAAATCAAATGCCTTATGATTATACAGTGGAAGTGACAAACAGATTCAAGGGTTTAAATCTAATAGACAAGAGTGCCTGAAGAACTATGGACGGAGGTTCATGACATTGTACAGGAGGCAGTGATCAAGACCATCCCCTAGAACAAGAAAAGCAAAAAGGCAAAATGGTTGTCTGAAGAGGTCTTATAAACAGCTGAGAAAAGAAGTGCAAGGCAAAGGAGAAAAGGAAAGATATACCCATGTGAATGCAGACTTCCGAAGAACAGCAGGGAGAGATAGGAAAGCCTTCCTCAGTGATCAGTGCAAAGAAATAGATGGAAAAAATAGAATGGGAAAGACTAGAGATCTCTTCAAGATAATTGGAAATATCAAAGGAACATTTCATGCAAAGGTGGGCACAATAAAGGACAGAAATGGTATGGACATAACAGAAGCAAAAGATATTAAGAAGAGGTGGCAAGAATACACAGAAGAACTGTACAAAAAAGATCTTCATGACCCAAATAACCATGACAGTGTGACCACTCACCTAGAACCAGACAATCTGGAGTGCAAAGTCAAGTGGGCCTTAGAAAGCATCACTACAAACAAAGCTAGTGCAGGTGTTGGAATTCCATTGAGCTATTTCAAATCCTGAAAGATGCTGCTGTGAAAGGACTCAACTTGCCAGCAAATTTGGAAAATTCAGCAGTGGCCACAGGACTGGAAAAGGTCAGTTTTCATTCCAACCCCAAAGAAAGGCAATGCCAAATAATGTTCAAACTACCGCACAATTGCACTCATCTCACACGTTAGCAAAGTAATGCTCAAAATTCTCCAAGCCAGGCTTCAACATTACATGAACCGTGAACTTCCTGATGTTCAAGCTGGTTTTAGAAAAGGCAGAGGAACCAGAGATCAAACTGCCAACATCCGTTGGATCATCGAAAAAGCAAGAGAGTTCCAGAAAAACATCTATTTCTGCTTTATTGACTATGCCAAAGCCTTTGACTGTGTGAATCACAACAAACTGTGGAAAATTCTTCAAGGGATGGGAACACGAGGCCACCTGACCTGACTCCTGAGAAATCTGTATGCAGATCAACAACAGTTGAACAACAGTTTAAGTGCTGCAACAGTTAGAACTGGACATGGAACAACAGACTGGTTCCAAATCAGGAAAGCAGTACATCAAGGCTGTATACTGTCACCCTGCTTATTTAACTTATATGCAGAGTACATCATTTGAAATGCTGGGCTGGATGAAGCACAAGCTGAATCAAGATTGCCAGGAGAAATATCAATAACCTCAGATATGCAGATGACACCATCATAATGGCAGAAAGTGAAGAAGAACTAAAAAGCCCCTTGATGAAAGTTAAAGAGGAGAGTGAAAAAGCTGGCTTGAAACTCAACATTCAAATAACAAAGATCATGGTATCTGGTTCCATCACTTCACGGCAAATAGATGGGGAAATAATAGAAACAGAGACAGATTGTATTTTCTTAGGCTCCAAAACCACTGCAGATAGTGACTGCAGCCATGAAATTAAAAGACACTTGCTCCTTGGAAGAAAAGTTATGACAAACCTAGACAGTGTATTAAAAAGCAGAGACATTACTTTGCCAATAAAGGTCCATCTGGTCAAAGCTATGGTTTTTCAGTAGTCATGTATGGATGTGAGAGTTGGAACATAAACAAGACTGACCACTGAAGAATTGATGCTTTTGAACTGTGGTTTTGGGGAAGACTCTTGAGAGTCCCTTCGACAGCAAGGAGATCCAACCAGTCCATCCTAAAGGAAATCAGTCCTGAATATTCATTGGAAGGACTGATGTTGAAGCTGAAGCTCTAATACTTTGGCCACCTGACTCAAAGAACTGACTCATTGGAAAAGAGCCTCGTGCTGGGAAAGACTGAAGGTGGGAGGAAGGGATGACAGAGGATGTGATGGTTGGATGGCATCACCAACTCGATGGATGTGAGTTTGAGCAAGCTCAGGGTGTTGGTGATGGACAGGGAAGCCTGGCATGCTACAGTCCATGGGGTCACAAAGAGTCAGACACGACTGAGTGACTGAACTAAATTCAGTTGAATTGTTAAAATATCAGTGAATGATAACTTATTATTGAACAACTCAAGTGAATAGACGTAGCACATTATTATTTAAGAAATTCTAGTCATTTATAGTAGGGACTTTTTGAGTTTTTAAGCCATAAATTACTTTTCTCAAAATAAATGTTTATGAAAAGTTAGGTATGAACACAAAATGAATGTTAGTGAGACCAAAAATCTCCTACAACAGAATTTTATTATGTTATGATTTGCAAGTTCAAGTTGGACTACCACATGCAATATGTTAGCAGTAGCTAGGAAAAAAATAAGCCAGAAGTCTTTTTGCAAGACTTAGCTTTAAGTATTAAGGAGATTGTAAATTAGAAAAGTCAAAGCAAGGATAGTAGGTAAACAATTCATATTATAACAGAAACATGAAGCCAATATTCGGCTAACTACACCTAAAGAAGGAAAAGAGACAAATTTAACAAAGCAAAAGAAAATTCCCAGATCACTTGCCTTTGACACAAATCCTCTTCAACCAATCTGGCTTTACCCTAATCTCAACAGCCTAATCTCAATCCCCAAAGTGGAGCGTTTGAGATCATTTCAGAAGACCAGTAGTGGGTGAATAAAGAGGTGACCATTCATGTTGATGCTATCTTATAATTGCAGAACGGAGGGCTCATGTGATCAGAATGCTCATGTTCATTCTATCTCTCCCCAGCTCCATCTAGCCCTGTCCGCAATCCTCACCCCCTGCCGTAATTACTTCCTCTGTTACTTTCGCCACCCTCATCACTACGCCCTTCTCTCCCTAAACTATTTTGGCTAAGATAGAGCAGCTATCACCATCACATCTGACTTAAGAGGACAAATGACCCTGCTGCCTGCCTCAAATTAAAGGAAGCCTCCAGAAATGCTTTCAGAAACTGCACACTCCCCTGCGTTGTCGGAGAGCCTAAAGATTCTCTGTGGACTATATGGACCTGTAAGCAACCTGCCTGCATCACTAACTTTCCCCCTGCCTCCCAGCACTAAAATATTTGCTAATGCATAGGAAGGAGAACCATGGAGTCAAATGTTAGATGATGAGTACATTTGAA
The DNA here is from genome assembly GCF_027580195.1 of Bos mutus. Lineage (NCBI taxonomy): Eukaryota > Metazoa > Chordata > Mammalia > Artiodactyla > Bovidae > Bos > Bos mutus. Next base: position 67,298,692 of record NC_091621.1, on the reverse strand, counting down.
ACATCCTGAAATTCACCACATGGGCTCCTAGTTATCAATCATTTTTTTCTAATAATAAAGCTTTTGCATTACTTCTAAGTCAGAATTACTAACACAAATGCAAACATTAAATGCCTCTTAAAAATGTCACTTGAAAAATTTGCTTGTTAAGCAATTTCGGTATTATTTGTACAAATTTCTCAGTTGGTTAGTAACAGTTGATTATCACCTAATATTCATTATTAAGCCAGAATATACAAAATACAAAGGAAGGGAACATCTGAAAACATCCATTCCAAGGAATGAAAATAAGCCCATGCAAAGCAGAGAATGCAAAGCAGAGAAAAGCTATTCAGTTCCACATTCAATCAATAGTATGAACTGAGGACCCTCTACAAACCAAGCATTACACTGGGCATTGAGAATGCCCACACAGGAACAAGAATTTCTCCAGAGGGCATACAAAAATACAACTCCCTGGTGGTCTAGTCTTGGGATTGTGTTGCATTTAAATCAATAAAAATTTTGATCTTTGCTTGCATTACTCACAAATGTTCTTGACTGTTGGAATACGTGATTTGGGAGAATCTGCATTACTCTTGGCCCTTTGCAATATTCAGGCACTTGGGACCTTCTGAGAACATCTCACACTTTGCCCAAGTAGAACCCTCTCTCATTCTTAGTTCCCCACCCCTGCCATTTGGTCCCTTGGTTATTTTCTCTCCTTGTTGATAATTTTCATCCTGTTATATGTTTAAATAGATCTTGACTTCAGGGACCCTCTGATACAATGGAGAAGTAGGAAATATACATGAATATTTCAATCCTGAATGACATAAGTTTCCATGGAAATATAAAAGAGAGAACAACTGCTGACCTGGGAAAGGAGGTGGGGTCAGGGACACAGTTAGGAGGACTTTGTGATGAAGAAATAGCCCTTCCCCAAGTAAATCTTTCCTGAAAAAAACCTAGATCAACCCCATGAAAGCCCAATGTTAAAAAAAAATTGTTTCATTATTTTTTCTTAAAAAAAACAAAAAAACCTTTCCTAAGTTCTTGACAGTATTCAATAATTACTGTACACATAGTTCCCTTGAGTTCTATTTCACTGGCATGCATTAAGGTATCCTTTTCCATTTGCTGCCACTTCCTCCACAAATATTAGTAAAAAAAAAAAAACCCAAAAACTGTGTTTTGTTAAGAAAAACAAAAAGACAAAAAGCCATAAAATCTATCACATCAAAACTCAGAAGGAGCTACAGCAAAATATGAGAAGATGACTATAACTTCAATTTATAAATCTTCAAGCAGTATTTAAGCTCACCTTTTTACACTGTCACCATTCTCTTGGTTAATATATTTGGAAATTAGAAAAGGCAGAGGAACCAGAGATCAAATTGCCAACCTCCACTGGATCATCGAAAAAGCAAGAGAGTTCCAGAAAAAACATCTATTTCTCCTTTATTGACTATGCCAAAGCCTTTGACTGTGTGGATCACCACAAACTGGAAAATTCTGAAACAGATTGGAATACCAGACCACTTGACCTGCCTCTTGAGAAACCTATACGCAGGTCAGGAAGCAACAGAGCTGGACATGGAACAACAGACTGGTTCCAAATAGGAAAAGGAGTACGTCAAGGCTGTATATTGTCACCCTGCTTATTTAACTTCTATGCAGAGTACATCATGAGAAACGCTGGGCTGGAAGAAGCACAAGCTGGAATCAAGATTGCCGGAAGAAATACCAATAACCTCAGATATGCAGATGACACCACCCTTATGGCAAAAAGTGAAGAACTAAAGAGCCTCTTGATGAAAGTGAAAGAGGAGAGTGAAAAAGTGGCTTAAAGCTCAACATTCAGAAAACGAAGATCATGGCATCTGGTCCCATCACTTCATGGGAAATAGAGGGAAACAGTGGAAACAGTGTCAGACTTTCCAAAAGTCTGATTTTGCAGTTTCCAAAATCACTGCTGATGGTGATTGCAGCCATGAAATTAAAAGATGCTTACTCCTTGGAAGAAAGGTTATGACCAACCTAGATAGCATATTCAAAAGCAGAGACATTACTTTGTCAACAAAGCTCCATCTAGTCAAGGCTATGGTTTTTCCAGTAGTCATATATGGATGCGAGAGTTGGACTGTGAAGAAAGCTGAGCACCGAAGAATTGATGCTTTTGAACTGTGGTGTTGGAGAAGACTCTTGAGAGTCCCTTGGACTGCAAGGAGATGCAACCAGTCCATTCTGAAGGAGATCAGCCCTGGGATTTCTTTGGAAGGAATGATGCTAAAGCTGAAACTCCAGTACTTTGGCCACCTCATGCAAAGAGTTGACTCATTGGAAAAGACTCTGATGCTGGGAGGGATTGGGGGCAGGAGGAAAAGGGGACGACAGAGGATGAGATGGCTGGATGGCATCACCGACTTGATGGACATGAGTCTGAGTGAACGCCGGGAGTTGGTGATGGACAGAGAGGCCTGGCGTGCTGCGATTCATGGGGTCACAGAGAGTCAGACACGACTGAGCGACTGAACTGAACTGAAACATGTATAAACAAACAAAAAACCTCTAGAAGCCTTGTTCCCATTCTGAAAGTCAGGTCCTAAAAGCTCTGAAATTTCACCTCATCATGGCTATGGAAGGACATAGAATAAGGGATTTTTTTTATTTATTTATTTTAAGTTGGAAGATAACTGCTTTACAATGTTGTGCTGGTTTCTACCATACATCAGCATGAATCAGCCATAGTTAAACACATGTTCCCTCCCTCTGGAATTTCCCTCCCACTCTCTCCCACCCCTCTAGGCTGTCATAGAGCAGCAGGTTGAGCTCCCTGTGTCATACAGCAACTTCCCAGGAGTGATATATTTTCCAGTCAGTACTGTATATATTTCAGTGCTACTCTCAATTCATCCTGCCCTCTCCTGCCCTCGCTGTGTCCATAAGTCTGTTCTGTATGTCTGAGTCTCTATTCCTGTCTTGCAAATAGGTTCATCAGTACTGTTTTTCAAGACTCCAGATATGCGTATTAACATACAGTATATATTTTTCTCTTTATGACTTACTTAACTCTGTATAAGTCTCTAGTTTCACCCACCTCACTAGAACTGACTCAAATTCATTCCTTTTACGGCTGAGTAATTCAGAATAAGTGATTTATCACACATAGTAGCTTTACTTTAAAATGCACCAAAAACAGAAATTCAAGGTGTAGATTGTAATGGAATTCTCAAGACTATTTAAGAACCCCTTCCCTCCCTACCATAGAACTACATAGTTATTCAATTAATCCAGGCGAATAAACATTACCCTTTAGTGGATATCTCATTAGCCTGATACAAGCTGGAGCACACTGTTCTTTGTCACACAAGCTGCATTTCTTGCTATGAAATGATAAATTTTAGGAAATAAGGTGCATAATGGAAAAGTCATGGTTCCAGAAGAGATGTGTGCAACATATAATCTTGTAAATTAATTCTGCCTGGGCTACATTCCAGTGCTCCAGAACAATTACTAGCAAAGGAAAGCCATCAAAGGACGGGGGAAAAGTCTGCCTCCTGCTATACATCCCCTCCAAGGCACAGCCCAGAATTTCGTCATAATCCCACAAGCAGTCTTCTTCCCTTCTAAGTAGTAATTTCATTGAAATACTTGGTGCAAAGGAAGATAGGGGTGGGAAAATGAGCAGTAGAAAGAGGCAATAATGGAGCTCTAAACCATGTGGTAAACAACTGCTGATAAATAGGAACATTCTGGTACAGTTAAGGATGCTTCTCAGCACAGAGAAGATTATGTAGGACATTTCTTTAATATCCTTTTATTAAAGTTACAGATGCTGAAAACTAATTCTTCCCTAAGTTTTTATGTTCAGTTTGTTGCTCTATTTATAAACCAAGCAAATATTTACAACCACTTGTCAAGGAGACTGGAATGATGCTGATTGGTTCCCACTTATAACCTTGGTAACCTAAACACTTTCAAATGTTGTAAACATTATTTATGTACTTAATATATTCTAAGTAATAGAATGGGGAAGACTAGAGATCTCTTGAAGAAAATTGGAGATACCAAGGGAACACTTCATGCAAAGATGGGTACAATGAAGGACAGAAATGGTAAGGAACTAACAGAAGCAGAAGCTATTAAGAAGAGGTGGCAAGAATACACAGAACTATACAAAAAAGATCCTCATGACCCAAATAACCATGATGGTGTGATCACTCACCTAGAGCCAGACATCCTGGAGTGCAAAGTCAAGTGACCTTTAGGAACTGTCACTAAGAAGAAAGCTAGTGGAGGTGATGGAATTCCAACTAAGCTATTTAAAATCCTAAAAGATGATGCTGTGAAAGCATTGCACTCAATATGCCAGCAAATTTGGAAAACTCACCAGTGGCCACAGGACTGGAAAAGGTCAGTTTTCTTTCCAATCCCAAAAAAGGCAATGCCAAAGAATGTTCAAAGTGTTAGTCTCTCAATCATGTCAGACTCTTTGCAACCCCATGGACTCTAGCCTGCCAGGCTCCTCTGTCCATGGAATTGCCCAGTCAAGAATACTGGAATGGATTGCCATTCCCTTCTCCAAAGAATGTTCAAACTACTGCACAATTGCAGTCATCTCACATGCTAGCAAAGTAATGCTCAAAATTCTCCAAGCCAGGCTTTAATAGTACATGAACTGTGAATTTCCTGATGTTCAAGCTGGATTTAAAAAGGGCAGAGGAAAAAGAGATCAAATTGCCAACATCTGTTGAATCATTGAAAAAGCAAGAGAGTTCCAGAAAGCAGCTACTTCTGCTTTATTGACTATACCAAAGCCTTTGACTGTGTGGATCACTAAAAACTGTAGAATATTCTTAAAGAGATGGGAATACCTGACCACCTTACCTGTTTCCTGAGAAATCTGTATGCAGATCAAGAAGCAACAGTTAGAATTGGACATAGAACAGTAGACTGGTTCAAAATTGGGAAAGGAGTATGTCAAGGCTGTACATTGTCACCGTCTTTATTTACCTTATATACAGAGTACATCATGTGAAATGCCAGGCTGGATGAATCACAAGCTGGAATCAAGATTGCCAGGAGAAATATCAACAGCCTCACATATGCAGATGATACCACTCTATTTGCAGAAAGTGAAGAGGAACTAAAAAGCCTCTTGATGAAAACAAAAGAGGAGAGTGAAAAAGCTGACTTAAATCTCAACATTCAAAATATCTAAGATCATGTTTTCTGGTCCAATCACTTCATGGCAAATAAATGGAGGAAAAGTGGAAACAGTGACAGACTTTAGTTTCTTCAACTCCAAACTCACTGCAGATGATGACTGCAGCCATGAAATTAAAAGACACTTGCTCTTTGGAAGAAAAGCTATCACAAACCTAGACAGTGTATTAAAAAGCAGAGGTATTATTTGCCAACAAAGGCCCATATAGTCAAAGCTATGGTTTTTTCCAGTGAACGTATGTGAGTGCTGGACCATGAAGGAGGCTGAGTGCCAAAGAATCGATGCTTTCAAATTGTGGTGTTGGAGAAGACTCTTGAGAGTCCCTTGGACTGCAAAGAGATCAAACTAGTCAATTCTAAAGAAAAAAATCAACCCTGAATATTCATCGGAAGGACTGACGCTGAAGCTGAAGCTCCAATACTTTGGCCACTCAATGTGAACAACTGACTCATTGGAAAAGACGCTGATGCTGGGAAAGACTGAGGGCAAGAGGAGAAGGGATGGCAGAGGAACAGATGGTTAGATATCATCATTGACTCAATGAATGTGAGTCTGAGCAAATTCCGGGAGATAGTGAAGGACAGGGAGGCCTGGCATGCTACAGTTCATGGTATCATAAAAAATCAGACACAACCTAGCAACTAAACAATAACAATTTTTCTTTTAATTTAAAAATGTCTGATTGGCAAACCCTTCAAAATAATTAATTCATATATATCAGACTAACTTTATGTCTATGATGAAATTTGAGGTTTTTTAAATATAATGTATATAACCTTATTAATATTCACCAGAATCAATTATTCAGTTACACATTTGAAACTGAAATTGTAAGTCTGTCAATCTAAGATTCCAGATTTCCTCAAACATATAAAATTTAAATTAGGTGCAAAATCCTACATAACAGAACACTACGGTTCTGATTCTTTAAAAAATTTTTAAACTAATCTGAAATATTCTGAGTTAAATGATACTTAAATCTCAGAAAAACATTGCATTTTCAGTTAACTTAGGTAACTTTTGACTAGTAATTTTATCTGACTGTGAGATCTAGAAGTTTAGACATTCAGGGCAATTCTTACCACCTGCTGTTTAGATGGTTATTATTTAAGGAGTTACCTATCCATCTCTGGCCATAAGGTCATTAGGCATGCTTAACATCCCTATGGCCAGAGATTTTGACCAAATGTAACTTTCAATTTACAAAGGTTCAAAAGTTCCACTTCTTCCTGATGATCCAAGATACCAATAGAGTCTTTCTAATCATCTATGCAACCCTATCTGAACGCCTATACCCATTCCCCACCCCCCACCACCACACACACACCAATTTCCTCTCTCATTCCTCCTACTCCCTCCCTTACTCCATCCACTCCAGTTTTCTAGCTGCATTTGTCTCAGCACCATTGCACTGCCTCTTCCTTCTGCCTGAAATCATCATCCGGAAGTATACATGGCTTGCTTCCAGGCCATCTTCAGGTCTTTCTTCAGGCATCACCTTCTCACAGAGGCCTATGCCAGCCACCTTCCTGACACCTTCTCACAGAGGCCTATTGCAGCCACCTTCCTGAAAATTCCAATCTTGCCCTCTGTTTTGGGCTTCCCAGGTGGCTTAGTGATAAAGAATTCGCCTACTAATGCAGGAGACGCAGGAGACGCAGTTTTGATCCCTGGGTCAGGAAGACTCCTGGAAGAGGAAAGGGCAACCCACTCTGGTATTCTTGCCTGGAGGTTCCCATGGACGGAGAAGCCTGACTGGCTAGAGTCCATGGGGTTGCAAAGAGTCAGACAGAGCTGAGTATGCACACACCTTCTCCTTACCCTTCTCACTCAATTCCTTTCTCATCTCCCGCTCAGTCACTCAACACATCTAACAGACTATGTGAGAGTTGCTCAGTCATGTCTGACTCTTTGTGACTCCATGGACTATACAGTCCATGGAACTTTCCAGGCCAGAATACTGGAGTGGGCCCTTCTCCAGGGAATCTTCTTAGCCCAGCAACATTTTAATTATTTACTTGTTTATTCTCTGTTCCTCCAAAGCTCCATAAGGGACAGGATTTTTTCATTTTTTATTCAGCACTGAGTCCTCATGGCCAAGAAGAGTGCCCGATGCATAGACAGTTCTCAAAAAATATTTGTCAGATGGATGAATGAATGAATGAGTATAATGAAGAAGTTGGTTGTTTCCAGGTACCAGGAAGAGAGCCCATGATGCTTTTGGAGAGAGGAGCATATCTTGTAAAGATGCAAAGCAGTGCAAGCACTTCAGCAACGGCTTTTGCAAACAAGACACAGATTGACATCCAGTCTTTCCTGCTTCCCCCAATACCCTGGGACTACCTCTGCCTACTTCCAACAACTACTGATGGTGATTATTCATGTTTGAAAGTCAGGTTACATTTCTTTACAAATGTTGCTTAATCAGCCTTATCCCTTAATCAGCCCAAGTGGTAACTGAAGTTTACACCATAATGCAGTGTGTTTGGACTCTCTGTGGCAATCTCCTTTTCACTCAGTTGTTCCATTAACCATGAGCTGGGCTGTGCTGCGCGCTAAGTTGCTTCAGTCATGTCCGACTCTTTGCGACCCCATGGACTATAGCCCACCAGGCTCTTCTGTCCGTGGGATTCTCCAGGCAAGAATACTGGAGTGGGTTGTCATGTCCTCCCTCCAGGGGATCTTCCCAACCCAGAGACTGAACCCGCATCTCTGACGAGTCCTGCACTGGCAGGCGTGTTCTTTTCCACTGGTGCCACCTGAGAGGTCCCAAATAAAACCAGAGGATGGATGTTGTTGTTCTTTAGTTGCTAAGTTGTGTCCAACTCTTTTGCAAGCCCGTGGACTGTAACCCACCAGGCTCCTCTGTCCATGGGATTTCCCAGGAAGAATCCTGGAGTGGGTTGCATTTCCTTCTCCAAGGGATCTTCCTATCCCAGGATTGAACCTGGGTCTCCTGCTTGGCAGGTGGATTCTCTACTGCTGAGCCACCAGCAGGGTTAAGCAGGGCTGAGAGAGGACTAAACTGTTTTCTCATGACTGAAGGTCTGTATAGAATAATTAGGCCAGTCCACCCCAGGGTGCAAAGGCTAAATTTTCTTTCTTCTGGATATGCGCCACGTATCTGCAAACCACAACACAGCTAGTTATCAAATGTTCTGCAATGTTCTATGTGGAACTCCCTCTGAGGTAGTCAGAGAGGCTTGGTACAGATCAGAAAGGATTTCACCTACATTCTTATTGCACAGGAGGGAATTCTGTGAGGGAAAACGATTCCTCAACATCAACTTCTTTTATTACACTTAATACAGGAACAGAGAAAAGAAGAGCCAACTCTGGCTTTCCCTGTTCTGAGTGTCTGGCCAACTGTTTATCTTTCTTATGGAAAGTACTGGGTGGGAGGGTGAGGGCTGAAACCACTTGTCATTTATCTTTCTGTATCAACGTGTGGGAGTAAGTAGGTCTTGCTCTAACTTGTACCACCCAGGGGAAGACCAATTAAACTCCTTTAGTAAAGACAATCTCAAATGGCCTATGGAGCAGGGGTCCCTAACCTCTGGGATCTGACGCCTAATGATCTGAGGTGGAACTGACGTAATCACAATAGAAATAAAGTGAACAATAAATGCAACGCACTTTAATCATCCTGAAGCCATCCTCCCACCAGATCCTGATCCATGGAAAAATTGTCTTGCGTGAAACTGGCCCCTGGTGTCAAAAAGCTGGGGACTGGCCCTTCCGCCACTAAGCTGTGGGCAGTGGGAAACCCCGAGAAACTATATACCTGGACTCAATGCAAGGACTAGTGGCACCAGTAAGGAAAAAGTAAGGCAGAATTTGGGGGCTTTCAAAGCCATGCTTCCTTTGAATTCCGTTTTACTTAAACTGAAAAGGTAAACAAGTACTGTTTGAAGGTCTCTGGATGCTGAATTTGGCGACAGGAATCTCTCCATTCCCACAGGAAGAGACAAACCAAAGAGTGAGGTTTAACCCGTAGATTATTCTTTCCACAGTGGGTATTATCCAGTGTATTTAGGGGCAAAGAGACCCTTGCATTTTGAGACTAATCCTAGATGAGCAAGAGATTTTCTAGCCCTTATGAGATCACAGTTTAGCTTTACATCTAGACAGACCCACTCTTGTTTTGGAAAAAACCAATTGAATGGGCCCTTCAGTTTTGCTGATGTAAATAAAATACAGATCCGTAGCTTAGAAAAGAACAGTCAGGTCGTGACGAACCTGAACGCAGATGATGAGTGAATCAAACACTGCATCACTGCTTTTCTGTCTGCTTTATGCTTTTATATAGTGTGGTTCAGGATAGCTGTGTCTTAGTTTTACTTAAAAATGGAGTTTCTGTTTCTTGTTACCATTTTTTTCTTGTTTTAGGGTAATTTATGAAAGGCTAATGTGGCAAAATAATTTTATTATGTCATTAAAAATCAGAAGTGATATGTGATAGATATCATTTTAGATATTTGTCTTATCACTATAGCAACTCTATAAAGTGGATATAATGAGAAAGATAAATTGTATTACAGTAAACTGAACTGAAGAGATTTCTGCCTTTTGGGACTAGACATGCAAAAACTAATTCAAAATGATCAAAGCCCTAAATGTAAGAGCCAAAACTATAAAACTCTGAGAATAAAACACAGAAGGAAACTTTAATGGCATTGGATTGGTAATGATTTCTTGGCTATAACACCAAAAGCAAAGGCAACAAAAGCAAAAATAAATAAGTGGGACTACATCAAACTCAAAACCTTTTTCATATCAAAGGAAGCAAGCAACAGATGGAGAAAGGAATTTACGGAATGGGAGAAGATATTTGCAAATCATATATATGATAAGAAATTCATAACCAAAATGTATAAAGAACCCCTGAAACTCAACAGTGGAGAAACAGCCTGGTTTTAAAAATGGGCAAAGAATTTGAATAGGTATTTTGCCAAACAAGATATGCAAATGGTCAGTAAGTACATGAGAGTTGCTCAAGGATACTAATCATCAGGAAAATGAAAATGAAAACCAAATGAGGGGACTTCCCTGGTGGGTCAGTGGTTAAGAATCCTGGCAATGCAGAAGGCATGGGTTCTATCCCCGTCCAGGAAGATGCCCACATGTCACGGAGCAAGTAAGGCAGTGTGCCACAACTACTGAGCCAGCGCTGGAGAGCCTGCACGGAGGCGACTGAGCCCGCATGCCCTGGAGCCCGTGCTCTGCAACAAAAGAAACCACTGAGATGAGAAGCCCCCGCACCGCAGCGAATAGCACCCCCACATCCACACCGGGGCTCCCAGGCACAGCAGTGAAGATGCAGCACAGCCAAAAACAAGTGAATAAATAAAATGTTAAAAAACGATCTTTCTTAAAAAAAAAAAAAAAAAAAAACCACAATGAGATATCATCTCACACCAAAAGTAGCAAGTATTAGGATGTAGAAACATTGGAACGCTTGCGCACTGCTGATAGGAATGTAAAACAGTGCAGCTGCGGTGGGAAAGGCAGGGTGGGTCCTTGACAAACTAAACATAGAATTACCATTGTGCTGCAATCCCTCTTCTGAATACATATGCAAGAGAGCTGAACCAGGACTCAAACAGATATTTGTATACACGTCCATGTTCATCGCAGCATTATTCCCAATAGCTAAAAGGTGGAAGGGCTTCCCTGGTGGCTCAGATGGTAAAGAATCCGCCAGCAATATGGGAGACCTGGGTTCTATTCCTGGGTTGGGAAGATCCCCTGAGGGAGGGCATGGCAATGCACTCCAGTATTCTGGCCTGGACAATTCCATGGACAGAGGAGCCTAGTTGGCTACAGTCCATGAGGTCACAAAGACTGGACATGACTGAGCGACTAAGCACACAAAATGTGGAAGCCACCCATGTGTCTACTAATGGATAAATGAATAAACAAAATGTGGGGTATGCATGCAGTGAGACAGTGGTTAGCCTTAAGAAGGAAGGAAATTCTGACACCTGTTCCAGCATGCATGAAACTTGAAGACATTACGCCAAGTGCAATAGGTCAGACACCAAAGGACAAATATTGAGGTTCTTCAAGCAGTCAAATTCATAAAGACAGAAAACAGGATGGTGGTTGCCAAGGGCCTGGGTGAAGGGGAGAATGGGGAGTTATTGTTTAATGGGTATGGAGTTTCAGTCTGAGAAGATAACAAAGTTCTTAGAGGTAGATGGGGCTTATAGTGGCAGAATGTGAATATACTTAATGTTACAGAACTTAAACATGGTTAAAAGGGTAAATTTTATGTTATCTATATTTTGTCACAATAAAAAAAAATCCCTTTCAACTATTCCTTTTTCTTTCTCCTCTCCTTCACAGTTAAGCATCTAAAGAGTATTATCTTTTCTTTCTCTTTAAAAGTTCTCCTCCCCATTCACCCTATAACCTACTTCAGTCTGACTTTCATCCTTCCACACCATCAAAACTAAATGTGTAGGTTGTCCATGACCACATGACCCTATACCCATTAGGTATTTGTAAGACCTCATTTGATTGACTCATAGGCACTTGATATATATGATCAGCTCTTCTTTTTCGAATTCTGTCTCCCTTCGGCTTCTATGTAGCAGCCCTATTTCAGGGTTTCTGGAGGCTCTCCTGGATCCTGTCTCCTTTGCAGTGTCTTTCTCAACAGTGTCATCATATGCCACATTCCTACTTTCTCTCTGAGGTACGATCTACAAGTCTCTTTTTAGTATCCATCATCCCTGTCACATCCCTTGACACATGCTATAATCTTAAATAATATTCAGTGTAATTATCACTCCTTTAGGAAGGCCATCTTTTAAGTATCCAAATAAATCAAGTCTTCCTAGTTATTCTTACTGCTGTCTATACTTCTTCTTCATAGTATTTCAGGATACTCCATCTCTATCTGCTTTAGATAGAGATTTTACAGATATTGGGCGGCCAAAAAGTTCATTTGGGGTTTTCGTATGATTTTATGGAAAAACTCAACTGAACTTTTTAGCTAACCCAATATTGTTATGACTGTGTTCAGTCTCATCTGACTCTTTGTGACTGCATGGACTATAGCCCGCCAGGCTCCTCTGCTCATGAAAATTTTCAGGCAAGCACACTGGAGTGGGTTCCTACTCTGGGGATCTTCCCAACACGGGGATCAAACCTGCATCTCCTGCATTGGCAGGCAGGTTCTTTACCACTAGCACCACCTGGATATTTCTCATCCAACTGACTGTATATTTCATGAAGGTAGGGATCATATTTGCTTGTTTGTTTTATCATTTCTGACTGTGGGGAGATTACATTCTCTTCTCAGTGCATTGCCTGCCAGAGAATGATTCTCAATGCATACTTTAATAAACATCGATCCCAACAGTTTCTTGTTAGCATTGTTGAGCAAAGGAGGGAGAAACGAGGACACCACTGTAAGCCCCAAGGACAGCTGAAGTCTGGAGAGCTTGGAGAAAAAGGCCCCAGCGTGGAAAGACTCAGGCTAGCACAAGTGTCCCCTTGGGCACTCTCAGAGATGTGGGAGAGACTGCAAGTCATTTCACTTGGCCATGGAGAGAAAAAATGACTCCTGCATGCTTGGGGACATCCAGTGACAATCTTCATGTTTGCAAAGGTGTTACTACTATACTCTCAAGGAGAAGAAATAGGGGTTTTCAGACTCTAGATGTCAAAATTCATCTGTGGGTCCCAAACCTGGCAGCTCAACAGAAACTGTCACAAAACAAACAGATTCTCATTCAGTTGGTCTATAGTGAAGGTCAGAAAACCACTTTCTAAAGTTACCCTGCCCTAATCCACCCTTACTTGATTCTGATATATGATCACACTTGGGAATAGTTAGATCAAATAACTCTTAAGATATTTTTTGCTTCTGAACTTCAATGACTTTTTAAACATATAGGTTTTTCCTCAACAGAGGCTATAAAAGCTTCAAATCAAATCAGAATATGTAGATTAATTATTCATGCTTTTCTGCAACAAATTTGTTGCACACATTTTTATCCATACACAACCTTTGAGTACATTTGTGCTCATTAGGAGTGAGACAGGATTGGGTGGATAAAAATACCTTTGCCCATAATGAATGCAGAAGGCAATGGCACCCCACTCCAGTAAACCCCATGGATGGAGGAGCCTGGTGGGCTGCAGTCCATGGGGTTGCTAAGAGTCGGACACGACTGAGCGACTTCACTTTCACTTTTCACTTTCATGCATTGGAGAAGGCAATGGCAACCCACTCCAGTGTTCTTGCCTGGAGAATCCCAGGAACGGGGGAGCCTGATAGGCTGCCGTCTATGGGGTCGCAGAGTCGGACACAACTGAAGTGACTTAGCAGCAGCAGCAGCAGCCCATAGTGAAATTACAATACAATGCAGTTACAGAGATAAGACATTCAAGAAATAATTAGGAACACATAGGGCATTATATGAGCTAAAATTCCAGCTACCTGTCCATCAGCACTGCCAAGCAACCAGGAAATTTCTGAAACCACACGTAAAGGGGACGTATTCTCGACCTTCTCTGCCTTCTCCTCCCCACCACCTTGTGGGATTTGACCTCTTTTCTGTTTCTTCTAAATCTTCTACATCTCTATATTGTAACTGTTTCCTAGGACTTTGCACAAAGTACTTTTTCCAAGTGGATATGTAATAAATACATGCACTCTGCATTCAGTAGGGGGTTAATAAGAAGTTTCCAAATGAATGAATTACCAAGCAGAATCAGAATGCCAATTAATGAAATTGTTTTCATTTTGTGCCCAAACCAAGAGGTGCCAACAGGGGACAGAAAAGACAAGAAAAAATGAAGCAGAGAAAAGGAAGTTTCAGAGATGAGCAGCAGGCACAGAGTCAGAAGGGACAGAGATCAACCGCAGTGGCGCGGGATAAAGCAACAACATCGGCGGTAACAGAGAGGCAGTAGTTGACTTGCAGAAAGGTAAGGTAAGAGACAAATGTTCCAGCCAACATGATACGGCAGTGACCTTTGAAGGCCAAGGCATTGGCCATTTCTAGCAAGTGCAGAAAGTAGGAAGAAAAGGAGGCAAAGAAGAGAGGTGGAGGCTGATGAAGAAACCCCTGAGGAAGCTACTGCGGGGCCGGGAGCAGAGTGTGGCCTGGATGGTGGGCTCACTTATCACACAGGAGTCAGGTAGGAGCATCGTTCTATCCCATACTGCACAGAGCTTTATCTCTTCCTATAACTTTACCAATCTCACCATGTACTGCTATTTCATACTCCTAATGATTACTCTGAGTCAGCCCTTAAAGATCATATGATATTAAATATATGTTATTAACAAGGCAGGGAAAGCAATAGTCATAGCCAAGAGCCTTAAACTGGTTTACCCTGAGCTCAATCCTTTGTGTGACTTATAACCTCTTATCAAGCTAGCAACATAGATAAAGATATCATTCTTGTTTTACATTTGGAAAATGATCCATTGTGCTGGTAAATGCTTAGTAACTAAAAAAATCCCTGATTTACAGTGTCTGCCAATTTCTACTGTATAAATACTCTCACACTGGCCAATTTTAAGTTTTCAACATTACTTCACTGAATGCACAGTTGGGGAGAGTTGCAAATAGTACACTATTCTATTGTACAGTATGATTCAGTATATATATTGTACATATGTGGATAGTATAGTATATACAATGTTTATATGCACAATAGTTAGAAATAGCTTCAAGAGCCTATACGACAGCAAAATATAGTAAAACAATTAGGAAACCATGAGTTTAGAGTGTTCATTGGCTTCTCTGGTGGCTCAGACAGTAAAGAACCTGCCTGCAGTGCAGGAGACCTGGGTTTGATCCCTGGGTCAAGAAGATCCCCTGGAGAAAGGAATGGCAGCCCCCTCCAGTATTCTCACCTGGAGAATTCCATGGACAGAGGAGCCTGGTGGACTACAGTCCATAGGATCGCAGAGTCGGGCACGACTGAGCGGCTAACACTTAACTTTAAACATTATTTAATTGTAAATATATTTAAATTGCAATTTTAATTTTTAATGACCGTGTTTAACAATGTGTTTACAAAGTTCCTGCAAATTTAATAGTTGACTTTGATGAGAGCAGGAGCTGGCCCCAGCATGTCTCTCTCAGCCCTCTGTCACTTGGAATGCATTCTCAACTTCTAACCATTCCTAGAAAAGCGTGGATTGTGAAAAAGTTTGTCTCTTTAAATCAGAGACTGAATCCTGCATTTTAAACTCTGTCCTCAAGACCTTCTGGAGATCCAGATAGTAGGTAATCAGAATCCTATTGCAGAAAAGTCTAGAAAATTAAGATAAGCCGAGGATAAGCGGGTCACCAAGAAGCAGATACTACTGTGAGCATCAGTACATGACTACAGAAAACAATCACTTTAAGTAGATCCAAACAAATATATAAAGATATAAAGACATATGTACAAATATATACAAAGCTATAAAGACAAATCTTGTATATCTAGACAAAGCTGATATTAAGCTTGGAAATGGAGAGTTTTGAGCTTACCAGGCAAGGGAGGTAGATGGTTGCACTTGACTGATGAAACACTTGCCTCTCCAATATCCAATACCCTTACTCATATTTTTGTCATAGAGAGCAGCCCACGAGCTTTGGGAATGTTGACTCCAATTTTGACTCTAAGGATAGAGCATATTTTTAGGACCCAAGAAAATCAGACTGTTCCTACCACCTAGCCCCAGATACATGTTTGGGCCAGTAAGACAGCAGGGAGGGTTTGCTGGAACATTGTAGTAAATAGATTTACTCTTTGGGAAATGGAAGTATGTAGAACTAGGAGTTATTATCACCCATACTGGGTCCACCACAGCTCAGCAGCCTTAACACGAAGCTGATAATATTGCATATAAGAGAAAATAAATGACACCAGGTCCTTGGTGATACTGTTGTGTCCCTGGATCAGACCAATCCTGATATCCACACACTTCTGGATGCACTTCCAGTTCTGTGAGCCAGTCATTCTTTTTGGCTTAATTCAGTTTGAACTGGGTTTTCCAATATCAGTGACTGAATGCATTATAACCGAGACAACCTTCAATGTGATCAATGTAGGTTTCATTGAGAGGGGAACCTAGCAAAACATGTCAGAGAAACCAGAGAAGTAAACCAGAGAGGGCTGGAGTAGTAGCAGAAGTGCCTTTGAAGGAAATGTAGATATGGCAGATAGGAAAGAGAGAGAGCAGGCCTTTTCATCTACAAGGAAGGGGTGGCCGGCTGGGGAGCAACCAGCTAGGACCTGCTGAGTGTGACCCTGCCCTTTCCCTGTCTGACAGTTATGGAAAGGAATTCACTCATTTCCTGATGAGCAGAGGCTCTGCGCGTTGCATCAGCTTGCTGTGCCAGCCTGGCCGCTGCTCCTAATCAGATAGAGTAGCTAGAGGAAATGAATGCCAAGTTGTAAAAATAGAAAATGGGTAATGGAAAGTTCTCTCCAATGTGCACCTGAAGAAATAGAGGGGAGACAGACGTGAGAAGGCCAAACTGCTCGGGAATCCATGCATCAGGCGTAGATGATTGCATAACCGCGAACAAACTTCTCTGGAAAATTCGCCTTGACTGCCAGATGGGATCTGGGGAGGTGGGGAGGTTAGATATTCCGTAATCGGTTAAGAAAAATGTCTAGAATCCAAATCAATGTACATTAGAAACCAACCAAAATCAGAGCTCTGTAACACCCTCAGACTGGAGATACTCCTCTTCCACAAATGGGAATTTGCCCCATACTCTCAATGGCTCCACTGCTGTGAGTACGTAGAAATACAGCTAATGGAACACAGGGGAAAGCAAAATGAATATATAACAAAGAACCTGGAACTTAGATGGTAAACTCCTCAGAAGCATGCCCTCCTCCAGCTTTCAAGAGGAAATAGGGAAAAGTATCTGAACTGTGCGACTCTAACATGCCAGCCATTCGGCAGGTTTTCCTGAAATAGTAGTTTATGATTACAGACAGTCTAGCACCACAGCCTCTGCTGACACTTTTCAGATGTTTTCCTTTTGATAAGTTTCTTTTGTTTCTTATTAAATTTACTGCTCTGGTCTCCTTTCCCCTTCTTCCAGGAGTTTGAAAATCCTCCTGCAAGCCTACATCAGAATCTGAGCCACATGCTATTCTTCCCTCTTGCCAAGAACCTGGAATGGGGCAAGAATTCATCCTTCTGTGCACCCCAGAAGACTCTCAGATATCTGGGGTCTGGGAGTTTCAAGGCCAAAGCCAGGCAGAGTTGAATGAACCTAGATTAGACACAGAGCCCCTTCAATCATGGAGGCTATTCCAGTAGCCAAGGAGCCTCTTTGCACATATGGGAAAGACAGGAAGTGTTTCTAGTCTACAAAATATAAAAATGGGGGATTATTGTTGTTAACCTGGTTACTTTATGACCTGTCCTTTTCTAATAAGAATTTGGGGCAAACTTGTCATCAGAAATTTGGGTTTCCCTCGTGGCTCAGCTGGTAAAGAATCCACCTGCAATGTGGGAGACCTGGGTTCAATCCCAGGGTCTGGAAGATCCCCTAGAGAAGGGAATGGCTACCCACTCCAGTATTCTGGCCTGGAGATTTCCATGGCCTGTATAGTCCATGGGGTCGCAAAGAGTCAGACATGACTGAGTGACCTTCACTTCACTTTGTCATCAGATAACGTTTTCAAGGCTTCCCTGATAGCTCGGTTGGTAAAGAATCCACCTGCAATGCAGGAGACTCCAGTTCAATTCCTGGGTCAGGAAGATCCGCTGGAGAAAGGATAGGCTACCCACCCCAGTATTCTTGGGCTTCCCTTGTGGCTCAGCTGGTAAAGAATCTGCCTGCAATGCGGGAGACCTGGGTTCGATCCCTGGGTTGGGAAGATCCCCTGGAGAATGGAAAGGCTACCCACCCCAGTATTCTGGCCTGGAGAATTCCATGGACTGTATAGTCCATGGGGTTGACTGTGCCACTTTCACTTTCAAACATTTCAAAGAAGCTGTGCCTTAGGGAAGTAGTCTAGATGGTGAGTATGTGTGCTTAGTTGCTCAGTTGTGTCCAGCTCTTTCCAACTCCATAAACTATAGGGCTTCCCAGGTAGATCAGATGGTAAAGAATCTGCCTGCAGTGCAGAAGACCTGGATTCGATCCCTGGGTCTGGAAGATCCCCTAGAGAAGGGAATGGCTACCCACTACAGTATTCTTGCCCGGAGAGTCCCATGGAGAGAAGAATCTGGCAGCTACAGTCCATGGGGTTGCAAAGAGTTGGACACAGCTGAGTGACTAACACTTTCACTTTCGGACTGTAGACCCTGAAGTTGGACAGAAATGGGTACACATCCAAATTCACTCAACAACCAGCTCTGTGACTTTTGGCAAGTGACTTCATCTCTCTGGCCCTTGTTTCCCATTGCCATAAGAAGGGGCTCTTGCTACTTGTATTTGGGCATGTGGCATGGATTAGAAACAATTTATAAGACATAGCACAGTGGCTGGTACAGAGTAGACAGTTAATACATCATATGTATTATTATTTTCAAGGTAAACTAGTTGAAATACTTGGGATTACATGAACCTAAAAGATTTTTCCCCCCATAGAAAATTTCTGTGAATCAAATTATGAATCAAGGACAATATATTTAAATAAATCCTGTTCCAGATTGAAAATAAATTCTAAAAACTTCCCTCAAAAGAGAAACAGTCAAGATTCCCATTAAGACAAATTCAGTAACCACAAAAAGCATACAGAGCTAGACAAAAGAAGACAGGACCATTCTTTTCATGAGTGTGTGACTCATTTTCAACTCAACGATGGCATATAGGAAACAAATGCTCACTTACCCACGAGGCTGCCCAGAGCACACAGGAATACAGACTACACCCCACTCATTTTTTGCATATTCAGGAAAATGTTATGTCCTTCCTTACTGGACTCAGTCCCATTTTTGCAGGTGTAACTTGCATAAGCAACTCTGAAAGAAAGTGTCACATGAGAGTTCATTCAAAGCCCATTAAAATGGCACATCCACTTGGATTTCTCTTTAACCTTTGGGCTGCAGGACTGCCTCTGAACCATGCTTTAGAAGCAAGTGCAGAGGGCCAAAAACCTCAAAAAAAGGACATGATATTTTAAATATATCTGAAAAAAAAATCAGGTGTGTTTTTCAAGAAGCCTTTCCCTCAGTGGCTTTAGCTTTTGCAAGTAGCCCAGAAGTAGCTGAGAAACTGAGGCTCTCTAGCTTTGCAGCCTGGTAGATATAATTTTCTTACTGTAAATAGGGAGATAACATACACAATGTATCAGACAGTTGTCCCCGTTATCAAGCAGGTGTCTCATTTCACTAACAAGTGTGCAGACAAACGTATATTGTGCAAATGCAAGGAAATAACTAGCCTGTGTCTGAAACTTGAGCCTCCCCATTCTTTAGCGCGTAGCATGACTCAGACAATAGGGATCCGTGGTACCAGCATTAGCCTTTCTCTCCAGACTCCTGTAAGACCCTGGCACATGAGAGTGGATACGTTTCAGTGTATGAATACTTTTGATTGAAGACAGATGATTACTGTGGAGGAATTGTCATGATAATAGATGTCTCATTAAAAATAAAAAGGCTTCTGAATAGAATAAAACTATTCAAAATGGACACCCATATTTTGGCCCTAGAGTAGAGTGCTAGTAAATTGTTATCAACAAATAAACACAAAGAAGAAGACATGTTTTCTGTGGATTTTGATGCCTTTCTAGAGAGACAACCTCAATCTCAGCGCATCTTTTTGAGATGAGAATATGTAGACATAGTTATGATAATCCACCATGGTCATAAAATTAAGAGCGGATTCAGGAACTCTCTTCTTGTCCCTTCATGCATTTCCTCTCTACTTTTTGGGAGAAAAAAACAAAACAAAACATTCCTGTCTTCCTGCTGTTTCTACCAATGAAATACTTACAGTCTGATGTTCTCTTTAGTCATCATTGAACAGAGCTGCAATCTTTTCATCATTTCTCAGAAGTCATTTGCTCCCTCTGCTTAATCATATCATTTACTTCTGACTCCACTACTCCACCCAATGTGCTCACATCTCTTAGACATAAGACCCCAAAAATAGAAGCTAGCTCTCCAAGGAAGCAGAGGGGATCATGGCAATATGGAGCCCCTTGATAATAGAACACGTCCTCACATGTGACTTGGCTGTTGTGGGATTCTTTGAAAGTGAAAGTGTTAATTGCTCGGTTATGTCTGACTCTTTTGCTACCCCATGGACTGTAGCCTGCCAGGCTCCTCTGTCCATGGGATTCTCCAGGCAGGAATAGTGGAGTAGGTTGCCTTTCCCTTCTCCAGGGGATCTTCCTGACCCAGGGATCAAACCTGGATTTCTTATATTTCGGGCAGATTCTTTAAGGTCTGAGCCACCAGGGAAGCCCATTCTTCACCTCTCGCCCTACAGGCAAATTGCAGTTTTGGGCCTTCAGTTGTGCCATCCTTGATCCTTGAGCTCCATGAGCTGTGCTATTGCATAGAAGAAAGCGCACTGCTTTTGATACCTGGGTGTACATCTTGGCTTCCCAATTTGCTACCCACATGACCTGAGGCAAGTGATTTAGCCTCTCTAAATCCCACTTTCTTTGTCAGAAATAGCTTTGGGGAATACTAGCTACATTATAGGACTCTGGTGAGAAACAATATGTCTGTGGCCTGTATAAAGTATGCAGAGGTCTATGAATACACCTCAGGTGTGCACAACATTCCCAACCTCTTCCTAGATCCAAGAGTTAAATCAGTTCTTACCAAAATCAATTTATCAGATATTTTTGTCCACTCTTCCCCCATTTTTTTCTGAACTCATCCACTTCTCTCCAGTGATCTGAGTCACAGCTGGGTCGGCTGCCACCTGATCTGAACCAGAATGATTTCTCACCAGGACAGGGTAAGAGCCTGCCCCTGACTCATCTCCCTGCTTTCATTTTTGCCCCTTGAAATCCGTTCTCTATACAGTACTGATGTTATTTTTTAAAAAGATGAAATAGATCAGTCTGCTTTGCTTAAAACTCCACCTGGGTTTCCCATTACACTTAGAAAAAATCCAAACTCCTCTGCATGGCCTATAGGACCTCATGCGATCTACTCCTGCCTTCTCTGAAGTTACCCCTCTCCACTCTTCCATGGGTCACTCTGCTTTTAGCCACATAAGTTTTTTTTTATGTTTCTGGAACTCACTAAGCTTAGCCTGATCCTGGGACCTTTGCCCTTGCCATTTCTTGAGACTTGAATGTTCTTTCCCCCAGAGCCTCAGATCTTCACATGGCTGGTTCCTTCTCATCATTCAGATCTAAGGCCAGACCTCACCAGCAGGCAGGCACCCTCTGGTCAAATCTCATCATCTTCTCCTGCCCCACCCCAACCAGACGCCAACAAGTCACTCTCTAGCACATTACTTTGTCTTATTTTCTTCATAGCACTTATCACCATCTGAAATTACCACACTTATATGTTTACTTATAGAATGTCTGTCTCCCCCAGCAGAATGTTAACCCCATGAAAGAAGGCCCCTTGTCTACCTTGCTTATCTCTGTATTGTCATCTTCTAAAATAGGGTCTGACAGGAAGTAGGCTCTCAATAAGTATTTGCCAAATGAATGAGTGAGTATTTTTAAGCCTGTCCCAGAAGAACTGATCTCTGCCATACTTTCCATAAACATGAAATCATGAAACAAGAAAACGAAGTCACAACAATTTAATATCTAGGTCCTAAATGTTACAAGGCTGGAAAATTCTGGACCATTATAAAGTGGTCAGAACACAGAGCATATTTTAATCTAGCTGGGTATTCCTATCTATGTGACCTTGGACATGTTAGTTAACATATTCTTAATAAAACTGATTTCCTCATTTAAAAAAAAAGGATAATAACACATACATTAGAGGGTTTTGTGAGGATTAAATGAGCTAAGCCTTTAGCCCAGTTCCTGGAACATTGTGCAAACTTAATAAATGGAGGTTATTATTATGGTTATTGTTATTATGGCAATTAATTTTGGCACCATGCTTTACAAAGGACATTGACAAACTGGAGCTTATCCAGAAGACAGCAAACAGTCTTGTGAAGGGCCTGGAAACTGCAACTTGTGAGGAACCATTGAAACTGCTGAGGATGTTTACATTGGAAAAGACAAATTTTAAGAGGAACATGATAGTTTTTAAAAAAACTGAAAAGAACTGTCTCATGAAAGTGAGATTAGATTTCTCCAATGCTGATCTAGAAGATACAATTAGAGCCAAGGAATACAAGTTAAATCTTGACCTCTTTATGGTCTAATAACCAAACTGTCCAAATCAAAGTCAGATTGTATTCTGTGTGTAAAAGTAAAAAATTAAGGCAAGGTTATACACATTTTGGTTAAGGAAGTTATACAGAATATGAAGATATTTATAATTGCCAAAATGGAGGTTTTGTGTCAATATGAAAAATATCTGTGGCATGTCAGTTGCAAAAAGGAGACTATGAAATATATGCATATATATTATTGTGCTCCCAACTCTTTACGGATGAGAGAAGAGCATAAAAGTACAAACACACATTAAAGTGAAATCTTTTGCTTCATGAAGTAGTGTTTCCTGCCACTTCAAATGTTGAAGCAGAGGCCAGACAACCTCTTAGAAGGAATGGCTTCAAGAGATGATATGTCAGGGGATGGGGTGGGCAGGGAAAACGCTGAAGAGATTTGGAAGCTCTATGGGTCAATGATCCTCTAATTATATTGCTGAGTTGTGGTAATGTAAGACAGTGCTTCTTTTTAAGAAGTAAGGAGGACATTAGGTCACACAAATCTCTTCATTTCCTCCCCATTAAAAGAGGAGAAAAAAAGAGTCCAATCCCAAGAGATCCAAAGCGCTTGGCTCGGTCATCTCTGGGACACGGCAGAAAGCGTTTCTCACCACTATTTCTTCTGCCCCAGCAAAAGCCTGTCAACCTCCCTGAATCTCATCTTCTGGATCCTTCCCTAAAAAGGAGGAAGTTTCAACCTTTCTAGTTCTGAAAGTCTGTGATTCATCTTATTTTAATAAACATGAACTTGGCCAAGAATCAGAAACCACCTGAACTCTGTACATAAGGAAAGCGGACTGAGAGTCAGACAGGAGAGGCCACTTTTCATTCAAAAGCAAGGGAAGCGAAACAAACGCGAGCAGCGTAGGACCGTGAGGTCCTCCGTCGGCCACAGGAAGGAAGGGCGCTAGTTAGAACTCTTTAGCTGCGAGTCTCAGAAATCCATCTGATAGTCTGACCCTTGACGCTCCAAAAGGAACACCTATCGGGGTTAAGCGGGGATGATACGTGACACGCGGTGAGAGAATAGAGCCTGGACTCAGAAGAAAAGCTCAGGGGGGCCCTCCCGCATGTTGGCGCCTTCATGCACTTCGGCCTCAGTTCATTCTCTGCTCTGCTCATGTGGGCAAAAGGCAGCCATCCCAGTTCCCACGTTTCTCTCTTTGCTGTTTAACAGAGACCGTACTGCGTAAAAGCTAAGATCATGGGCTCCAGGACCGGACAGAAATGAACCTAAATCCTAATTCTGCCATTTAGGCTTGTGTGACACTGGACAAGTCATTTCACCTCTCTGACCTCAGTTTCTTCCAAAAAAGCACTTACCTCATAAAGTCATTGAAAAATTTAACCAAGAAAACATATTTAAATATCAATACCTTGCATGTGAATCTTCAATAAATATTAGCTTATATTGCTGTTATTATTATTAAAGAAACCAACTCTGAGTGGGTCTCAGTCACAAATCCAGATTTCTAGGAAGGAGACTCTGAATGAGCCAAGTTGGGTCAGGGGCTCACCTTTACTCCATCAGTCACAGCCAGAGGGGAGGGTCCCCAGGGACAGAGATGCTACCAAGAGACACATTCCTGTGGAAGGGCAGGGAGACCAGGAGCCACAGAACTGGAGAAAAGTTGGCAGAAACCAGACAGAAGAGGTATGAGGGGAAAAGTCAGGGCCCCTCCTGCCCAGAGGGCCGCTGCATGCCAAGGTCAAGCCATAAAAGGAGAAACATGTTGCAAGTTTTTCAGCTGCAGCCTAAAGAAATCTCAGGCTGATCTTTGGAACATATGCTACTGCTTACTAAATTCAACTGGTTAGCTGAATTTAGCTAACCTTTCGGACTTTGAAATCAATTGTTTACTTTAAAAAAAATCACTTTAGCTTGTTTGGGATGTTCTTTTATTCTCTCTGACCTTTAGTTTTAAATTTTCTTTTAATTGTTCTTAGTTCATAGTTTGCTTGCTGCCTTCCCCTTTCTTTTATCTTATTGTATGTTCTTTTTTTTTTGCAGTGGGTGTGGGTGGGTGTTGTAGACAATAGATCAATAATTTAATCTGGTTTCCAATATCATTTAATCTTTACTGAACTTCCCAATCTTATTTTTATTCTTTTCATTACTAATTTTTAACCTTTTTGTTCTCTATAACTTCTAGTTCTCTGGAATACTGCCAGAATAAAATGTAGATGTAGGAGTTCACCCAGGAAGATGGCTCTTTATCCCTAAGAAATGGATGCATCTTTGTTTCCACTTCAGCCCCTGAAGCTGATCTTTATACGAATCTTAAGCCACTCAGAGTAATTCACCATTATTGGTTCCTCTGCTGAGGGTTTTGCCTCCAGCTTTTTCTCACCATGCTTTATTCCATTCTCCCAGGAGAAAGTGCCTCCCATCAGCAGAGTAGGCAGTGAGCCCTAGTCCTCTGGAGAACAGAAAGCTTGCAGCTCTGCCAAAGAATTGGTGAAATAGAACACATTGTTCCAGATGAAGGAGGCTTTCTTGGCACTGGGAGGCTCCCGGACTTAGCCCCAGGACTGCTGCTCTTCTCTGTCCACATCTAGTCCTGGCTTGACCTCTTAGATACCATCCATATGCTGATGACTCTCAAATCTGCTTCTTCAGAATGCAACCTCTCTTTCAAACTCCACAAAGCTAAACTCCCATTGGAAATCTCACTTTAAATGTTCAGTAGAACCTCAAACTTAGCATGTCCAAGATGAAACTATGAATTATCCCCCACCTTTGAACCAGTTCCTTCCAAAGTCTTTTCCATCTCAGACAATGGTGACACCATTCTTCTAGGCCAAAAATCTAAGGGCCATCTTTTACTACTCTTGTTCTTTGACAGCCCATATCAAACCAATCAGAAAATCCTGCTTGTTCTACTTCATTCAAATTTTCATCCTTTTCACTGGGAGTAATGCAATAGCCTACTTGCTTACTGGTCTCTCTCCTTCCATCCTGCTTCCTAAATTCTACTCATTATATGACAGCTAGAGAGATCCTTTAGAAATACTAATATTTGACCATGTGAAGAGGAACTAAAAAGCCTCATGATGAAAGTGAAAGTAGAGAGTGAAAAAGTTGGCTTAAAGCTCAACATTCAGAAAACGAAGATCATGGCATCCGGTCCCACCACTTCATGGGGAAACATAGATAGGGAAACAGTGGAAACAGTGTCAGACTTTATTTTGGGGGGCTCCAAAATCACTGCAGATGGTGACTACAGCCATGAAATTAAAAGACGCTTACTCCTTGGAAGGAAAGTTATGACCAACCTAGATAGTATATTCAAAAGCAGAGACATTACATTGCCAACAAAGGTTCGTCTAGTCAAGGCTATGGTTTTTCCTGTGGTCATGTATGGATGTGAGAGTTGGACTGTGAAGAAAGCTGAGTGCCAAAGAATTGATGCTTTTGAACTGTGGTGTTGGAGAAGACTCTTGAGAGTCCCTTGGACTGCAAGGAGATCCAACCAGTCCATTCTGAAGGAGATTAGCCCTGGGATTTCTTTGGAAGAAATGATGCTAAGGCTGAAACTCCAGTACTTTGGCCACCTCATGTGAAGAGTTGACTCATTGGAAAAGACTCTGATGCTGGGAGGGATTGGGGGCAGGAGGAAAAGGGGACGACAGAGGATGAGATGGCTGGATGGCATCACCGACTCGATGGACATGAGTCTGAGTGAACGCCGGGAGTTGGTGATGGACAGGGAGGCCTGGCGTGCTGCGATTCATGGGGTCACAGAGAGTCAGACACGACTGAGCGACTGAACTGAACTGAACTGAGACCATAATATTCCACCGAGAACCCTGTCTTATTGAGGCTAAATGCCCTAGTCTTGACCATAAGGTACAGGATCATACGTGATCTGCTATACCACCTCTTAACACCCAAGCTACCTATCTAAATTTATCTCTTTCTGTTTCCTCTGGTTTATCCTATTCTAACTCTGCTGGCTTCCTTCCTGTTCCTCCCACAACAATCATGCTCCTACTACAAGGTTTTTGTAATTGCTCTTCCCTCCTTCTGGAACTCTTTTCTACCAAACATGCACATGTTTTAATCCCTCACTTCTTCCAGGTTTATACGTAAATGTCACTCTATCATCCTGTATAAAATGGTACCCACCTTGTCATTCTATCTCCTTCCTCACTTTTTCTTCATAGTACGTGTCATCATCTGTCACAATTGGTTAATGTCTGTCTTTTTACTAAAATGCAAGCTCCATTTCTAGAAATGATATTCTTTTCCATTTACTAACTTATGTATCCCTAATGTCTAGAATATTGCCAGGCACTAGAGATGCTCAATAATTGTTTGAAAACTTCTTGAAAGATTCAATCAATGATTTAACAAATCCTGATATTATAATTCAAGCATCATTTTCAAACAGAGTACATATTAGGAGGGGGAATATCAGGAAGGGGGAAGAGAAAACTAAAAAAGGAAAGCACCAAACATTGACTGAACTCCCTCTAATACAGATGGGTCTAGATGGGTCTACTGGGTTATTACTAGATGGGTCTTCTGGGTTATTACTTTTAATCCTAAATTTTGTAAGATACATGTAACATTCATTCAGCTCTAATAGGTCCTCTGAAACTTATCTCCCATAGCTATTATCTTTTAGCTCAAGCTATAGTACTATAGACTTCCCTAGTGGCTCAGACTTTAAAGCGTCTGTCTACAATGCAGGAGACCCGGGTTCGATCCCTGGGTTGGGAAGATCCCCTGGAGAAGGAAATGGCAATCCACTCCAGGACTATTGCCTGGAAAATCCCATGGACAGAGGAGCCTGGTAGGCTACAGCCCATGGGGTTGCAAAGGGTTGGACATGACTGCGCGACTTCACTTTTGCCTGTGAGAGACAACCTCCAAAAAATAGTTCTTCTGATCCTGAATTTTTCCATTCTTTCCCTTGTCTATAGGAAACTAATTACGGCAGGCAAAGGTGAACTGGCTATATTTATCCTGGTGAATTCAGAATAAAATGTAAGCCATAAAAGGGACACAAAGTATAATGGGTTGACAATGAAAGGAGAAGCCAAAGAAGACCTTAGTTAGAAGGTAGTATTTGATTTGGACCTCAAATATTGACACGCTTTATAAACTCAGAATTTGATATAAGGCAACCTATAGTATAAGGAAGGACAAAGAACTCTTAAAGTGCCTAGTATACAAAACAATCTTTCAGTTAATGTGGTAGGCAACTTCTAAGATGACCCCTGGTACCCCCTATCTTCCAGTATTTAGGCCATTGTGCCATCCTCTCCACTTAAATGTGAATGGGACCAATGACTGTCTTCTAGCCAATAGAATAAGCAAAGGTCAGTGGGTGTCACTTTTGCAATTAGGTTACATGAGATTGTATCTTACTAGCAGATTCTCACTTTTGCCTTCTCGGTTCATATGCTTCCATGAAACAGGCTTTCATGCTGGAGGAACCCACATGGCAAAAAAGTGCAGGAGTCTCTAGCCAACAGACAGCAAGGACTTGAGGGTCTCAGTCCAACAGTATTTCCCAGTCAAGTTTTCAGATGAGGTGTCAGTTCTCACATAAAACATATAAACATATGAGACTTGCATTTTTCCCCAAATCCTTTTTGCAACAGATCTTTTCATTTTAATTCAAGTATTCATTGAATACATATTTATGAGGAGTCTTCTGTATGTAATTACTGTTATAGTTCCTACAGAGACTGGAAAGGTGAATCAGAGAAAGACTTTACCTTCAAGAAGTCTAGTGTGGGTAGGTAAGGTGTGCTCAAAAATAACTGTAAAACAAGGTGGAAAGTGCTAAGTCACTAAAGGTAACTGGAGAGATCTATCAAGGACTCCTGGTAGAGAAGAATTTGTGCTACATCTTAAATAGGGTTGGCATGCTGAAAAAGGCAATGAACGACATATAAGCAATTACATGGAGGTGAAGATTATGGGGCATGTACGACAGACAGCAAACAATTCCTCTTTGCTACAGAATAGGACACATTCAGGCTCTAGGGACATGCAGCTGAACAACATTGATGAAGTAGGCTGGGACCTCATTGTGAAGTTCCTTGAGCACTGAGTGAAGGGCTAAAAATTATTGCATTTTTGGAACATTTATTCAAACTCCACTGCCAAGCACAATACAGTTCCAATATCCCTATGAAACTTTCCTCATTCCATAGTTAATACTTTTAAATATCGGGCCAAAAGTCAAAACTTCCTTGTATTTTATCATGTCCCAGTTCATTCAAGATTACTTATCCATTGAGTCTCTCTGAAGTGAATGGCTTGCTGAATTTGATGATGCTGTTTGAAGACCTGAGTATCACTGAAATTGAAAAATTAACACCATCTATAAAGTGCCATATGCATTTTTACTATGCATGAATTTTTTTGGTCAATGTCTTCATTTGTTTCTAGTGTAAAAAAAACTCTTCTAACTCTTCCCCACTTACTTTAAGTATTCTCATTTATTCATCAGGGTTTGGAGACAGAATATATGGTTGCCAAATGTGTACTTATGTCTAATTTGTACACAATTTTTATTTGTAATTTAATCAAAGGCAGCTGAAATGATGTTGAAACAGCCAGTTTTCACTTGCGCATTTACCACATGCAATCACTTGGAAAATCCACCCCAGAACATCTTGAAATTAATCTTCATTGGTTGTTTCTGTTGTCCAGTCACTAAGTTGTGTCTGACTCTTTGTGACCCCATGAACTCCAGCATGCCAGGCTTAATCTTCACTGGAGGCTCTGCATGATCTTAATCTCTGCTAGCTACAAAATGCTTTGTAGAGGTTCCCAAGGTGTTTCAAAACCATTCTTCTCACCCAGCAGGACGTGGCTCATCTTTCATATATTATTTTTTGGGTTTCACTGGTGGCTCAGTAGTAAAGAATCCGCCTGTCAAGCAGGAGATGCAGGGTCAATCTCTGGGTCTGGAAGATCCCCTGGAGAAGGAAATGGAACCCACTCCAGTATTCTTGCTTG
Source organism: Bos mutus (assembly GCF_027580195.1). Lineage (NCBI taxonomy): Eukaryota > Metazoa > Chordata > Mammalia > Artiodactyla > Bovidae > Bos > Bos mutus. The sequence continues at coordinate 67,269,198 of NC_091621.1, read as the reverse complement.
GGAAATCCCATGGACAGAGGAGCCTGACAGGCTACAGTCCACAGGTTGCGAAAGAGTCGTACACAACTTAGCGACTAAGCAACAACATCCATCCATCCTCAGGTTTTGTTTTAGAAGACAGCACACACCAATGTGTTCCTCTCATAGTAAAAGTTTCTTGCAAGTCTCTGCCATCACACACCAATATATATTTAACTGCTCCAAACAATACCTAACTATGTATTCCCCAGGCTTTAACAGTATCAACAAGTAGTGATTCAGATTCTGTCACAATTTCGTGTTGTAGCATGTGTAATCCTGTGGCAACTACTTTCCAACGACCATATTACCATCCCCAAGTTTTCCCAGATGAGAATAGTTTACTGTTCAATGTCACGATTTTATTATTATTATTTTGATTGATGATGTTTAAGTCTTGAGAATTAATGGAGTTCAGCAGAGGCCACAATCTTAACCAGGGTTTATAATTGATACTTGGGAGGCTGCAGCCTTTTCCTTCTTGAGAGGCCATGTAATTAGCCAGGGGTGCCTGTTTGTGTAAGGGAGGAGGGGAAGGGGGATTGAAAGGTTGGGGAGGAGTGGGAAGGGGGTGGGGAGGGGAGAAGGAGAAGGTCTGAAGTTCCCAGAGGGTTTAGAATTGCAGGACCCTTTCCATAGGAAAACACCTCCAAAGAAGCAAGAGAAGTAGAGTGCTTCTAGAAAGGAAAAGCTCTTCAAATTTAATATTTGCAATTTAGTACAGTCATAATTCTCCAATTATTATTCAAAAGAGCTTAGTGGTTTACTCCTCTAAATATTGAGTGTATAAAACATAAATTGATTCACTTAAAATTATTTTAAATTTCTAATACAGTTCATGTTGCTGTATGTTTAAATAGCAATTTCCTTGATTCTCTTAAAGTTACTTTAATATATATTGGGATTAATTTTAATAATAAGTTGCTTTAAGGACTACAATTTGATTTTTAAATTATGATTTATATCCTTATATTTTAAATTTTGCATATACTTAATAATATGATGGACTTCCTGGTGGTTCAGACAGTAAAGAATCTGCCTGCAATGCAGGAGATCCGGGTTCGATCCCTAGGTCAGGAAGATCCCCTGGAGAAAGGAATGACTACCCACTCCAGTATTCTTGCCTGAAGAATTTCATGGACAGAGGAGCCTGGCGGGTTACAATCCAGGAGGTCACAAAGAGTCAGACACGACTGAGTGACACTTTCACTTTCACTAATATAATTCAATGTCTGAATGTTTCAAGGATCCTCTTTATATCATTTATGTTATTTGGTGCAGACCAGACTTGGGAAAGAAGTAGAAGGGAGAGAAATTTTTGAATGTGACATTTAATATAACTCAAAGAGTTATATTAATTTTTTTTAAAAAATCATTAATATTCTTTAATTTTTCCAATTTATCAAACAGCTGATTTTATGAGTCTTACTTTTTATAATCTTTTTCTTCTTTATACATATATCTCAAATTCTGTTTCCAAAGGTACTGCTTAAAATAAAAAGATATACTTTAGACATTCTGTGATCTTGGCTACTGCAATTCTCTTTTAATTTCAGTCTGTCAAGGTCAAAAGAAATTGTTTTCATTTTTGCCATGGCAATACAGACCTCATATCTTTTGAATGCTTTCCTTATAATTTCTCTGTATTTTAAATTAAAAATTCATTCATAATATTCATACAAGTCCCTCCTTACATTTTACTTACTTCCTGGTACTTCCCTGGTGGCTCAGCTGGTAAAGAATCTGCCTGTAATGTGGAAGACCTGGGTTTGATCCCTGGGTTGAGAAGATCTCCTGCAGAAGGGAATGGCTACCCACTCCAGTATTCTGGCCTGGAGAATTCCACGGACTGTGCAGATCATGCAGTCGCAAAGAGTCAGACATGACTGAGTAACTTTCACTTCAGTTCACACAATATGCTCACTTTCTAACTTCAATCTCATTTTCTGTTTGTTTTTCCCCTTATTATTATTATTGTTTTTTTTTTTTTTTTTTTGGTTTGGTTTAGCAATTAGTAAAAGTTTATTGTGAACACACCAAAAGGACAGTTTGCAAACTAGGATCACTCAAACCAAAACATGTAATAAGGCTCTGGAGTATATTGGGATTTTGTTTTGTTTTAGTTTATACACCCATTATTCTTTAGTTGACATCCTACTAGACCATTCGATGTAGGTGTAAGTCATCTTTTCTTTAACTTTAACTTTTACTTAACATGGAATGTTATACTAGTTTCAGGCGTACAACACAGTGAGTTTAAATTTTTATACATTATTAAATAATCACCACGATAAACCCATTTACCATCTGTCACCATATGATGCTACAATGCCATTGACTACACTGTTTATGTGCACATTACAACTCTGTGACTTATTTATCTTACAGCTGGAAATTTAAGTTTTTACACATTATTCCACGCAACCTGCTGCTGCTGCTAAGTCACTTCAGTCGCATCCAACTCTGTGCGACCCCATAGACAGCAGCCCACCAGGCTCCCCCATCCCTGGGATTCTCCAGGCAAGAACACTGGAGTGGGTTGCCATTTCCTTCTCCATCCACGCAACCTCCTGCATAATAAATCAGTGTATTCATATACATTCACTCTAAGCACTTTAATCTGTTATTGATCACCAGTCAAAACAACTAAGCAAATCTAAACTCACTACTAAATTTAAAACCAAGTAGACTGATTATCAGGACATAATATCTCTATACAAGACTGTAAATTCCAGAAAAGCAATAACCCTGTGGTGTTGCTAATTTGTATTCTGGGTGATCAGCAAATTTCCTCGAACACAGACTGTGTACAACAAGTATTTGTAGAATGAATGAATCCGAGAGGTGAATATGATCATTTTCCTAATTTTATTGCTGAGACTACATCATTACTATGTGGGAAAGCCAAGGTCCAAACCCAAGTGGAGAACTCTGAAATTTACATTCTTCTTATTTTTTTTTTAACTTTACAATATTGTATTGGTTTTGCCATATATCAACATGAATCCGCCACAGGTATACACGTGTTCCCCATCCTGAACCCTCCTCCCTCCTCCCTCCCCGTACCATCCCTAATTACTATGCAATTCTGCCTCTTTTAGCAATAAAAGATAGTCACTGAAAAGTCTTACTCTTAGAATGAGGTTCTGTTAAATATATGAGAAATTAACTAGCAGCCTAAAAGAAGAAAATAATTTTATGCCATTACATGACATTTTTAAAAAGTGATATAATATTCTCCTACAATCTCATTCAAGTGTAGAAAATAAAGACAGAATATAAATATTTAGATCTCAGAAATCATTAACATATCATTTCTGCTACAGCATTACTTTTACCCAAACGTCAAAGCCTTGTAATTGCAGGCTTGCAAAAACAAGAAAAGAATAGAAGGGTCCTCTCCTAAGGGTATAAAAGATTGAGATCAATATTATGTTTTTACTGCCTGGTTTGTCAGAAGAAACATATGAGACAAATGCCAGGGGAACACAACAGAGATCAGCACACTCAGCAAATGGTTGGATTCATCTTTGAATGGCCTTTAAGTCTTATATTTTCTCTCTAGCAAACCTGCATAGCTAATTTTCATTTCAAAAGCTCAAATTTAATTTTTCGCACCCTAGGTTGGGTTGCAGATTGCGTAATGACCCATTATGTACTGTCAGTCAAGAGTCTGGTACCAGTTAGTTGCTTCTGAATACCATTGGCTTCTAAGACTCGGCATTATTCTGTACAAATAATGTTTGGTCAGGAAAGCCCCCAAAGGTGATGACCTACAAAGTCAGCAGGAAGCCCTACAGAGAAAACATATGACAATCAGTTACTGTTCCAATAGGCTGCATTGGGTTTCACATAGATTTTGTTCAAGATTTGTAAGTCTTTTCAATAATGAAATCCTAGGACTCTGGCATGGGCATAAATTGCCCCTCACTAGAGTTCAACCACAGGGTGTGGCAGCTTGTGAGAATGCATCACTGAGCCCTGGCATAATCCTGCACAGTCATGACGCTTAGCTGAACCACTACCACCCAACCAAAAGGTACAGATAAATAAAAATCCAATTTCATCTTCTTAAGAGTAAGATGATTTTAAATGCATTTTTTTTAACCTATGATGATTATCAAGTACAGAAAACCTTCATGGATTTAATAAAAATATTTGAAAATTAAGTTGAAATGTATCTTTTTTATTTCTTATGAAAAAACATGCTGGCATTTTAAACAAAAAACGTAGAACTCTGCAAAGCAAGTGGTGACCTATTTAAAAGAGCAAACTATTTTTAAATATCAGAGAATAATTTACATAAAATAACCATTTTGTAAGTAGAAGGTAGCACTGGTTTTCTTAATGGGGTTACCATATTCATTTTATCCAAATCGGTGGAGATTTATGATTATTGTTTATACTCATTCTGTGTATATTAAAATATCTCTGGTTTAATATGACTATCATTGCTGTCACTTTGTACTTTTAAGTATTATGTACATATTACAAATATTATGTTATATTTTATATGATATATTACATTACCATTTTTATGTTCTTTCTATGTGTGACCACAATGGTCATTAACTTGGAGGGTCACCTAACTCCCCGACTGTACCTCTGGGAAATGAGAAAACGGTTAATCAAGGACAGTGGAGCATGGTATTCTCTCATAGGCAGGGAAGGAGTCAGGTTTTACAGAAGAGCTGCATTCAGAAGGGTCTCTCACAGCCAAGGAATAGAACAGGTCATTTCTGTCACCAGATCAACATTTCTTTTACTACCCAGTGTGATCAGTGAAACAGAGATGAATGTCCAAACCAATCTGATAATGAAAAGTCAGACTTGAGGGGCCGCTTCTTCAAAAGACAGGTTGCCACAGTTTAAAAAAAAAAAAAAGAAGACAAGTTATAAAGAAAAGGCCTTCACCAAGAAACCCTGTAGACCTCCACTGATCACAGTGCAATGTGGATGACCCTCTTGAAATCCGTTTTTGCCCTTGTTCCTTGTTCAGAGACTGAAGTGCTAGAGTCAGCAGCTGTATCCTGAGCACTAAGTGATGACTTCTGAATCCCTGTAAACTGACTGCTTTGTACTTTGTCTGCCAATTCATTTAATAAAGTGTTGTATCTTGTTTATGCACACATTGTATGATTAGCACTCTGGGCTAAAAATTACATTTCTATAAATAATAATAGTGATGATGATGCCTTATGTTTATGTTGATAGCTTTATGTTGATAGCTTACAAGTGTCAGACATGAGCACAACCAGAACAGAATGTTAAATCAATTTTCTTGTTCTCTTAGAATTGTAGTGGGGGCCCAAAAGCTGAGTAAAATCAGGCCAAAGCCAGTTTGAGCGGAGCTTATTAATTCAAGGCTGAAACACTGTAAAACCTGATCCATACAAAGGTGGCGTCTGGCTCATCACCTCTGTGTAAAGAAAGTGGGTGGTGAGGATTTCCTCAGAGAGATCTGTCAGCGGGTTCCGTGTCCCTCTTACCCAACACACAAGGGTGCAGAAGGAGGAAGTGCTTCTACTCCCCACCAGCCCAACTAAATGAGGCAGCTTCAGAGTCAACCAGGAGAGCTGCCCCAGGGTCTGCTCAAAGTTAGGTGACACGGGCCATTATATCTGACTTGCACCAGAAAAAATTTAAACATGAACTCTTGATTCCCCTGAGAGCAGAGTGACTGTTCTTGCCTCAATGGTGGGACAGAAGGGTACGTATTCTGAAGACCAAATATGGATTCTGTCTTGGGGTGAAATGTCCTATAGATATCAATTAGGTCTAACTGGTCCGTTGTATCATTTAAAGTTTGTGTTTCTTTGTTAATTTTCTGTTTAGTTGATCCATCCATAGGTGTGAGTGGGGTATTAAAGTCTCCCACTATTATTGTGTTATTGTTAATTTCCCCTTTCATACTTGTTAGCATTTACCTTACATATTGCGGTGCTCCTATGTTGGGTGCATATATATATTTATAATTGTAGTATCTTCTTCTTGGATTGATCCTTTGATCATTATGTAGTGTCCTTCTTTGTTCACAGCCTTTGTTTTAAAGTCTATTTTATCTGATATGAGTATTGCTACTCCTGCTTTCTTTTGGTCTCCATTTGCATGAAATATCTGTTTTCCAGCCCTTCACTTTCAGTCTATATGTGTCCTTTGTTTTGAGGTGGATCTCTTGCAGACAGCATATATAGGGATCTTGTTTTTGTATCCATTCAGCCAGTCTTTGTCTTTTGGTTGGGGCATTCAACCCACTTACATTAAAGTTAATTATTGATAAGTATGATCCTGTTGCCATTTACTTTGTTGTTTGGGGTTCGAGTTTATACACCCTTTCTGTGTTTCCTGTCTAGAGAAGATCATTTAGCATTTGTTGAAGAGCTAGTTTGGTGGTGCTGAATTCTCTCAGCTTTTGCTTGTCTATAAAGCTTTTGATTTCTCCTTCATATTTGAATGAGATCCTTGCTGGGTACAGTAATCTGGGCTGTAGGCTATTTTCTTTCATCACTTTAAGTATGTCCTGCCACTCCCTCCTGGCCTGAAGAGTTTCTATTGAAAGATCAGCTGTTCTCCTTATGGGAATCCCCTTGTGTGTTATTTGTTGTTTTTCCCTTGCTGCTTTTAATATTTGCTCTTTGTGTTTGATCTTTGTTAATTTGATTAATATGTGTCTTGGGATGTTTCACCTTGGGTTTATCCTGTTTGGGACTCTCTGGGTTTCTTGGACTTGGGTGACTATTTCCTTCCCCATTTTAGGGAAGTTTTCAACTATTATCTCCTCAAGTATTTTCTCATGGCCTTACTTTTTGTCTTCTTCTTCTGGGACTCCTATGATTCGAATGTTGGGGCATTTAACATTGTCCCAGAGGTCCCTACTGTTGTCCTCATTTCTTTTCCTTTTTCTTTTTTCCTCTCTGTTTCATTTATTTCTACCATTCTATCTTCTACCTCATTTTTCCTATCTTCTGCTTCAGTTATTCTACTGTTGGTTCCCTCCAGTGTTTTTGACCTCATTTATTGCATTTTTCATTATTGATTAACTCTTTTTTATTTATTCTGGGTCCTTGTTAAACATTTCTTGCATCTTCTCAATCCTTGTCTCCAGGCTATTTATCTGTAACTCCATTTTGTTTTCAAGATTTTAGATAATTTTTACCGTCATTATTCTGAATTCTTTTTCAGGTAGACTCCCTATCTCCTCCTCCTTTGTTTGGTTTGGTGGGCATTTATCATATTCCTTTACCTACTGAGTATTTCTCTGCCTTTTCATCTTGTTTAGATTGCTGTGTTTGGGGTGGCCTTTCTGTATTCTGGCAGTCTGTCAAAGGGAGCTGAGCTTTAATCATCTTTATATGAACCCTAAATATAAAGTTTACCTGGAAGGCTGCAATGACACCCCCAAGAAGAATTTGAGGAGACTCTGGAAGTCAGAGGCTGGGGAGGAAACTGTCCATGACTGACTGCAGGAGACATCACTGTGTCAGGGACCCACAGATGGACAAGCCACAGCTGTGGGGCACTCTTAATAATTCATAAAATCTCACCACAGGCCAGTAAGGCATGTCTGCAGTAGCAGAGAGAATGGAGGGCTCAGAGAATTAGGGGAGACCTTTCCAGTGCGTTATTTTCTCCACCCACCGCTCCCACTCAACCCCAGAGAATCTTGATGCAGCCTTGTAAATGACGAAGGAGTGCCAGAACTGAGAAGGGCGAAACAAGCCACCAGAGCCCACCTTTTCATTTCAGAGTGTTAGCCAGAACTGAGATGAGCTGAATGAGATAAGAAATTAGAGCTTACGTATTGAACTGTTAGACTGCTTAATTCCCTGTAAATGATACTGATGTGACATGCAAAGCTATGGTTGTTGCTGTTATTCAGTCTCTAAGTCATGTCTGACTCTTTGCAATCCCGTGGACTCCAGCACACAAGGCTTCCCTGTCCTTTACTGTCTGCTGGAGTTTGCCCAAGTTCATGTCCATGAAAACTCGAAAGAGAAGAGTGAAAAAACCGGCTTACAACTCAGCATTAAAAAACTAAGATCATGGTATTCGGTCCCATCATTTCATGGCAAACAGAAGGGAAAAAGTAGAAGCAGTGACAGATTTTCTCTTCTTGGGCTCCAAAATCACTGTGGATGGTGACTGCAGCCATGAAATTAAAAGATGTTTGCTTCTTGGAAGGAAAGCTACAACAAACCTAGACAGTGTATTAAAAAGCAAAGACATCACTTGGCCAACAAACGTCTGTTTGGTCAAAGCTATGGTCTTTCCAGTAGCCATGTATGGATATGAGAGTTGGACCATAAAGAAGGCTAAGCGCTAAAGAATTGATACTTTGAACTGTACTGCTGGAGAAGACTCTTGAGAGTCCCTTGGACTGCAAGGAGATCAAACCAGTCAATCCTAAAGGAAATCAACCCAAAATATTTATTGGAAGGACTGATGCTAAAGCTGAAGCTCCAATACTTTGGCCACCCGATGTGAACAGATGACTCTTTGGAAAAGACCCTGATACTGGGAAAGATTGAAGGCAAGAGGAGAGGAGGGCAGCAGAGGATGCAATGGTTGGATAGCATCACCTACTCAATGGTCATGAAAAGCTATGGAGTCAACCTCAATCTCACCCAAGGGAAGGGAAGAACAATTCAGCAGAACAGGGTTAAAGGGACAGGAATGGGGAAGAAAGGCACTGCTTTCCATTTGCTTGGTACCAAAACCAGCTGATTTAATAAAGTCTTAGATTATGTTTATGCACACATTCTGTGATTAGTACTTTGAGCTAAAAATTACATTTCTATACAAAATAATAGCAATGATGCTTTATGTTTATATTGATAGATTGTAAGTATTAGACATTGTATAAAGTATTTTTATAAGCATTATCTCATCTGAGCTTAACAATCACATTTAGAAACTTACGCATTCTGTTTTACAGTTAAGGAAACTAGGGCCTCAGTTAAACAACTTGCCAAAGGTCACTTAGCCAGAAAATGATGAAGGCAGGACCTGAACTCGGACGGCTTGTCGTCAATGCCTGAATTCTTAATTACTATGCATTTCTTGCAAAACACTGGACCAGATATTATGTAATACAACAAAATAGTTAATGTTAGACATGTCTATGCTCAGGTCCATTTCATCATATTATTTTCCATTTCCATAATAAAAAATTTTCATATATGCTATTGTTTATCTAAGTGGCATGAATGAAGCTCAAGGGCAGCACCATCCAACAATATTTTCTGCAATGAAGGAAATGCACTGTAGCTGTGCCATCCCAGACAGTGGTCACCAGCCACATGTGACTGTTGAGCACTTAAGTGTGACTAATGCAACTGAGGAACTGAATTTTTAATTTACTTTGTTTTTAATTGCATAATTTAACTTCAAGTTTAAATGGACATATGTGGCTTAGGGAAAGAAATGGCAACCCATGCCAGTATTTTTGCCTGGGAAATCCCACAGACAGAGGAGCGTGGTGGGCTATACAGTCCACGGGGTCACAAAAGAGTCGGACACAACTGAGCAACTAAAGAGCAACAACATGTGGCTGGTAGCACAACACAGGATTGGTCAAAATTAATACTACAGGCATATCCTGGCCTGAATATCATAGCATTCAGGCAGAGCCGGGTATATTATATAATTCGGACCATAATGGACTCCAGGTCACCTGAAGGAGAAACTCTAGATCAAGGAGGAGTTAGGCTATTCATTTGAGCCAGAAAATCTCTCAGTGAAATCTACCTAAAGTCTGAGATGTTGAGGAAGCTTCATAGATTCCTTTGGATTAAGATTCCCTATAAATTTGGGGATGTTCAGAAGAATGTGTTTAAACCACAAAGTAATTGTCATAAAAATATTTTCTTCAGCATTAAAAATGTAAACCCTCACTTCTAGTGGTTAGACTCAGATCAAGCTAACAATTTACTGTCTGAAAATCAAGGCATTTCTCTCAACAGCTAGAACATTATCATTGTTCTGGGCAACATTTTTAAAAAGACATTCTGAAAACGATCCTGAATATCAATTTCAAAGCCAAGAGTGAGCGCCTCTGTGTTCCATGATGTCTGAGGTCTCAGCTGGGAAGATTCAAACCTTGTGTGCTAAGTTGTTTCAATTGTGACTGAAACAACAGTCTTTGCAACCCTGTGGACTCCTCTGTCCATGGGATTCTCCAGGCAAGAATACTAGAATGGGTTGCTGTTTCCTTCTCCAGGGGATCTTCCTGACCCAGGGATTGAACCCAAGACTCTTATGTCTCCTGAACCGGGAGGCAGGTTCTTTACCACTGGTACCACCTGGGAAGCCCCCAGGAAGCCTCTAAGGCTGAGAGTAAGTCAGTGACTAGGGCTGGAATCAGTTGAAGACTTGTTCAGTCACACGTCTGGTGATTGGGTGGGAATGACTCAAAGATTAAGGCTGCCAACCCAAGTACGTATCTGAGGCTTCTCCACGTGGCTTGGTTTCCTCACAACACGGTAGCCTCAGGGAAGTCAGCTTCCGGCACAACCATTCCAGCCAACCATGTGAAGCCTGTATTGCTGCTTCCAATATTACAGTGTCCTTCCCTCACACTGGTTAAAGCACTCACAAGACTATTCAGAATCAAGGGAAGAAACTAGAGACCCCTTCTCTTGGGAGGAGTGACAAGGTCACATTATCAAGCAAAATCAAACAAATAGGATGGGAAATATTGTTGCAGTCATTTTGGAAAGTATAAGCTACAGTCTTTAAATTCTTTGCCAAATGCAATTTTTGAGTCAGTTCTAGGCTACAATGGACTACACAGTCTTTGGCTCTGCTCAGTCTGTGACCAAATGCTCTGGATCAATCAAGTCCGTGCCAAGGTACAACCTGCTAGTAACAACAGCAATAAGAGACACCATTTATTGATGTGTACATTAAATACTTTCAATGTGCCAGGCAAGCATTATCTAATCCCATTCTCAGAATGACAGAAAGAGCTTATTATTACCCCTATTCTATGAACAAGAAAATTGGGTCACAAAGGAGTCAAGTAGATTGCCCAAGGTTTGATATCACTCAGGCCTGTCTGACTCTGCAGTCCAACTTCTTAAACCCGAGGGTGTACTACTTCTTTAGAGGAAATTGCTCACTGTAAAGGTTTGGAGCCTCTCAACTCCACAGCTGTCTGTAAAGACTTCAGTCTGCCTGAGGAGTGTCACTTTTATCACTGAATCCTCCTGTAGCGTGTTTCATTGTTCCTGGTTGTGTGGAGCTTGCACAAACCCTCCTGGAAACTTTGTGAAATTGTTTCTCAGTTTGTTTTTTGAAATACCATTTGGTCGTAATTGCTTCTGGCATCTGTTTTCACCAGCTCAAAGCATCATTTCTTCCCTTGTTCTTGCCTACAATAGCAGCTGCACAGGAGCAAGTAAGAACAAATCTACAGATTGAAACTAAATCCCCTAACAGAAACTTTCGTTCCTATGTTTGAATCATACTGTAGGGCTTGTACCCAGATTATTGCAGGTTTATTATTTTTTTTTTTAAAGGAAGATTTATCCAAGCACCTGAGTAATGACTTTTTCTGATTTCATGGGACAGAAGAGGGTTCCTGCTGCCGCCTGAGAATTTTTCCCATCTAGTTAAACACAGATTGGTGAAGCCTGAGATACTGCAAGGACTAATTAAACAGAAACTGCCAAACCATGGGGAAAAAGAATTTCCACATAGATTTTCCTATAGCTATGCTTATCAATTTGTAGGAAACCAAGAACAAATATCCCAAATAGTGATTAATGGTCTGAATGAAAATTGTACACATGCACAAAGAGCCCGCTTAATAAACTAATAATGGAAAGTACAATTGTGGATAAGCTGCTACTTATTTTTCTCCTTGGAGGTACAAATTCAGCAGCGAAACTAAGCAGATATTCGAATGAAGTGATTTTTTCCCCCTGAAAAGAAATTATCTCTATTTTCAAAATTCTTTTCTGTTTTGCAAGGCATGCGTACCTTATATTGCACAGGAATAAAAAGCCACCAAGTGCCTAAAGGCTGGTGGTCTAGCCTTGAAAGACGCTAACATTCACCATTCAATTAGAATCGCCTAGACTGCTTAATTGGAATTGGCCTTTTGGGTTTAGCATTATCAGGGGAAGAGAGAACTGTCTTCCCTTCAGGCTGAATACTGGGGAATAGGTGTTCTGAATATCAATCTAAAAGTCAAGAAACAAGGAAAATATTTTGGGTAACATAACCCCTGCTAGGCTGTACAGAATACATTACTGAAATCATCTTGGATAGCTACGGAGGGAAACACAAAGAGCTTTTAGCAGCTCCTGGTTCCTGGGGAGATTTTGAATATTCTATTCTAAGGACACGTGTAGATACATCAAAGTAGAAAGGCAGCTCTAGAACACTCAGAAAATCACTGGGGTGCAGAAAGAAGGAAGGACAACACCACCTGGAACAGCCATTGAACTACAGCAGCCCAGGAAATGGAAGAAAGAATTAAAGAGCAATGGGAATCTTTCAGAAATTTCATGAGATTATGTATAAATTAAGGGCTTTCCAGATGGCATTGGTGGTAAGGAACCTGCCTGCCAATGCAGGAGACATAAAGAGACACAGGTTCAATCCTTGGGTTGGAAAGATCCCCTGGAGGAGGGCACGGCAATCCACTCCAGTATTCCTGCCTGGAGAATCCAAAAAACAGAGGAGACTGGTGGGCTATATAGTCCATAGTGTCACAAAGCGTGGGACATGACTGAAGCGACCGAGCACAGCACACATGTAAAACACTCATTTCAAGTTTTAGATTGATTGAACATAAATGCTAATAGGAATCTCAAAACGTCTCTAACTTTCTTGTTTTATGCTTTGTTTGATAAGAGAGCAGTAGAGAAAAAGTGGGTAATAAACAGTATACATAGCGCTAACTACAGGCTAGCCTATTCCTAACTCCTAGGCTGTTTCCCTTCCTGTACTTCTTAGCAGGCATGTTTCGCAGTGTATCTGACAGTATTATCATGTATCTGATAGTATAGTCATATTTGTCATTTCATCTTCACACAATCTAAGATATCAGAAAAAGCACTATTTAAAAGATGAAACATTTACTTAAATGCAATTAAGTAAATTTTCTAGTTATAGAAAGTTTCAGTTCAGTTCAGTCACTCAGTTGTGTCTGATTCTTTGCGACCCCATGGACCACAGTACACCAGGCTTCCCTGTCCTTCACCAACTCCAGGAGCTTGCTCAAACTCATGTCCATTGAGTCGGTGATGCCATCCAACCATCTCATCCTCTATTGTCCCCTTCTCCTCCCGCCTTCAATCTTTCCCAGTATTGGAGTCTTTTCAAATCAGTTGGTTCTTGCATCAGGAGGCCAAAGTATTGGAGTTTCAGCTTCAGCATCGGTCCTTCCAATGAATATTCAGGACTGATCTCCCTTAGGATGGACTGGTTGGATCTCCTTGCAGTCCAAGGGACTCTCAAGAGTCTTCCCCAACACCACAGTTCAAAAGCATCAGTTCTTCAGTGCTCAGCTTTCTTTATGATCCAACTCTCACATCCATACATGACTACTGGAAAAACCACAGTTTTGACTAGATGGACTTCTGTTAGCAAAGTAATATCTCTGCTTTTTAATATGCTGTCTAGGTTAGTCATACGCACTCCAGTGTTCTTGCCTGGAGAATCCCAGGGATGGGGGAGCCTGATGGGCTGCCATCCATGGGGTCGCACAGAGTCGGACACGACTGAAGTGACTTAGCAGCAGCAGATTAGTCATAGCTTTTCTTCCAAGGAACAAACATCTTTTAATTTCATGGCTGCAGTCACCATTTGCAGTGATTTTGGAGCCCAAGAAAATAAAGTCTGTCACTGTTTCCATTGTTTCCCCGTCTATTTGCCATGAAGTGATGGAACCAGATGTCATGATCTTCATTTTCTGAATATTGAGTTTTAAGCTGGCTTTTCCACTCTTCTCTTTCATTTTCATCAAGAGGCTCTTTAGTTCCTCTTTAGTTTCTGCCATAAGGGTGGTGTCATCTGCATATCTGAAGTTATTGATAGAAAGTTTAGTGTTCTCATATTAGATACATAGATAATGGGTCAAATAAGAATAAAACCAAAGCCTCCGGCTTTCTGGTCCTATATTCTTCCTACTGGATCAGATGTCTCAGGTAAATAGAAATAACTTAAGACTTGTAACATTCATGTGATTAGCTGCACTGGACAGCTAATATATTACCAAGTATAAATATCTGTGACACTGAATTGTATACAGTGACACTCTGAAATAATATACTTTAATAACAAGTTTCTTGTAATGAATACCATTATAGAAAAAAAACAAAACAGAGGCAACGGGCACACTGCAGCAAGCTTTCACTTGTGGCAAGAGTTTAAACCAACCAACCAACAAGCTGACAAGCTAATTTTCTTTCGTCCTTTTTTAAGAAAAGCATAGTGACCCAAGTAAGGAAAAGATTGCTTCATTCTTCTTCATCTGTTGTACTTTTCCTACCTATTCTCTTCATCCCTTTCTCTTATTAGAAAAGGAAAGGCTTCATTCATTCATCTGTCCATCTAATCACCATTCATAACTATTTATTGAGCATCTGCTCTATGCTAGCCCTATGTGAAGTGCAGGGACTACCATGGGGAAAAAGTCACGCCAAGAAACTTCAATCTAGTGGAAGATGTAGATAATAAAATAGCTGCTACCATACAATGTGCCAAGGGCTGTGGTGAGAACCTACTATGCCTAGGTTATCTCTAACGCCTACTGGGGAGGTCAGCAAAAAACTCCTGGAGAAAATTGCTCTAAGCTGAAAGTAAAAATTGAACAGTTTGAGGAATGAGGGGTTTTATACCTTGTATAATGGGGTAGGAACAAAAAGTTTCCTTTTAAGAGAACTGAAAAGAGATGTTGGAAGAAGAAACAGGGACTTAGCAAACACAGAAGCCTGAATGTACTAACAGAGATTGGAGTCCCTGGGTGGGAGGTGAGCTGTTCCTGGCTACCAAGAATGACACAAGACTCTGCTGAAGTAAGAAGTGGGTTAGGACTCTATGCTTCCACTGCAGGGGACACAGGTTCAATCCCTGGTTGGGGAATTAAGATCCCACAAGCCCCCTGTAGACCAAGAAAAAAGGGTGCAGTCAAGAAAAAAACAAAAGAAACTCCCAGGAGGATCTGAAACTGAAGCAGTACGTTTTTTTATATAGGTTGTACTTCCCTTTCTTTATCCTCAAACTGAATCCTTAAAACGCTCAAAATCCTCAAAATCTTAAAATGATGACATGTACTTCCTGGTCTATGTTTTACCAAGGGACTATACGGCGGAGCAGAGCACCCACAGGTGAAATGCACCAGTCCAGCAGAGTAGTCTACCTTTTCTCAAGGCCACTGGCAACAGCAGCAGCAATCATGCTGGAAGAAAGCTATCCCCACAGAGTGATGCTCTCACAGGGGTAGAGCAGCAACAAAGACCAGCTGTCCAGAGATTCCAGAGCGATCAGCATCTGAGCTAGAGGCTGTGGCTGCCCTGCCTCGAGGGCCTGTGAAGGGCTCTGGGCTGAGCAGCAAGCCACGAGAACAAGCCTCATATCTGGCTGAAGATGTTAAGTGAGCGAGTGTAGTGGTTCATGAGCCAGACCTTACCCATGCATCACCATCAGAATACAGCTGAGACATAGTTTTGACCATTAGGCAGCTCTCAATAGTTTTTTGTTCATAGTCATTGTTTAATTTGTATCTGTGGTGTACCATAAGTTAAAGAGAGATCACTAAAGAAGGCTGGGACATCCTAGAGGGATAGGGTGGGGAGGGGGTGGGGAGGGTTCAGGATGCGGGGATACATGTATACCTGTGGCTGATTCATGTTGACATATGGCAAAAAGCACCACAATATTGTAAAGAAACTACCCTCCAATTAAAATAACTTTTTTAAAAAAGAAGGCTGATCTCGAAATATAAATTCACAAGGAACATAAAGATATTCTATGTGTTTCCTTAATATTTTCTTTATCAAATCCACAGGTTCTTAACTGACCAAAATACATGTCTCTAGTTCCATAAAAACCAGTGTTAAAAAAGAAAACATTTTACCAATAAAATGGAGTTTGATTTTTTAATGGAATTTAAGATTATTCATGATAAAATGTCTTCTTTGAGAATAAATGTTGGTAGATAACAACATAAATCCTTCCTTTCAATTCATCATTTAGGAACAAAAACATAACTATGTAGTCAATAAAACACTTCACAATTTTAAGAGTAAGATACAAGAAGTTCAAGCTTATAAAAAATGCAGTTTTGTTGATGTTGCTACATGTAGTTAAGTTTATATTTTCATTTTAATGTACAATTACTTCCCAGTTATACATGATAGATATCATTTTCTATTTCTGACATCTTAATAATGTGTTTACTTACATAATCTAATTTTTAAAAACTGAATAGCTGATGTTATTTGTTAAATTAGAAAAAGTTTAAATGTACTTTTATAGCTATTATTAAGAGTACATCAGGCTGTATAATGTCACCCTGCTTATTGAACTTATAAGCAGAGTACATCATGAGAAACGCTGGGATGGATGAAGCACAAGCTGGAATCAAGACTGCCGGGAGAAATATCAATAACCTCAGATATGCAGATGATACCACCTTATGGCAGAAAGTGAAGAAGAACTAAAGAGCCTCTTGATGAAAGTGAAAGAGGAGAATGAAAAAGTTGGCTTAAAGCTCAACATTCATAAAACTAAGATCATGGTATCCAGTGCCATCACTTCATGGCAAATAGACGGGGAAACAGTGGAAATAGTGTCAGACTTTATTTTTTGGAGCTCCAAAATCACTGCAGATGGTGACTGTAGCCATGAAATTAAAAGATACTTGCTCCTTGGAAGAAAAGCTATGACCAACCTAGACAGCATATTAAAAAACAGAGACATTACTTTGCCAACAAAGGTCCATCTAGTCAAGGCTATGGTTTTTCCAGTAGACATATATGGATATGAGAGTTGGACTATAAAGAAAGCTGAGCACCAAAGAATTGATGCTTTTGAACTGTGGTGTTGGAGAAGACTCTTGAGAGTCCTTTGGACTGCAAGGAGATCCAACCAGTTCATTCTGAAGGAAATCATTGGAAGGACTGATGTTGATGCTGAAGCTCCAATACTTTGGCCACTTGATGCGAAGAGCTGACTCCTTTAAAAAGACCCTGATGATGGGAAAGGCTGAAGACAGGAGGAGAAGAGGACAACAGAGGATGAGATGGTTGGATGGCATTACTGACTCATTGGACATGAGTTTGAGTTGATTCCAGGAGTTGGTGATGGAGAGGGAGGCCTGGCATGCTGCAATCCATGGGGACACAAAGAGTCAGACATGACTGAGCGACTGAACTGAAGATTGCATATAAATAGTCAAATAAGGTAATCAAAGAGTTTCTCATACAATTAGAAAAGTTCGACGATTATAGGCACTGCTAATAATCACCAGGAAGTTACATAAAATCCAGGCTATTCTGAAGAAACCAGGACTTTGAGTTATACTTCTAAGATTAAGATCTGTAATACTGGAGTTGCCAATAAGTTCATTTGGGTTTTTTCATAAGATGTAAAGAAAAACGCAAATAAACTTTTTTGGTCAACCCAATAGTATATTGATGTTTTAAATTTATAATTATTTATTATAAAACACATAATATGACACACTGATTTTTAAAAACCCTAGGGAGTAAGTGAGATTGTGTGCTCAGTCATGTCAACCCTATGGACTGTAGCCCACCAGGTTCCTCTGTCCATGGGATTCTCCAGGCAAGAATACTGGAGTGGTTTGCCATTTCCTCTTCCACGGGATCTTGCTGACTCAGGGATCGAACCCATGTCTCTTACATCTCCTGCACTGTCAGGCAGGTTCTTTGCAACTGCGCCACTTGGGAAGCCCAGTGTGAGATCAGTGAGATTACATATACTATAAAAGAAGTTTATGACCCAAAATGGATACCTCAGGTAGATTCTGCTATTTTAACCCCATGTCTTCATTTCGCAAATGAGAGTCCTACACATAAACAGGCTATAAGACATGTCCAAGGTATCATAGCTAAGTTAGAAGAAAAGTTTATGACCCTAAATTATACCTGATTTTTGGACACTGTTGTTCTTGTTTAGTCACTAAGTCATGTCCAACTCTTTTGCAAACGCATAGACTGTACCAGGCTCTTCTGTCCATGAGATTTCTGGATGATGGACGGCAATTATGGGCAAATCCAAAATCTTGCTCCACAGAAGAAACCAAGGAATTAAAACTGTATTTTTTTAAAGGACTTGATAATTATAAAATTCTAAACAATTAATGTAACATAACTAGCCCTTTTAATAAAATCATGAAAAATAGTATGCTCAGGTTTTAAACCCCATTTATTCATAGAAACTCTCCTATTAATCTCAGTGACAGAAAAGATCACCAAAGGCATCAGAGGTGAGAAGGAAAGGTTTAGACTGGTGACCTGGATAGTTTCTCATCTGAAGGCTTATGCAGATGCGGATTCTAACAGGTTGCAGGCTCATCCCCCTGCCACCCCCCTGACATGCATGGTCCACTTACATGGCAATAATCAAGTGTGAGAAAGAACACTGAAAGAATTATAATCTTGGTACCCAAACACAGAAGATGCAAGATCCAGGTGAGGCACGCCAGTCCACAGCAGCAGACAAAATTTTCAACTGCTTTGTGAAAAGTAAAGATATATGCATTTGAATGCAGAGTTCCAAAGAATAGCAAGGAGAGAGAAGAAAGTCTTCCTCAGTGATCAGTGCAAAGAAATAGAGGAAAACAATAGAATGGGAAAGACTAGAGATCTCTTCATGAAAATTAGAGATACCAAGGGAGTATGTCATGCAAAGATGGGCTCAATAAAGGACAGAAATGGTATGGACCTAACAGAAGCAGAAGATATTAAGAAGAGGTGGCAAGAATACACAAAAGAACTATACAAAAAAGATCTTCACGACCCAGATAATCATGATGGTGTGATCACTCACCAAGAGCCAGACATCCTGGAATGTGAGGTCAAGTGGGCCTTAGAAAGCATTGCTATGAACAAAACTAGTGGAGGTGATGGAATTCCAGTTGAGCTCTTTCAAATCCTAAAAGATGATGCTATGAAAGTGTTGTACTCAACTTGCCGGCAAATTTGGAAAACTCAGCAGTGGCCATAGGACTGGAAAAGGTCAGTTTTCATTCCAATCCCAAAGAAAGGCAATACCAAAGAATGCTCAAACTACCACACAATTGCACTCATCTCACATGCTAGTAAAGTAATGCTCAAAATTCTCCAAGCCAGGCTTCAGCAATACGTGAACCGTGAACTTCCAGATGTTCAAGCTGGTTTTAGAAAAGGCAGAGGAACCAGAGATCAAATTGCCAACGTCCGCTGGATCATTGAAAAAGCAAGAGAGTTCCAGAAAAACATCTATTTCTGCTTTATTGGCTATGTCAAAGCCTTTGACTGTGTGGATCACAATAAACTGTGGGAAATTCCTAAAGAGATGGGAATACTAGACCACCTGACCTGCCTCTTGAGAAATCTGTATGCAGGTCAGGAAGCAACAGTTAGAACTGGACATGGAACAACAGACTGGTTCCAAATTGGGAAAGCAGTATATCAAGGCTATATATTGTCACCCTGCTTATTTAACTTATATGCAGAGTACATCATGAGAAACGCTGGACTGGAAGAAACACAAGCTGAATCAAGGTTGCCAGGAGAAATATCAAAAACTTCAGATATTCAGATGACACGACCCTTATGGCAGAAAGTGAAGAGGAACTCAAAAGCCTCTTGATGAAAGTGAAAGAGGAGAGTGAAAAAGTTGGCTTAAAGCTCAATATTCAGAAAACTAAGATCATGGCATCCGATCCCATCACTTCATGGCAAATAGATGGGGAAACAGTGGCAGAGTTTATTTTGGGGGGGGGCTCCAAAATTACTGCCGATGGTGACTGCAGACATGAAATTAAAAGATGCTTGCTCCTTGGAAGGAAAGTTATGACCAACCTAGACAGCATATTAAAAAACAGAGACATTACTTTACCAACAAAGGTCCATCTAGTCAAGGCTATGGTTTTTCCAGTTGTCATGTATGGGTGTGAGAGTTGGACTATAAAGAAAACTGAGCACTTAAGAATTGATACTTTTGAACTGTGGTTCTGGAGAAGACTCTTGAGAGTTCCTTATACTGCAAGGAGATCCAACCAGTCCATCCTGAAGGAAATCAGTCCTGAATATTCAGTGAAAGCACTGATGCTGAAGCTGAAGCTCCAATACTTTGGCCACCTGATACAAAGAACTAACTCATTTGAAAAGACGCTGATGCTGGGAAAGATTGAAGGCAGGAGGAGAAGGGGACGACAGGGGATGAGATGGTTGGATGGCATTATCGACTCAATGGGCATGAATCTGAGTAAACTCCAGGAATTGGTGATGGACAGGGAAGCCTGGCATGCTGCAGTCCATGGGGTCACAAAGACTCGAACACGACTGACCGACTGAACTGAACTGTGAAAACAGTTTACAACAACCGAGACATGAGCAAATGCAGTGGCCTGTAATGGCCCGATCAGATTTTAGTTCTCCTTCTGCATTCCATTTACAAACAGGCTCAACTCCTAATAATTCAGGAAATCCCAGAATCCTTTGGCAATTTCAAGAAGAGTGCAATGGATATCTCAGCAAGAAGGCATATGATATTCTTCTGAAGGGCAGAAGCAGCGTCTCAAGTAATTAATTGGAAAAATAAAACATGATTATATTTGTACCCCAGATAGGTGATATGGTTTATGCCATTCACACAAAAATTTCATTATCTTTCACTCAAAATGTATGAAATCCAGTGGAAATAGAATGCTGCCAGATAAATGTGGACATAGAGCATTCTTCTGGATAAATGAATGATTCCTACATAACTCCAAGCCATTAGCTGGCAAAGTGGAAAAGAAGAAGATGAAAAAAGAGAAGTTATGTTGGATTAAAGGAGTAAAGGTGAGAAATGAGTAGAATAATGAAAAGTAAGATGAGGAAGCCAGTGAGGACATCTGATGGGGGAAGCCCTTTCACTGTTATTTATGGGCCACTTTTTCCCCCCATTTATTTTGTCCATGCAGTAAACATCTAACATAGACCCTTGAGTTTTCTAGAGTGGAGAACAAAACATTTAAAGACAGAAAACCTGAACTCAAATTCTTACCTCACGTTGAGCACATCACTTAGCATTTTTTTGTCCTCATTTCCCTTTGCTAGAGAGGAATAGCAACCACTTACTTACAGGTCTTGAGGGAAAGAATAAATAAAATGACCATGTGAGCATACTTGTATAGAAGACAATCAAATATGTTAATTTTTCCAAGAATATTTAAAATTATCTCAAGGAATACTAAAAAAAAAAAAAAGAATGTATAGAAAAATAGGGACATAATAAAGGAACTATGGAAACTTAAAAAGCCTTGCTGTGAGTTAATAAGCCATTTAAAAGTGCTCATTAGCATTTGATAACCTTTGCAGTTGGTAAAGTGCTGTTCTGAAGATTCTATTATTAGACAAATTATAATTAATGAAATAAGGAATAATGAAAGCTCAATCCGTCAGAAAATTGCCAGTTCGCAGAATGAGGATTAAGAATATAATTGTGATTTGAGAAAAGACATTAACAACTAAAAGGTCAAGATAGTCCACCCCTTAGGAACTCATATAACAGAAAGTTTATAATTAGCTATGCAAGGGGAAGGTTTCACCTTTGAGCATCATGTAAACTTCTAAAAGAAGACAAGCCATCTGTTTCTCCTACCTGAAAAGATGCCCACCTTTCTGCTATTTGGTTTGGTCATCACCAATACCACAATCAGACATATAATGAATGTTCCAGGCCCCAAGAATAAAAGTGTGTAAATAACTGTCCCTGTGTTAGAATTAATAATAAAAATTTAAAAGGACATCTAAGTAGGAATTCAAGACTAGATATAAAAGAATAAACATGAAAAGTCAAGTTTCCCAAGTTGTGTGGGAGTCATCGTTGTTATCATCAGCATCATAGTGTTTATTTTATCAACTGTTATATCAATAAAAATATAGCATTTCTTAAAATTCCTCCTACCAAATTCCAGAAGTCCCCAGAGATTATTTTAAGTATGCTTAATGTTAGCTTCATAGATAATATTCAGTGTCTGTCCCTTTGCTCTAGCTCTAGCTCCAATATCTATGCTAATGGCTGCTGGAGAAATCACA